>NW_027361705.1:27170000-27635000 GCF_039654945.1 Dendrobates tinctorius
ACTGTGGCCGTGATAACAGCCATTACACGTTACTGAGAGAGGAGCATGCACGTACACCGCTGTCCGGTGTCCGTAAAATTGTCAAGCTCCGTGTTTTTTAAGTATACGGACTGACACACGCTGTCTCTCTATAGTTTTGAATGTGATTAAACAGCAAATATACTTAACTGTTTGAAAACCAGACAAAACTAGAAGGTGGAGGTCTGTAAGAACGGAACAGGTCCTCGACTTATCCTTACAGAGTCACACACAGCTTCACTGTGGCCGTGATAACAGCCATTACACGGTACTGAGAGAGGAGCGTGCACGTACACCGCTGTCCGGTGTCCGTAAAATTGTCAAGCTCTGTGTTTTTTAAGTATACGGACTGACACACGCTGTCTCTCTATAGTTTTGAATGTGATCAAACAGCAAATATACTTAACTATTTGAAAACCAGACAAAACTAGAAGGTGGAGGTCTGTAAGAACGGAACATGTCCTCGACTTATCCTTACAGAGTCTCACACAGATAGCTTCACTGTGGCCGTGATAACAGCTGTTACACGGTACTGTGTGAGGAGTGTACACCGCTGTATGGTGTGATAAAATGTTCGCTCAGTACCTCACCAGGACAAAAAAAAAAAATTTTGATTGCTTTTAAAAAAGCAGTTTGCAGAGCATTGGGAAAACAGCAATGCAGCTATCAGGAAGCCTTATAAGGCAGCCTAACAACCAACACAGCTGATCCAGCAAAATATAGCCTCCACTTGCACTGCACACACAGTGACTGGTGTGTTGTACAGGCAAAATCACCAGCAGCAGAAGCAGTTTTTGGTGTCTTCTTCCCTGCCTAATGCTCTCCCTACAGAATCAGCAGCAGCAGCAGCTCTCCCTATTCTGAGATCAGCATGAGTAACATGGCGGTCGGCGTGCACGCCCTTTTATACCCCCTGTGACGCCCCCCAAAGCAAGCCAATCACTTGCGTGCCCTTCTGAAAGATGTTGGTGACCCCTGCCTATGTCATCACGTTGCCCACAGTGTCTATGGATCCTGATTGGCTGAAAAAGGGCGGAAAACAAACTTTTGAAACGCGAATTTGGTGCTAAAGTCGCTGAGCTCGTGGCCGACCTCACCCTGGGGTCGGGTTTCGTTTCATGAAACCCGACTTTACCAAAAGTCAGCGACTTTTGAAATTTTTCGACCCGTTTCGCTCAACTCTACTTGTGACAGTAGCTCCTTTACCAGGCGGACTGCGGAGTCGTTATCCTGCGTTTCTGCCCAGTCATGATGAGGCAATGGACTTAGGGTGGCCTCTTTCACGATAGACCGTCTGTTCCTCACTCCTTGGGCATGTTGGGCTGCAATTGGCCGGTGGAAGGCAGGTAACTCTATTTCTTCGAGTGCCTCAGGGTCTTCTCCTGCATCTGGCAGAATGGGCATTCTGGACAGCGCATCGGCATTTGCATTCTGGTGCCCCGCTCGGTACTTGATGGTAAATTCATAGTTACACAGCCGGGCCATCCATCTCTGCTCCAGTGCACCTAGTTTTGCAGTTTCCAAGTGAGTCAACGGGTTGTTGTCCATGAAGATGGTAAACTTGGCTGAAGCTAGGTAATGCTTGAATCGTTCAGTCACAGCCCAGACTATGGCGAGGAACTCCAGCTTGAAGGAACTGTAGTTGTCAGGGTTCCTTTCAGTGGGACGAAGCTTCCTGCTGGCATAGGAGATCACTCTTTCTTTGCCATTATGTACCTGTGACAGTACTCCTCCCAGTCCCACGTTGTTGGCATCAGTATACAACACAAATGGTAGGTCATAATCTAGGTAGGCTAGAACTTCATCTCCTGTGAGAGCCATCTTCAGTCGAGTGAAGGACCTCTCCAGTTCCTCATTCCATTCAAATGTAGGACTCTTCTTCCTGGCTTTCTTGGGCTGGCCCACCAGAAGATTTTGCATAGGCGTGGCTATCTCAGTAAAGCCTTTGATGAACCTTCGGTAGTAGCCTTCCAACCCGAGGAATTGACGAACCTCATGGAGGTTGCTGGGCTTCTGCCAGTCCCGGATGACGGTGACTTTGTCAGGATCCGGTGCCACACCTTCTGCACTCACTACATGACCGAGGTACTGTACCTTGGTGTTCAGGAGGTGGCATTTGGATGGCTTCACTTTCAGGTCAAAGTTGGACAGGGCTTCAAACACCTCAGCCAGGTGCTCCAGATGGTCTTCATAAGTCTTGGAGAAAACAATGACATCATCAAGGTATAACAGAACTGTCTCGAAGTTCTTGTGTCCAAGACAGCACTCCATTAGCCGTTGAAATGTCCCAGGGGCGGTGCAGAGCCCGAACGGCATGTAGTTGAACTCGCAGAGACCCTTTGGTGTGGTAAATGCTGTTTTCTCCTTGTCTGCCTCTGCCACGGGAACCTGCCAATACCCACTAGTGAGATCTAAGGTTGAAAAATAGTTAGCAGTTTTAAGTGCAGCTAATGACTCCTCAATTCTGGATAATGGGTAGGCATCCTTATGTGTAATGCTGTAAATTTTTCGGTAATCAACACACATTCTCATGCTACCATCTTTCTTTTTCACAAAGACTATTGGAGCTGCCCAGGGGCTACAACTGTCTCTGATCACCCCAGCCTCCTTCATTTCCCGCAACATACTTTTGGCACATTGATATTGTGTTGGGGGTATAGGCCCTACCTTTCTTTAATGGGTGGATGATCTTCAGTGGGGATATGGTGTTGAACCCCTTTTGCCTTCCCAAAGTCTAGAGGGTGTATACTGAATACCCGCTCATACTCCTGGGTCACTCTGTAAACCCCATTCTTTTGGTACGAAGGGGTGGAGTCAGTTCCCATCTGCAGCTGCTGACACCACTCCTCCAGCTGCTTTACAAAGCCATTGTCCCCCACCTGGTCGGATAAGACCAAGGGCTCTGCTGCCTGCATTGCATTGTTACTGACAGTAAGCAGCTTAGCAACTGTGGCATACCGAGGTATTGTGGCCTCCTCCTCCCCACAATTCAAGAGGCGTACCAATGCTTGGTATTCTTTTCCTCTGAGGCCTATGGCTGCCCGACACCAAATTAACATTTCACATCTGGGGGGTATCGCAATGGGGAAAGAATCACTCACTCTGACGCTGCCAATTTCTCCGCCAGACAGTTCTACCTGCTGTCTTTGCATATCAGGGCCTTGATCTCCTTCTGCAGGACTCGTTGCTCACTGGAACCAGCAGTCTCAGCCACCTGTTGCAACAAAACAATAACCTCGGCAAGACAATTTTCAATCACATTAGTACCTAGGGTCATCATTGGGTTACATTCTCGTCGATCAATGTCTACAACTATCAGACCTTGAGATTTTAACTCTACTCGCCCCACTTTAATGGTAATCTCTTTACATCCTACTTGCGGCAAAGACTAATCATTGCTGGCAACTGCTGTCAGTTCATCACTTGGGCTACGAGTAAGTTCAGAGTCAGCCCAATACCGCTTGTAAAGGATATATGGCAAAGTTGTCACCTGAGAGCCAGTATCTAGCAAAGCGTTCATGGGGATGCCGTCAATCACCACTGGGAGGACCGGTCGTCCTCCAATATACTTGGCTCGCCAGTTCTTTGGGCCTTGTGGTCCTACTCCTGGGGGTTGGCCCTCTGCCCCAGGGGTTGCTCGTTTAAATAACAGAATCTTGCGATGTGGCCTGCCTTGTGGCAGTGACGACAGATGGGACGTCCGTCCTGGTCATAGCGATCGCTGTTTCTCCCACGGAGTGGCGGGATCCTCTTCTTCCGTAGCCACGGGACATCCTCTGGACTGGAGGCCAGCTGGATCTTCTCCTTCGAGGACACCTGCATGGACTGCAGAGTTTTGGCATGTGCAGCCATATTTTTGGTCAGCTCTTGGACCTGAAGGCGCAGTTCTGTAGATGGATCATTATCCAGAGTCTATGCATCAGCCCCCACAGGGCTGGGAGGGAAAGATGCTGCTTCTTGGTGGTATGTGATCGCTGGGCGCCTAGGGGGCACTGGACGGCTGACATTTGGTTCATGAAGCACCCTGATAGCCCAGTCTTTGAAGTCTGCAAAGTCTAGGTAAGGGTTTTGTAGGGCTATGATGCGCAGCTGTGCTCTGTGGGTACTGGATAGGAGGCCCTCAATAAATTGCTCCTTTAACCGTCTGTCTCCATCTTTCACACTGTCTGGGTCAATCTGGTTTATGGCTCGCAGCGCCTCCTGCAGGTTAAGAGCATAGTCCCGTATACTGTCTTGTGCTCTCAGCTTACATCCAAAGAATCTCATCTTGATCTCAGCTGCAGGACGGGTGTCAAAGGTGCTTCTTAGCTTAGCCAGGATTTTTTTAACAGTCTCTTTATCAGTGTCCTGCCAGGCTTTTACTTCCCTTTGCGCTGCACCAGTTAGCTGCCCAATAAGGATGTTCACTTTCTGGCCTTCAGACAAAGGATACACCTCAAACAAACTGCACAGTCTCTCTTTAAATTCACTCAGGGTATGTGACTCCCCTGAATACTGCGGTAGCCAGGCTGCTCCCGGTATGTAGGGCATAGACAGCGGCATTATGGAGACCGCTGCGGTGGGCGCTGATTCTTGTGGTGCTGTCGAGGCAGCGTTGGCTGCTGGATGCAGCGGCGCTATGGAGGCCGCAGCTGCGCTGGGCCCTGAAGCTTGTGGCACCGGGGGGTTTGCAGTGGCGTCCGCCGCTGCGTCTGCTCTTGCTTCAGACATTCTCTCCCCCCCTAGTTAACGTTGGGCCAGGCCCTGGGTTGCGCTGGCTTACCGGTTGGATGATCAGGGGATGCTGGGGCTGCAGGCCTCTACTCCTCCCACCTCTCACGCTGCTCTCTTCCCGCGCGGCACTTCACTTCTTCGCGCTCTTCGGCTGGCTCTGCCCACGACGGCCCGCCTCTTTGAGTTCCCGCGCGTGCCAAGCAGCGGGGTAATGGCGGCAATGGTACAAACAGTCTAATGCACACAACACAGTCTCTGGCACACAGGACTCGGGGACACCGGGCTCCGTAAATCCTGTTCATGACGCCAAAATGGGTCGCCCTCCCAGGGCTGTGGGGTACTCGGTACCGGGCCGGTCTCTCAGAGGGAGATGTCACAGCAGCGGTGACCTGGTCCGTGGCCCTGGGCGCCCATGTAAAAGGGGTTGAGTGGTGGAATAAAGTTTATGAGTGATGAGTGATGAGTGAACACCCGTGGTGTTCGGCAAGGGAGGTGTTAAGCCGACTCTGCAGACAGATCCTCTGGGACAGATGGTGGGGTGCAGCAGTGATGTTATAGCCCTCCAGAGGTAGGGCCGCTGACCCAGGGCAGAGTAGATGAAGAGAATGGGGGTTGAGGAAGAGGGTGCAGTGTCTGGCATAGAGATGTAGCAGTGCTGGAGAAGCTGCAGAAAGAAGGCAAGGACACAGCGGAATGTAGTTTCTTTACTTTTACTTTGTAAGTGCAGTCCAGGGTCCAGATTACAGATGGCACAGGAGCTGATTAGCCTGGAAGCAACTTAGGAATCTCTCTGTCAGACGGGTTGTGTGGTCTCCTCTCTAGCGCTTATTTTTAGGTACTTGCAGTACGGTGTTACACTGAAGTTCCACTTGCTTATTCTCTTTAGAACTCCCTCGTATGGCAGACAGCTGTAGCCTTCTATCTCCTATGGCTCACACGTCGCTGTGGTGCATCCGAGTCTTAGATGGGAATAGAGCATTTACAGCTTCCTATTCCTCTGGTTTCTGTTGCAGGACCGTCAGTATCCATACAACCTTGGAGACCAGGCTCCAGATCATGCGCTCTAGCTGGGAATGAGCCTCAACTCTCTGCTCAATCTTCCTGCTCTTCTCCTCACGTCCACACACTTCGTCCTCCTCACAGAACTCCTAATTTTCCCTTCCTGGCCCCCAGAGAGTAGCTCTTCCCCCAGTTTTTGTTCAGAGCTCCCTCTGCTGACCTGGAATGGAACTGTGTTGTGGTTAACTGCCAGAGAGATGCTTTATTGCTTCCAAGCATGACATCACACTCCCTAGGAGGAAGGCAATGCCACTGTGGCGACCATACTCCTGGGGGCGCCACACATACTGTCGATAGTATTTGGGAAGAGAGGAGAGATCTGTGGGGACTTCAGTGGAGGCAACTTGAACCCACTCCCTCTGAACACCTACCCTCATAGGATTTACTCCACCTGAGAATTCTCCCTGAGGACCCATGACGAGAGTGATGTCGCAACCAGGGAACCCCTAAGAGAACCTGGTCAATACCCTCGAGCATGACAAGGAGAGATAGCGGGAAGGAGACAGCGAGACTATCAGCAGGGCGGTCTGGTGGGTGATCTGAGAGGGTAGTGTTGTTCCATTCATCACTCTGATGGTGACTGGCTGAGGTAGTAAAACCAGAGGAATTGCGTGAAGGCAGACGACATGAAATTCCCCTCCGCCCCGGAGTCCACGCAAACCTCCACCGCCATAGTGGAAGAGCCAAACTCAAGCCTCCCCTCAAAGGACAGCTGGAAGAAAACGTTGCTGTATCTAGTAGGCCTCCTCCAACAGCCACTAGAGGCGAGTGCTTTCCTGGCCACTGTGGGCACCAGTTAGCAGGGTGACCAGACTGCCAGCAAATGTGACAGCCCATGGGTGCTCACGCGGACTGGGGTACCTGGATCCCGCGCGAGAATTCCCCATGGCCTCTTGGAGCTCAGACACCTGATTGGGAGGTTCCGGAGGTTTAGCAAAAGTGGGTGCCAACTTCAACCTCTGCCTACACTGGGACCACTCCAACCTTCGCTACGAAAAATGAAAGTCTATGCAGGTGGAGATGGTAATAAGCTCCTCCAGCGGGAATCTCCCTGGTGGCCAGGGCGTCCTTCACATGGTCAGCCAGACCTCTCCAGAACACTGGAATTAGGGTCTTATCTGACCACTCCAGTTCTGAAGCCAACATCCGGAAATGGATGACATAATGGCTGACCAGAGATGGGCCCTGTGATAATGCCAGCAGCTGGAGCGCAGTATCATGGGTGACACGCGGTCCCAAAAAGACCTGCTTCAGAGTGCCCAAGAACTGCGAGGCACTCTGCACCACATGATGACCACGCTCCCAAAGCGGTGTGGCCCGCTCCAGAGCCCTGCCGAACAATAGGGAAATAACAAATCCCACTTTAGCCCGCTCGGAGGGGAATCGTGCAGCCAGCAGATCCAGCTGTATGGTACCCTTGCTCACGAAACCCCTACAAGAAGCACTATCGCCCGAGAACTTCTCGGGCAATGGGAGTCGGGACAAAGTCGGGACAGGGATGGCAGGGGACACATGGAAGACAGTCACTGTGGCTGCCTGAACAGCGACCGCGGTAACATCCACAGCTGAGGCTGAGCGCTCAAGAGCCGCCAACCTGCCCTCCAGCTGCTGGATGTACCGCTGCAGTCGCTATTCGTCCGCCATTACTAGCTAGACCCTGGCTCTAGTATAATGTTATGGGCTGGCGGAACGCACCAAATAATATATAAGGTACAGTGGGGAAAAAAAGTATTTAGTCAGTCAGCAATAGTGCAAGTTCCACCACTTAAAAAGATGAGAGGCGTCTGTAATTTACATCATAGGTAGACCTCAACTATGGGAGACAAACTGAGTAAAAAAAATCCAGAAAATCACATTGTCTGTTTTTTTTTTCATTTTATTTGCATATTATGGTGGAAAATAAGTATTTGGTCAGAAACAAGCAATCAAGATTTCTGGCTCTCACAGACCTGTAACTTCTTCTTTAAGAGTCTCCTCTTTCCTCCACTCATTACCTGTAGTAATGGCACCTGTTTAAACTTGTTATCAGTATAAAAAGACACCTGTGCACACCCTCAAACAGTCTGACTCCAAACTCCACTATGGTGAAGACCAAAGAGCTGTGCGTTCGCAGACCGGGTCCACCGTGCAGAGATGGTAACTGCTGCTCGGGTATGGCAGACACTATATGGCGGTATAATAAATGTACACACGCGGGTAAACGTCACCCGGTGTGTACGAGGCGGACTCTGTTGCCTCACAGAGCCGCACTACCACTGACTATAAATGCCAAAGCCTATTAAGCTCACAGAGCTCGGCGAAGTGAGCTCCGGTGTAAAGTCACAGGACTCTGCCTCAAGACACCGGGTCAGAGTCCCTCTAGACTCACCAGCACTTGGCGCCGCAGCTGCGGTACCAGGGAGTACCGCACTAAAGTGGATACAGTGCAACACTGGCCGACACCACTAACCAGCCTACACTTAGGACTGGAAAGCACACTTTGACAATACAGAAGTGCGCACGGCGCCGCTCTGACAGATGCTGCAGTAGATGCGGTACTTATGTGCTGCAGTAGATGTGGTACTTATGTGCCTTGTGCTGGATGGCACAATATGGCGCTAAGTGAGATGCTGACCTGGAAGCACTGTGGCATATAGCCTAGCCACTGACAGGCGCTGACTCAGACCACAAGACCCCAACAGACACAACCAAGGGTAGGGGTTTCCAATGAGTCAGTCACCAGATACATGCATCCATCATCATACACACCATAAGCACTTGAGTCTATACTAGCGCATGGCCGAGCGGCCATGCGAGCCTCTTATAGCAGCGTCCTTCCGGGACCTTTCTGATGGTCCAATCCGAGCCGGAGAAGGACCTGAGCATGTGACCTCCGATCTCCAATGAGAGATCGTCCCACGGGCATGCTCAGTAGACCGAAAGGAGGACTTAGTCCCTGGAGTAGCTCGCTGCTGACCAGCATGTGTTGCTAAATCTGGACCAGAGGTAGCAGCAGCAACCAAACCCACAGTGCTAGTCTGAGCAGAGCGCCGGGATTGACGAGTCTGCTGAGCAGCCTCCTCTGCGGCCGAAGAGGAATGGGAGACCGCCGAAGGCGAGGCTTGGGATTCCTGCTGTGCAGTGACAGGAACCTGACGCCTAACAGGAAGGTCCTCAACTCCACCTTGCAGGGTGGATCCCCTGAATGCCTCCAGGTGAGCTTGACTCAATCCATCATCTGTATGTGGTACCCCAGATTGCATTTATGTTCAAGTAAAAGGTAAAGAAAACTGCACCTCTCTGTGTCCTTCACCTATTCTATGCACCCCAATGTTCACCATCATCTGAACAATCAAATATATTTGCCCTGGGGCCCCTCTCTACCCGTGGGGAGCTGAACCATCTTTGTTGCATCACCATCAACCCCAGTGAACCAAAACCGCAGCATCAGCCGGCCATTGCCGAACACCATGGGTGGCGTCAAGACCAAACACCACATAACTCTCCTCTATTTCTTACTGGACGCCCAGGGCCACTGACCAGGTCACTGCCACCGTGACACATTCCCCTTTAAAGAACCAGACCGGCCCAGTACCGAGTAACCTAAGGCCCTGCGGGGGCACTCCAGGAGCACTATGGGGGACTTAACTCTTAACCCTCCTGCACAGAACATACCACAGTACAATCTGGGAGCGAAGAGGGTGGTAAGGGTTAACGCTCACATACAATGGTGAGGACTCCAGCCCTCTGGCTATGAGTGTCAGCGGGCTACACAGGAACACTCAGGGGGCTGGATGTGGCCCGTGGGCCGACCGCAGTTTGCCCAGGCCTGCTCTAAAGAATACTATGTGCAGTCCATGCTGCACGAATAGAGGCCCTATCAAGTAAGAAGTAACATATATCCACGCTTGTTTTTGATGATGGATATGGAGGTGAGATAATAAATGAAGAGATCACAAACATTATTAAAAGCCTGTGTCAAGGAGTGCAGCTGTATATATGAAGGGAAAAAAGGATGGAATGAAATGACCTCCCAATTCAATAATCATGTTGAAGTGTATAGTGCAAAGGGAAAAAGGAAAAGGTAATGATATTATAAAACCTATATCAATACTAAAATGCAAGTGCAAAGACATAACACTATATACAGTACACACACCATAGAAGGGGAAAAAGGCATTTTTATTAAGAGAAATATAAAAGGTTCCACACCCAAGAAAGAGAACACATGTTGGTATAAAGACAAAAAGGAAAATGTTAAATCTACCTCAAGTTAAGGTAGTGTACCTAAAAGGTGATATGGAATATGGGGTGGGAAAGAGCGGTGTTAATGAAGATAAGAAAAATAACAATAAAATGATTATCATCAAAACTAAGCGGGAGGGGAATACCATGCAAAAATGCGGTTATATAGTGGGGGTAAAACCCAAAGAGGGTAGACAAAAATAGGATAGTAAAACGCAATAATAAAAAAAAAATCCAAATAATAAAAATAAATGAGAAAAAAATAATGAAATGGATGAAAAAATAGCCATACAATGCATGAAAGGGGCAAAATTTCTCCTTCCTTTCTGATCGCTAGTGCTTTGTTTCCATTAATTTCTGGGTGCTTCTTCTATGTTTGAAGATATTGTCGTGCTGGAAGACCCTTGACCTAGGATGCAAACTGAGCTTTCTGACGCTGAGCACTACATTTTGACCCAATATCCTTTGGTAATCTTCAGATTTCATGATGCCTTGCACACAGTCAAGGTGCCCAGTGCAAGAGGCAGCAAAAAAACCCTAAAACGTCTTTGAACCTCCAGCATATTTTACTGTAGGTATTGTGTTCTTTTCTTTGTAGGCCTCATTCCGTTTTCGTTAAACAGTAGAATGATGTGCTTTACCACACGGCGCTATTTTGGTCTCATTTGATCACAAGACACTTTCCCAGAAGGATTTTGGCTTACTCACGTAATGTTTTTGGGAGACTGCAGTCTAGCTTTTTTATGCCTTTGTGTCAGCAGTGGGGCTCTCCTGGATCTCCTACCATAGCATTTCATTTCATTCAAATATTGATGGATACTTCGCACTGACACTGATGCACCCTGAGCTTGCAGGACAGCTTGAAATTCTTTGGAACTTGATTGGGGCTGCTTATCAACCATCTGGACTTTTTGGCGCCCTTAGGGCTCGTTCACACGGCCGTATTTACTAATAACATTGTCCCAAGTGAAATCAGTTTTTATTCACGAAGTGCACTCTAGCCAATGTTATTCAGTGGGTCAGTGTAGATGATTGATTCTTTTTACTGTTCTGCATGTGAAAAAAAAAAACGCTGTTTGCACGAGTTTCCGCCATACTCACCCACTAAAGTCTATGGATGGGCAAAAAAAAACCAAAATGGATGCCATATGGAGCCACAGTATAACATCTGATTTTTATGGATAGATTAAAATTCTGTAACATAGGAAACTATAAATGGTCAGTCCTGTAAATGATTAATAGCTGCTGTAAAAAAAAATCATTTGCACCCATATGGGGAGTGAAGAAAAAAAATCATCATACTTTTCGGGATGAAACCCTGAACAATTTTTTTATCCGCTTATGTGAACCTACCGTTATGTTTTGTGCACACATTAAATATTTGCTCTGCTTTTGTTGCATTTGTTCTGTGAATTTTTTTTTCTAGTACCAGATTCCTGAAGTTTCATGCACACGTTGCTTATTTTTTTTTTCCTTGCAGATTCATATCTGCAGCATGTCAATTCTTTCAGCATTTTTCACCAGCTCTAATGACTAGGTATTTATGTAGCATTTTTCCTGCCAAGAGAAACATTTTTGATGCAGAAATGTCTCCAACAAATGCTTAACGTGTGCACCTGTACTTAGGGCTCATGTAAATGTATGTGGGTCTTGGACCCCAATGCACGGACCGGTCACAGCTCTCCCGAACCAAGCATGACAGCGGGAGAACGGTCCCATTTGTCTTGTTGCACAGACGTCTGCATTAGCCCTTAGAGCCCTTTAACTCCATCCATTTGAATTTTCTTTTTTTTCTTATACAAATATGATAAAAGCCATAATTTGCTATAAATGTGACAGTAGTTGAATGTCTGCACATTTACATCTACTTTTCTATTTATACCCAGGATTACAGTAAGTGTGAAGTCTCCGCATAAAAATGGTTGAAGTTTTTAAAATAACTGAGCATAATTGAAAGAATCGGCGTACTATGATTAGACGTGAGAGCTTGTAAACATTTTTTCTTTTCTGTTCCTGAATGTTTAATTTTTTTTCTGTACCCAGTATTTTAGGAGGGGTCTCGTGCTGGTGGTTAGGGTGCACACCATGCCGCTCCTGGATGCCTGTTCTGTAATTAAGGAGCCGTCCTAGCTATATATTCCCTAACTCTAACTGCTCCCACATGTGGTCGACTTGCCTCCGTGTATATATTTTTTTAAACATGAGATTGATTCTATGTTTCTTGGATTTTTACTCTAGACTTAACATAGTACATGTGTTCACTGGGAATCTACCCTTGCTCACTTACAGTCATGTCCAATAGTGTTGGCACCCTTGAAATTGTTCCAGAAAATGAAGTATTTCTCCCAGAAAATTATTGCAATTACACGTTTTGTTATACACATGTTTATTTAATTTATTTGTATTGGAACAACACAAAAAAACAACAGAGAAAAAAAGGCAAAATGGACATAATTTCACACAAAAGATTCTCTCCGCCCATAGGCACGCCCCTGTGACGTGATCGCGCTGATGTGCTGCCATGATTTTTGTGAAAAGTCAAAGGCCGACTGAAACACGAAACCCAATGCAAGTCAATGGGGAAGGAAAGTCGGCAGGGAGTGGAGGCCAGGAAACACACCTACAGTGCCTTTTTGAATGCCAAAAACATCAAATCTTATTACTGAAGCTTTTCAACCTTAATTTACTTCATAATACTAGTTACGCACTGAAAAATGGGGGTTATTTGGCTAAATTTGTGGGGGGGGGGTAGGGCTGGCTCCAGGTTTTCATGTGCCCTGGGCCAAAGAGTGCCCCTTTAACACATACCACAACTCATGATGCTCCAATACCGCAGAGAAATAGTGGTATAGTACAATGAAAAATACTTCACTTTTTACATCTCATGACTGATATCCATTTTAAATTCTCCAATAGCTCCAAAAAAGGACAGTATCTTATTCCATACAGTGTTATGGCCACCGCATAGTGCGCTATACAGAGTAATGAGGCCCATATATTTCACCATACAGAATCATTGGTCCCATATAATGTTTGAAACAGTATATGATGCTCCAGTGTATAATGGGCCCTGTAAATGGTGCTCCGGTGTCTGATGTCCACCTTTGGAATGCTCCAGTGTATGTTGGGCCCCATATATCATTCTCCAGAGTATAGTGCTCCCCAAAAATTGCTGTCCCAACATTGAAAACAATTAAATAAGTCTCCTCAAATAAGTCTCCTCGCTAGGGAATCCCTGTACTAGTCTGGGCGTACAGACGTGATGTCATTGTGCTCTCTGATCAGAATATCACTGTCAGGAAACGCTGAAGACGTCATGGCGGTGGAGCAGGGAGAGGTAAGTATTTCAACTTTGCAAGTGCTGTGATCCAGAGCAAGCAGGGGGGGCCCACTCGTTGGCGACAGCACTGGCACAGGGCCCCTCATAGTACGGCGGTGTGTCTGACGGCGGGTGGGCCGAACCTGCACTTTCAGCTGCACCTTCCTCTTTGTCACCGTGTAAGGTGGTACAGTATATGGGAAGGGTAACCTGAGTTTCATCTGGGTCACATTCAGGCTGTGTAGCGTGCGAGGGGAATGTAGTGGTCTGGGTCAATGTACCAGCAGAATCATCTAGCAGTGGCCGGGCCTCGGTGCACTTGTGGCGCCCTCAGGAGTACGGTCGCCACAGTGGCATTACCTTCCTCCTAGGGAGTGTGATGTCATGCTTGGGAGCAACAAAGGATCTCTCTAGCAGTTAAACCAACACACAACACATTTCCCACTCTTGGCCAGTAGGGAGACCTCTGAACCTGACTGCTGAGGAGCTGCTGTCTGTGGTCGGGAGGAGGTAAGTTAGGGCAGTCTGTGAAGGGAAGGGGAAGTGTGTGGACGTGAGAATGGGAGCTGGTGGATGAGCAGAATTAAGGCTCACACCTAGCTTGAGCGCATGGTCCGGATTCCGGTCTCCGAGTTTTAGGGACACTGACGTTCCTGCAGCAGAAACCGGAGGAAGTAGCAGCTGTAAATGCTCTGTACCCAACTAAGGCTCGGAGGCCCCAGCAGCGACGTGTGGTAGCCAGAAGGAAAAGGCTACGGCTGCCTGCCATACGAGAAAGTTCCAAGAGAGAGTCAACAAGGGGAACTTCATTGAACTCAGGACTGCGAGTACCTAAGATAAGCGCTAGAATGGAGACCACACTACCTATCTGCATAGAGAGAATTCCAAATTGGCATCCAGGCTCAGAAACTCCTTCTCCATCTGTACTCTGGGTCCTGGATGGCACTTACCAAGTACAGGTAAAGGAACTGCACGACTGTGTCTGTCCTCTTTCTCCTGCGCCTGGCGCACGGCTCTGCTACATCCTGCACTGCACACCATCTACCAAGTCTTTCATGTGCCCTGCGACAATGGCCATACCTGTGCAGGGCTTCTACATCTTAGCTGCACCACAACTTCTGTCCCAGGGAAGCGCCACTGCAGCGCTGGTCAATCTACTCAGAAACCACAGGTGGCGTCACGTATCATTCACCTATAAACGTAATTCACCCCTTTGCATGGACGCCCAGGGCCACGGAACGGGTCACCACCACTGTGACACATCCCAGGGAGACACCGTCCCGGTACCGATTAACCCCACTGCCCTGCCTGGCCACCCACACTCCATGTCAGATTCATCTTGGACTGGGGAATTCACGATTTGACTTGATAACCCATGCATGGTATGATAGAAAGAGCTACATGGACTAATGTGAAGTGTGGCCTGCTGCATCATTCACTTTGGGTGGGGGTGCAGGAGACAAGGAAAGGGGTTCTTCCTGACCAGGAGCCAGCACTTGACGACTCAGTGCTTGCATTTTTTGAAACTTCAGAAGAGGAGGGCATATTTGCTGGAGTCTGTTTTGGCAATGTAAGCCCAAACCAGTTCCTCATGCTCCGGCTTTAAAAACGGTTAACCTGCTCCCAGAAAAGGTAGCCTTCCAGGCGTTCCGTAGACAGACCATGACGCAGGCTCAATACCTCCTGCCTTAGCTGCTATTGTGCTTTTGCCACTACCAGCAGATGCACCCCCACCATCAGCACCAGCTGGCCCCCCCACGCCCACATCCGCAGCCTCTTCCACCAAACTTCCAAATTTAGCACAAAATAGACACAAAATAACATCACATATATGGTACTGTATCAGAAGCATACAGCTCTATTCAGTCAAAGGATAATTGTCAATCTCCATATATATTCCATCAATCACACAGAGACACTCCCAGGCTCAGTATGGATTAGACAAGAATATGAAAAGTAGACAAAGTGTACAGTATCATCAGATAGCAGGTATATATAGCATAGTTTAAACATTAACAATGTACGTCTATATATCATGAGTAGTGTTGAGCCACCCCGCTAGTGTTTTGGTTCGTCGCACAAGAGGCAAGTTCGTCGAATGTTCGTCGAACCACACTGAAAACAATGGCAGGCAAACACATACTAACACATAGAAAACAATTACAAAACACCTTAAAAGGTGTCCCAAAGCTGACAAAATGCTCAGAAGCCAAAAATAACATATGGAAAAGGGCAACTTCATTAACAAAAGAGGTGGAGGAGTAAAAGGAGGAGGTGGAGGATACACAGATCAAGGCTTGTCATGCCCTTATGAAGTCAAGAAAGTCTGGACTAAAAATGTAAAAACCAAACCCAAAAAAACAAAATCTGAAAACGAACATGATCATATACCGTCGTACTTCCCACCAATAAATTATGGCAACTGGCGATCGGGCGGCGTTATTCCCATGAACCTCCAAACAGCGTCCATGAAGCCAAAGTGTTTGCTTTCCGGGGGCAGTATGATTGCAAAGCTGAACCTTAAAGGAATGTCCAAAAGGGCACCACCAGGAGTGGAGCCTGCGGCTTAATTGGACTCCACCGGGGAAACCACAACCATGCCACCTCAAAAAAGATGCACACATTGAAAGCTTTGTCGATTGTGTGAGTGTGGTGTGGTATGTCCGTTTGTAGTTGTGCTAGCGATTTGTCAGCTTTATTCCGCTAACGAACGAGACTCCGGCATGCCCCTGCGGTACGTGTAAAGCTTACTAGAGAGATACACAAGGCTCTGGCACGCACGATCGAGCAATAACAGGGCTATCATGTCCTTCCATGTCCGGGGCTACATGCGCGCTACACTGAAAGGACCATCTTTTATCGCTTACAGGTGCAGATAACCCGCTGAACACCGTTAGTGATGAGGATCTGGGATTCCAATAATTCGCCGTGAACGATGATTTCCCATTAAGTGCAGGTCAACAGCAATTCCTGATTTCGGCCTAACCGCCATTCCAGAAAAAATGCAAAACATTACGTGTCCAAACCACAGGTGCTGTAGCTTGCTTAACAGGTCTGCAGCCGTTCTCAGCCCCAGTATGGATTCTACAAGATTCGAGAAAGTTGATAAAGGGTACAGTTTCACCGGATAACACGTATATATGTTGCATAGTTTGCACATTAAAAACCTATGTGTATCGATCAGGAGGCAGGCTCAGACGGTCTCAGGCCCAGTATGGATTAGACCAGATTGTACAAAGTTGAGATAGGGCACATTATCACTGGATAGCAGGTATATAGAGCATACTTTAAACATTTAAAATCTCTGTGTTCTCTGCATGGATTACACAACAATCTAAAAACTAGAAAAAAGGAAATGTATTTCAAGTGTACACCATGATACACTTTTGGTGGTATTTTTAAATCTTCATTTATATTTCAGTCTCAGTAGACAGCCCAGACTCTCTGCAATAGGAAATTAGATGCATACAATTATTTACCTAATGTCTAGTGATTGCAGAAATCTACAAATTACTATTCATGGGAACAACTTCTGTCACAATTCTCAGAGGCGATGCTGACCCTCAATTAATTAGTGTGTGGACACAGCAAAAACCTTTCTTTGTGATGAAAGTGTTGCTGTATCGCAGTACCGTTGATCCCATCGCCGTTACTCATATCCAATTTTGATCACAGGGAAAGATGTAAACATGGTGCTCACTGCCTATCATGATCTGTCACGTAACTTTGGAGTGCAAAACACAGAAGCCATAGGCCATAAGCGATTCAATTGGATTGGCATGAGAGGGAGGACACATTTAAAAATGTGCTCTGGAATGTCACACGTCTGTGGGTAGGAAAACTGTTAAAGCTGATGAGAAACCACCACTGCATCTCATTGTGAGTCGACATCCATAAGAAATGGAAGCCATTGATCATCTGAAGCTGGATCCCGGCCAGCGGGACAGGGCATAGCTACATCTTAACCATCATCTTCTATCAGTTCACCAAATTTGAAGTGCCAGTCCCAGTGATGGATTTGACAGTCCAGACTACACAGCGGATGAGCAGGGAGAGATAAACATTGCAAATGCTGGGGCCCTGCCCAAGCAAGGGGGGCCCACTCGTGGGCGTCGGCACTGGCACTGGGCCCCTCATAGTACGGCAGTGTGTCTGACGGCGGGTGTGCACCACCACCGTCAGAGACACTTGATTGCACTATGAGAGACCCTGTGCCAGTGCCCGCGCCCACGAGTCGGCCCACCCACCTGTCCAGGGCAATGGCACTCGCACGGTTGCGTGCGCTCGGTGGTGACCCCGGCCATTGGGGGGGAGGAGGCTGCCCAGTAAGGGAGGTTTACAAAATGGCATATGTTGATGTGGGACATTCACCTGCTGCTAAAGGCGAAATTGGTCAAGTCCCAGGAACAGGCGGACCAAAGAAAACAATTTTTCTGGCAACCTATGTGTCATCAGGGTAAGGTGGGACAAAATCCTTGGAAACCCATGCATGGTTCATTTTAAAGAAGGTTAGATCATCCACATTTTGGGTCAACAGACGGGTCCTTTTTTCTGTCAGTATTGATCCAGCAGCACTGAAGACTCTTTCCGATAGCACACTTGCAGCTGGGCATGCGAGCTCCTGTAAGGCATATTATGCCAATTCAGGCCAGGTGTCCAGTTTAGCTGCCCAATAGTCAAATGGGAATGACCTGTGAGGGAGAACATCGATATGGGAGGAAAAGTAGTTTTTAACCATACTTGACAAGTGCTGTCTCCTGTCACTTTCAATCGATGCAGTATTACCAGTCGTGTGAGCGGGACTTGAAAAATCTGTCCACAACATGGTCATGAAACCCCTGTCTCCAACGCCACTTCTGATGTGTCCACCACCAACACTGCTTCCAAGTTGCCCCCGGCCCCTAAGGCTCGTGTGAGAACCATCACCGCTGCTGTGTGCTGGGAATGCCTCAACTAACCGGTTTACCAGAGTAGCTTGTTTGTTAGCCAATATTAGGTCAAGGTTCTCCTGTGGCATGATTTTTGGAATTTGCCTTTATAGCGTGGATCCAGGATGCTGGCCAACCAGTAGTCATCATCGTTCATCATTTTGGCAATGCGGGGGTCCCTTTTTAGGATCTGCAAGGCATAATCTTACATGTGAGCCAATGTTCCCGGTGTCAATGATGCACTGCGAGTGCTGGGTGGAGGAGCATTTTCTGGCACATCCACATCCCTCCAGTCACGCACAAACCCTGTACCAGACCTTGCAAAGCCAACATTTTCTCTTGCCCCACGAGAAGCATCCTCCTCCCCTAAATAATCATCCCCATCATCCTCCTCCTCTTCCTCTTCTTCCTCCACCTCGTCCACGACAGTTCTCTGACCAGACAATGGCTGACTGTCATCAAGGCTTCCCTCCTCCTCTTCCTCCTCATCAACCTCGGCTGCAGACGCCTGCTCCTTAAGGTGCGTCAAAGTTTGCATGAGCAGACGCATAAGTGGGATGCTCATGCTTATGATGGCATCGTCTGCGCTTACCAGCCGTGTGCATTCCTCAAAACACTGAAGGACTTTACAGAGGTCTTTCAGCTTCGACCACTGCACACCTGTCAACTCCATGTCTGCCCTCAAAGTGCCTTCCCGTGTATCCTCCCACAAATGCATTACGGCCTGCCTTTGTTCACACAGCCGCTCAACCATGTGTAGGGTGGAGTTCCACCTTGTTGCAACGTCGATAATTAGGCGGTGCTTGGGAAGGTGGAGCAATCACTGCAGCTTCTGCATACGACTGGAGTGTACCGGCGACAGGCGGATGTGCGAGCACAGTCTTCGAACCTTAAGGAGCAGGCCTGTTAAATCCGGATAATTAGTGAAGAAGCACTGCACCACCAGGTTCAAGGTGTGAGCCAAGCAAGGTATGTGTCTGAGTTTTGAAAGGGCTATGGCGGCCACAAAATTCCGGCTGTTATCACTAACTACCGTGCCTGCCTCAAGATGTAGACTGCCCAGCCATGACTCAGTTTGTCGCTGAAAGAAGTCGGCCAGTACGTCTGCGGTGTGTCTGTCGCCCAAACACATCATCTGCAACACAGCCTGCTGACGCTTTCCACTAGCTGATAGATAGGGGGACACCTCGTTTGCAACACTGTCAACTGCGGATGCAGTGCTCGTGCGACTGCGCTCTGTGGACCAGCTTTCGCTTCTGGAGGAGGAGAAGGAGGGTCGAACGCCTACAGCCAACTGTTTCCTATACCGTGGGCTAGGCAGCACTGTGCCACCACCGCTGTCCCCTGTGGACCCTGCATCCACCACATTAACCCAGTGCGCAGTGATGGACACGTACCGGCCCTGGCCATGCCTACTGGACCATGCATCAGTTGTGAGGTGCACCTTTCCACTCACTGACAGCTTGAGTGCATGGACAATGCGGTCTTTCACATGAAGGTGGAGGGCTGGGATGGCTTTGTGAGAAAAGAAGTGGCGACTGGGTAGTTCATAGCGTGGAACTGCGTAGGCCATTAGTTCCCAGAAAGGTGCGCTTTCAACCAACCGATAGAGCATCATCTCTAACGAGATTAGTTTGGCAATGTGGGTGTTCAAAGCCAGTGTACGCGGATGAGAGGATGAGTACTTTTTTGTCATACTCATAGTCTCTGGTAGGTTGAGCTGGACTTGAGAGCTGGATATGGTGGAAGTAGCGGTGGACATGGCGGACTGAGAGAGGGTTGATGATGGTGATGGAGTTGGTGTTCTTTCTGATGGCCTAGATTCAGTCTTTCGTTGCAATAACAGAGTGATTCCCTGAATGATTTGCCCTTGCGACGACAACTCAACATTTGCTGCTGGTGGTGTTCTAACCGGTGGACTTACAGTGGGGGAAACAATGTTGCGTTGCTGACTACCTTCTTTGGGAGCAGTAGCACATGTGGTACGTGAGTTTTGGTAGTCCATCCACGCTTGCAAGTGCATGGTGGTTAAATGTCTTAGCATGCAACTGGTATTCAAATTTCTCAGATTTTTCCCTCGGCTAGAGGTCTTTGCACACTTCTTACAGATTACCTTTGCCTGATCATTAGGATTTTGTTCAAGAAAGTGCCACACTGCACTCTTCCTACTAGGGAAGACAGTTTGAGGCCTTGCACGCTGTCCTTTTTTGACCGTCTGGCCAAGCTGTCCTGCAATTTTTTGGGTTTTTGTAACCCGTTTTTGGACTGCTCCGGGCCTGCCAGATAACAACTGTTGTGATGTCGATGCCCGCTGCGGATGCTCTTCTGAGCTATTGGCAGCAGCACACTCTACCCCCAATGGATGCCAATCTGGGTCAACAACTGGGTCATCCATCACCTCCTCTTCAATGTCATGTGCACCTTCCTCTGTATCACCGTGTATGGTGGTATAGTATGCGGGAGGGGGCAACTGAGTTTCATCAGGGTCAGATTCTGGCTCAGTACACTGCGAAGACAATGTAGTGCTCTGAGTGAATGTACCAGCAGATAAATATAGCAGTGGCTGTGCATCAGTGCACTCCATGTCAGATTCATCTTGGCCTGGGTAATTCATGATTTGACTTGATAACCCAGGCATGGTATGTGAAAACAGCTCCATGGAGTAATCTGTAGTGTGGCCTACCGCATCCTTTAATTTTAATAGGGGTGAAGGACACAAGGAAAGGTGTGGTTCTTGACCATGTGCCTCCAATGACGACTCAGTGCTTTTATTTTTTAAAACTTCAGAAGAGGAGGCTGTTATGATTGAGTCACCGTAGGAGGCAGACACAAAAATAGAAGCTACGTCCAGAAAACCAGAGAAGTTGGCAACTATCAGATTGCAGACCCCTGAACCTATCAACACAACTAGCAGTAGCCGTGGGGGGTTCCTACGATGCCCTAGACCCCTCGATCACAGCCGGAGCGCTAAATAGCCTAAAGACAGAAAAGGAAATCTAAACTGCCCCAGAGCAGACCCCAAAGTAAAAGGCAGCCCCCAACATATAATGACGGTGAAGCAAGATGAAAAAACACTCACACAGATAGAAAGATAGGCTGAGCAAACGATGGGGCCCAAGCTAGCTAAACAGAACAGGAAAGGAAGGTTGCTGTCTGCAATCTGCCAAAACCCTATCAAAGACATAAGCCAAGAAGCTGATATGAAAAAGACCCTGAAGCAGCTAGGCTTCAAAAACTAAATCAGCACTCAGGTATTTTCAGAAGACAGAGCTAAAGGAATTCAGCACACCCCAGCAGGCAATGGCAGAAATCCAGAAAAACAAAGCAAAACAAAGTCTAAGCACAAATGCAAAAAGCCGAGCAGAAAACTTAGCTTTAGAGGAGCAGGAATTCAGACTGGTCTCCAAGGATCCCACAGAGAAATCCCACAGAGAAATCACCCGCAGGGCAGAAGGGCGTCGGCAGCCTTATATCCAGTCAGTAACTCCACTCAGCCAGTCATCATCATCAGACTCAGGTGTTTGATAATCAGGCTCACTCCCTTTCTTTACCAGAAGAGGGAGTTCCTCGGGCCTCAGTAGTGAAGGGGAAAATGAACTCACAACAGGAGGCGATAGAGCTGGAGGCTGAGTCAGCAATGTAAGCCAAAACTTGTTCTTGAAGCTCCGGCTTTAGAAGCGGTTTACCTACTCCCATAAAAGGGAGCCTTCAAGGCCTTGTGGAGCCAGACGATGACGCAGCCTCAACACCTCCAGTATTAGGTGCTATTTTGCTTTTGCCACTACCAGCAGATCCACCACCAACACCAACACCATCATTACCAACTGCCAACCCCCGCCCACTTCCACTGACTCTTCCACCACACTTCCTCATTTTTTGGAAAAATTTACCCAAATTTACACCAACTCTCTGGTACTGTAAAACAAGGTACAAGGTGTATAGAGGACTGTATAGAATTGGAATGTCTCTACACTTCAGGACACTGTGGAATTCAGTCAGGCCCTGTTTATTTAACACCGCAATATGACAGGCAGATTCTCTATGCTGTTAGAAGGGTGTATAGAGGACTGTGGAGAATTGGAATGTCTCTACACTTCAGGACACTGTGGAATTCAGTCAGGCCCTGTTTATTTAACACCGCAATATGACAGGCAGATTCTCTATGCTGTTAGAAGGGTGTATAGAGGACTGTGGAGAATTGGAATGTCTCTACGCTTCAGGACACTGTGGGATTCAGTCAGGCCCTGTTTATTTAACACCGCAATGTGACCGGCAGAAATTGCCTAGTGTATGACAAACTACAAGGTGTATATAGAATTGGGCAGAACTGGAATCTCCCTACAGTGTAGGTCTGTAAGAACGGAACAACTCCTCGACTTATCCTTACAGAGTCACACACAGATAGCTTCACTGTGGCCGTGATAACAGCCGTTACATGGTACTGAGAGAGGAGCATGCACGTACACCGCTGTCCAGTGTATGTAAAATTGTCAAGCTCCGTGTTTTAGTATACGGACTGACACACGCTGTCTCTCTATAGTTTTGAATGTAATCAAACAGCAAATATACTAAACTGTTTGAAAACCAGACAAAACTATAAGGTGGAGGTCTGTAAGAACGGAACAACTCCTCGACATATCCTTACAGAGTCACACACAGATAGCTTCACTGTGGCCGTGATAACAGCCGTTACACGGCACTGAGAGAGGAGCGTGCACGTACACCGCTGTCCAGTGTATGTAAAATTGTCAAGCTCCGTGTTTTAGTATATGGACTGACACACGCTGTCTCTCTATAGTTTTGAATGTAATCAAACAGCAAATATACTAAACTGTCTGAAAACCAGACAAAACTATAAGGTGGAGGTCTGTAAGAACGGAATAACTCCTCGACTTATCCTTACAGAGTCACACACAGATAGCTTCACTGTGGCCGTGATAACAGCCGTTACACGGTACTGAGAGAGGAGCGTACACCGCTGTACGGTGTGTGAAAAATGAAAGCTCAGTAACTCACAAGGACAAAACAATAAAATCTGGATTGCTTTGAAAAAAGCAGTTTGCTCAGCAGTGGGCACACAGCAATGCAGCTACCAGGTAGCCTTATAAGGCAGCCTAATAACCAACAGAGCTGATGCACCAAAATATAGCCTCCCCTTGCACTGCACAGTGACTGGTGTGTTGTACAGGCAAAATCGCTAGCAGCCGAATCAGTTTTTGGTATCTTCTTCCCTGCCTAACACTCTCCCTACAGAATCAGCAGCAGCTCTCCCTATTCTGAGATCAGCATGAGTAACATGGCGGTCCCACCCTTTTATAACCCCTGTGACGCCCCACAAAGCAAGCCAATCACTTGCATGCCCTTCTCCAAGATGGTGGTGACCGCTGCCTATGTCATCACGTTGCCCACAGTGTTCGTTCTTCCTGATTGGCTGCAAAAAGGGCGCTCAAGCATCTTTTGAAACGCGACTTTGGCGCTAAAGTCGCCGACCTCGTGGCCGACCTCACGCTAAGGTCGGGTTTTGTTTCATGAAACCCGACTTTGGCAAAAGTCGGCGACTTTTCAATTTTTTCGACCCGTTTCGCTCAACTCTATTTATTGCCTTACAGTCCTTCTATAGGTACTCTGCTGCAAGCTAAAATCCTTTTCAGGGCTGCATATTTTCTTTTTCCTACTAATACCAGAAAGTTTTCAGGGATATATTACATACCTGATTTAAAATCCAATTAAATTGTTCCTTTTTTTCTGGTGTATTCCCATGCACCCCTTCCCACCCAAAAAAGGGTATAAGGTTCATGGTTTCTTCTTTTTCGTGTTCTTTTCCTCCACAACATCAGTGTAACGACTCTTGTCTGGTGTGCCGAGATCAGGTGCTCCTTCCCAGTCCATAACACTAGGGGTGCCTTAGCTCACCCTGTTCCCAGGATTACTTCTGATGGTGAAGACGCCAGGGCCACGTATCTTGCCTTAGAGCGTGGTCACATTTGCAACTGCAATGCGAGAAACTCACGCCTCAATACCCGGCACTGCCTCCGACATTCGGAACCGTAGTTTGCAGCTGCATGTATTTCTATGCAGCTGAACGCTCCGGTCCGAGTGCCGGCGGCAGTGCTGGGTATTGAGGGGAGAGACATACGCGAGTTTCTCGTATTGCAGTTGCAAGTGTGACCCCGGCCTTAGATCTTGAATCCAGCCTCAGTCTGTACCCTTCCTTCACGCAGGGAAAAGTGGAGTAGTAGTGCATCGTAGTACACCAACCAGACTAACAACGTATTGCAAACAGGGATAAAGGAAAATGCCAAATATATTCACACAAACAGCAGAGGTAAACACTGGGGAACGGAGAATGGGGTAAAACCAAAGTAGGATTTTTCCCCATTTTCCAGAAAACTATGTGGTTAAATGAATGGTGTCACTAGTACAACACGTCCTGCAAAAAACAAACAAAAGAGATATGGATCTGGGAAGAAGGGGAGGGAAAAATAGAAACTCAAAAATTGAATTGGCCACAGCGCGAAGGGGTTAATAGTTTACATAGGTCAAATATGGTTACAGACTCCTTTTAAGCATTTTTAAATACTGAATTAAAGATGCAATAACATTTATTTCAGTTAATAAATCTAGTTGAGTTACATTTTAACTCAATACCTGACTACATCGCAATGTTTGTGCTTGCATTTTGCCAGCTGTTACTTTCAGAACATGGTCAATAGATGTGGTCTAGTGTCTCAGGTTATGTGAAGGCACAGAGTGTTAGGTTCCTGCCACTGCACAGCAGGAATCCAGAGCCTTGCACTCGGCAGTCTCGCATTCTCCTTCGGCCACAGAGGAGCCTGCACAGCAGACTTGACGGTCCCATCACTCTGCTAACACCTGCACTGTGGTCTTGCTGGCTGCAGCCACCTCTGGTCAACATATAGCAATGCAGTCTGGCCAGCAGCAAGTCTCTCCAGGGGCTAAGTCCTCCTTTCGCTCCACTGAGCATGCCCGTGGAGTGATCTCCCATTGGAGACCGAATGTCGCATGCTCAGGTCCTTCTCCAGCTCGGATTGGTCCATCCGAAAGGCCAGGAAGGTCCCGGAAGCACGCGGCTATAAAAGGTTTGCATGGCCGCTCTGCCATGCGCTAGTATAGACTGCATTATCAGACTATGAGGAGTGAGTGTTGTATGCATGTATGAATGTCTCTGGTGAATGACTCATTAAGAAACCCCTACCCTTGGTACGCATGTGTTTTGCAGCCTAGCCTGTTAATCGCCCAGGCTTAGGTGAAGGTAGGACAGAGTCTGAGACAGGCATCAGTCTCCATCAGTGGCTTGGCACGCCTCAGTGCACGTGCTCTACACTCCATAGCCAGCGTCTATAGCGGCGTCCGCAGTTGCGACGCCGCGCACTCAGAAGGTCTAGATGGACTCTGACCACCGTGTCCTTGGGCAGAGTTCTGTGACTGCTTTCTGTGCGCTCATTGGCCAGGCTCTGTGAGCTAAACAGGCTCCGGCATTTATGTTCAGCGGTAGTGCGGCTCTGTGAGTTAACAGAGTTTGCGCCTGTTCACACTGGGTGACGTTAACCCACGTGTGACCTTTCCACTCCGCTTTATACTCCTGCCATTACCTAGCAGCAGTGTACCACCTCTGCATGGTGGACCCCGGGCTGCGAACACACCTACTATTATTTTATAATTTGGTGCGTTCCGCCAGCCCTAACATTATACTAGCGCCAGGGTCTGGCTAGTAATGGCAGATAAACAGCCACTACTGCAGCACATTTGGCAGCTGGGGGGCAGGTTGGCGGTTCTTGAGCGTTCAACCTCAGCTGCAAATGTGGCGCCCCTGAGGCTCAGTCGCCACAGAGGTACTGCACCTTCTCCTAAGGTGTAGTGCCCCAATAACTAGGTAAGTTGGGAACTCCTTTCCACACTCCAACACCTGCACCCACACACAGGATAGTTCAGCAATGGACCAGATTGCGGCTCCATGCTTAGAGGATAGCAGAGCACCTTTCGTGGGTCTTTGCTTCGTAACATGAGATGTGCTGGGAGGTGGGTGGAGTTAGATATAAAAGAGGGGGAAAGTTTAGAATTACAGGTCAGTCAGACAGGGAGTCTGAGTCAGAGAGCAGGCTGACAGAAGGTCAGCCTGAGGGGAGCTCAAGGCGGAGGAAGACAGTCAGGAGAGGCTGAGGACTGGTCTTAGCGGAGCGAGCTCCCTAGGAAAGGAACAGAAGGAGAAAGACGTAGAACTGCAAATTAAGCTTCCATAAGAGAGAGAAGGAACAGCGCGGAATGAAGGAGTAGGAGAACAGAGAGGAGTTGTGGGTTGGAAGAGGAACCCTGCCTATAGGTTCTCAGCGCAAGGCCAGGGCCCGGTCCCCGAGGTTGTGTGGACACTTGTGGTTCTGCAGCAGACACCGGTGGAGTAGTTCGCTGTGAATTTGTGGCGCCCCTGAGGCTCAGTTGCCACAGAGGTACTGCACCTTCTCCTAAGATATAGTGCCCCACCAACTAGGTAAGTTGGGAACTCCTTTCCACACTCCAACACCTGCATCCCACACACAGGATAGTTCAGTAGGTCCGCCTAGCAGCTTCAGGCTGGGGGTAGCAGAGCACCCTTCGTGGAACCCTGCTTCGTAACACGAGATGTGCTGGGAGGTGGGTGGAGTTAGTATAAAAGAGAGGGAGAGTTTAGAATTGTAGGTCAGTCTGACAGTAGGTCAGTCTGGGGTGAGTCCCAGAGAAGTTCAGTTCTGAAGTTAGTTTTGAGTTCAGTTTGAGTTCAGTTTAGAAAGAGTGCTGCAGCTGCCTCAGTGATCTGAGCTAGCTGGCACGGGAAAGAGAAGAGAAGGAGAAGGAAGTAGACCTGCAACCTCAGCTTCCATAAGAGAGAGAAGGAACAGCGCAGAATGAAGGAGTAGGAGAACAGAGAGGAGTTGTGGGTTGGAAGAGGAACCCTGCCTATAGGTTCTCAGTGCAAGGCTGGGGCCCGGTCCCCGAGGTTGTATGGACACTTATGGTTCTGCAGCAGACACCGGTGGAGTAGTTGGCTGTAAATGCACTAATCCAATCAAAGACTTGGGACACAACAGCAACTGGATAGAGAGCCAGGACTTCTGAGAAGGAAGTCCCCGATAGAGGCTACAGCTGTCTGTTATACAAGTAAGGTTCTAGGAACATCTGACAGGAGGGATTCCAGAGAACTACGGTACTGGAGTTCTTCACACTAAAAGGCGCAATAGAGGAGTCGTTCAGGAAAGGCACATGTTGGTAGAGTGTTGGAGAGGAGAGCCCTGACTTGCCCGATTGAGTCTCTACCCCGGAGGACACGGCACGGAGGCAGGCACCAGTGGGTACCACGAACTGTGAGTAAAGCTTTGAAACTGCAAGCCCTGGTGTCCTCCATTCATTCGCCGCTAGCACCTTCAGCACCGCTACATCTGGGTACCAGCATCTATACCATTCTGCGCCTCTCCTCATCCATTGCACCTACACTGCCCTGGGACTACAGCTCCACCTGTGGGGAGCTATACCATCTTTGCTGCACCACTCCATCAGTCCCAGCGGATCTGCATGCAGCGTGGGCTTACCATCTCCCTTGCCAAACACCACGGGTGGCGTCACGAACTATTCAAATAAACCTTAACACCATTAACATCACTGCCATTGATATTGGGCGCCCAGGGCCACGGACCGGGTCACTGCTGCTGTGACACATTCCCCCCTGACACCAGCCCGGTACCGGGTACCCCGCTGCCCTGGGTGTGAGGGCGACCCAAATGCACTACTTCCATCCAAGACTTGGGACACAACAGCAACACGGATAGAGAGCCGGGATCCAGGAGGTCCCTGATCAGGCTACGGCTGTCTGTCATGCGCGTGGAGTTGTTGAGAACGTCTGACAGGAGGAACTTCAGAGTAACCACGGTACTGGAGCTCTTCACACTAAAGGCGCAAGAGAGGAGTCGTTCGGGAAGGGTACATGTTGGCGGAGTGTTGGAGAGGAGAAGCCTGACTTGCCCGGGAGGTTGATTGAGTCTCTGCCCCGGAGGACACGGCATGGAAGCGGGCACCAGTGGTTGCCAAGAACTGTGAGTAAATCATTGAAACTGCAAGCCCTGGTGTTCTCCATTCCTTCTTGCGTCCGCCATCACTGCTACATTCCCTGCGCTGGACACTACACCATCACGGTGTCCCCACATCTAAACTGCCCTGGGACAACAGCCCTGCCTGTGGAGGGCTAAACCACCATTGCTGCATCCCACCATCTGTCCCAGAGGATCTGTCTGCAGCGTCGGCATAACATCTCCCTTGCCGATCACCACAGGTGGCGTCACGAACTATTCAATTCCATTAACCACACACCACCATTGACACTGGGTGCCCAGGGCCACGGACCGGGTCACAGCTGCCGTGATACTTCCCCCCTGACACTGGCCCGGTACCGAGTACCCCACAGCCCTGGGTGAGAGGGCGACCCACAAATGTTACTGCGGCCGCTGCTCAGGCAGCCGCGGAGGCTGTTTCCCGTGTTTCCACTTCCGTCCCTGCACCGATGTTATCCCACCTCCCGCTGCCCGAGAAGTTCTCAGGTGATAGTGCCTCCTGTAGGGGATTCGTGAGCCAGTGTGCTATTCAGTTAGAGCTGCTGGCCGCACGATTCTCCTCTGAGCGGGCTAAGGTCGGATTCTTCGGTTCCCTTCTGGCTGGCTGGGATCTGGAGTGGGCCACCCCACTGTGGGAGCGTGGTGACCCTGCGGTTCAAAGAGCCTCTCAGTTCCTAGGTTCTCTGAAGCAGGTCTTTCTGGGACCACGGGTCACACACGATACCGCGCTCCACCTGTTGGAATGGTCAGATAAGGCCCTAATACCAATCTTTTGTAGGGGTTTGGCTGACCACGTTAAGGACGCTCTGGCTACTCGGAAGGTTCCCGGTACTCTGGAGGAGCTTATTACCATCTCCACCCTCCTTAATCTCCGCTTCTTAGGCTGTGGTCACACACAGCGTTTTTTTAGCGGTTTTTACCGCGGTTTTCACTACAAAACCGCTATAAAACCGCTAAAAATAAGCTTCCCAGTCATTTCTATGCATTTTGAACTTTTTGTGCACATTGATGCGTTTTTTACCGCGAAAAAAACGCTTTGCGGTAAAAACCGCAGCATGCTAATTAATTTTGCGGATTTTTACGCGGTTTTGGCTTCTTCCATGCGGTTTGAAACCGCTGCAGAAAAAAACGCATCAAAACCGCGCAAAAAACATGCAAAAACCGCCGCGGAAAAATAGGTGCGGTTTCTGAGAAGGGATTCAGGTTTTTGAGCAGAAATTTTCTGCAACATGTGCACTTAGCCTTAGAGCAAGGGTTGGAGCGCTCCCAGTCCAGACAGAGGTTTAGGTTGGCTCCAGCTTTCTCTAAACCTCTGGAGCCCACCCGATCGAGCGTCCGAGTTGTCAGTGGTTATGGAGGTGCCTCGCATGGCTCTAAGTTCCGTCCTGCTCGAACTCCCATACCTCATTCCCACTGCCGACATTCTGGTCACTTTGCCAATAGGTGCCCACAGCGCTCGGAGAAACACCCGCGTCTAGCGGCAACAGCAAGAGGGTTACAAGAAACCACACCATTTTCCTCCAAGCTAACCTTCAAGGGGGTGCTGGAGTTCGGCTCCTCCACTCTGGCGGTGGAGGTTTGCGTAGATTCTGGAGCAGAGGGTAATTTTATGTCCTCAGCCTTCGCTCTCCAGCATGCAATCCCCTTGGTTATGCTACCTCAGCCGGTCACCATCAGAGTGGTGAACGGCTCGACATTACCCTCGCAGATTACAGGGGTCTTAACGCCATCACCGTTAAGAATAAGTACCCTCTGCCCCTGATATCGGAGCTGTTCGATAGGTTGCGGGGAGCAAGAGTATTTACCAAACTCGATCTGTGGGGAGCCTACAACATGATACGCATACGTGAGGGAAACGAGTGGAAGACGGCTTTTAATACCAGGGATGGCCATTATGAGTATCTGGTCATGCCCTTTGGCCTATGTAATGCCCCGGTCATCTTTCAAGACTTCGTAAACGATATCTTTTGAGATATGCTTTCCTCTTTGGTGGTGGTCTATCTGGATGATATTCTCATCTTCTCTCCAGATTTGGAGTCCCACCGGAGAGAGGTTTGCAAAGTCTTCGATCTCCTACGGGCAAATGCCCTATATGCCAAGTTGGAGAAGTGCGTGTTTGAGCAGGAGTCGTTGCCTTTCCTGGGCTATATCATCTCGGCCTAAGGGTTGGCCATGGATCCAGCCAAACTGCAGGCGGTAATGGATTGGTAGGAGCCTCACTCCCTTAAAGCGGTGCAGCACTTTATGGGATTTATTAACTATTACTGCCAATTCATCCCGGACTTCTTGACTTTGGTAGCTCCCTTGGTTGCCCTCACAAAGAAGGGAGCGAATCCTATATTGTGGTCTGAGGAGGTATCTAAGGCCTTCCTCTCCATCAAGTCTCACTTCGCTAGTGCTCCCATTTTACATCGCTCCAATGTGGATAAGCTGTTTATTTTAGAGGTGGATGCCTCGCCATTGGTGCTGGAACAGTCCTGTTCCAAAAGAATGCTCAAGGTCGGAAGCATCCTTGCTTCTTCTTTTCCAAGACCTTATCACCGGCGGAGACGAACTATTCCATTGGGGACAGGGGGTTGCTAGCCATGAAATTGGCATTCTCTGAATGGAGACACCTCCTGGAGAGGGCTTGCTATCCCTTCCAAGTTTACACTGACCACAAAAATTTGGTCTATCTCCAAACCGCCCAGCGGTTAAATTCTCGCTAAGTTCGATGGTCTCTCTTCTTCTCCCGATTCCACTTCACCCTATATTTCCTTTCCGGTGAGAAGAATGTACGAGCCGATGCGCTCTCTTGCTCCGTTGTATCAGCGGAGGAGGAGGAGCCTCAGTTAATCGTACCATCGGAGAGCCTGAGGACAGTGGCTCCGGTCGCCCTAGAGTCTGTACCCCCGGGCAAGACTTTTGTCCCTGCCCGTTTGCGTCCGGAGGTCCTCTCTTGGGCTCACGCGTCTAGGGTCGGTGGACACTTTGGTACTAAGCGGACAGTTGAGCTTCTGGCAAGGACATACTGGTGGCCGCATATGGCTCGTGACGTCAAAGACTACATACAGGCGTGCGTCTCCTGAGCCAAGAATAAGCCTTCCCGGCAATGACCTGCTGGGTTACTCTACCCCTTACTGGTGGCGGACAGGCCCTGGGAGATGGTTGGCATGGACTTTGTGTTGGGTCTACCCAAGTCCAGTGGCAGCACAGTTGTTTGGGTCGTCACCGACCATTATTCCAAAATGGTGCACTTGGTGCCTCTCTCTCGGCTACCTTCCGCACAGGGTTTAGCAGTGCTGTTCATCACACATGTTTTCCACTTACACGACATGCCTGACAAGATCGCCAGTGACCGGGGCCCCCAGTTTGCGTCTCGCTTCTGGAAAGGGCTCTGTCGCTTGCTCAGTATTGAACTGAATCTCTCCTCGGCCTATCAACCCAAGACGAACGGGTTGGTAGAGAGGGCCAACCAGACCCTGGTCACATATCTCCGACATTTTGTCTCAGCCAGGCAGGATGACTGGGCATCTTTGTTGCCGTGGGCAGAATTCGCCTTGAACAACACTGTGGCCGATTCCACCGGCCAGACGCCATTCCTCCTTAACTACGGCCAGCATCCTCGTGTCCCTGTGCCCATGCCCGTGTCATCCATCGACTCTAGGGTGGCAGACTAGGCGGTGGAGGCACGTGATATTTGGGACCGCATCCAGGATGCCATTCGGGCCGCTAAGGAGAGAATGAGGTCCTCCGCGGACACACATCGGCATCCTGCTCCAACCTTCTCCCCTGGTGAATTAGTGTGGCTCTCCGCCCGTAACATCAGGCTGCGAGTCGAGTCCACTAAGTTTGCTCCTCGCTATATTGGCCCCTTTAAAGTCCTCGAGCGGATCAGCTCTGTGGTCTATTGTCTGGCCCTTCCACCACACTTGGCTATCTCGGACGCCTTCCACGTGTCCCTCCTTAAACCTGTTCACATGTCCCGGTTCTCCGAGTCATCTGCCGGGACATCGGACCAGTCTTCGGACGAGTTTGAGGTCAATGCCATTGTGGGAAGCAGGATGGTGCGTGGTAAAAAGTTTTATTTGGTGGACTGGAAGGGTCACAGTCCAGAGGCTCAGGCCTGGGAGCCAGTGGAGAATATCCACGCTCTGCTCCTTATCGCAGCATTTGAGCCTCAGAGGCGGGTAATGTTAGGCGTCGGGTTCCTGCCACAGCACAGCAGGAATCCAGAGCCTTGCACTCAGCGGTCTCCCATTCTCCTTCGGCCACAGAGGAGCCTGCTCAGCAGACTCGTCGTTCTCAGCGCTCTGCTCAGACCAGCACTGTGGGCTTGCTGGCTGCTGCCACCTCTGGTCCACATATAGCAACGCAGGCTGGCCAGCAGCGAGTCTCTCCAGGGGCTAAGTCCTCCTTTCGGTCCACTGAGCATGCCCGTGGAGTGATCTACCATTGGAGACCCAAGGTCACATGCTCAGGTCCTTCTCCAGCTTATATTGGTCCATCCGAAATGCCAGCAAGGTCCCGGAAGCACGCCGCTATAAAAGGTTCCCATGGCCGCTCTGCCATGCGCTAGTATAGACTGCATTATCAGACTATGAGTAGTGAGTGTTGTATGCATGTATGAATGTCTCTGGTGAATGACTCATTAAGAAACCCCTACCCTTGGTACGCATGTCTTTTGCAGCCTAGCCTGTTAAGCGCCAAGGCTTAGGTGAAGGTAGGATAATTAAAATAAAATAAATATTTTATTCACAAAATTAATAACATTCAAAAATGATGGGAAACAAATACCAAACAGAAAGGGCAAAAACACCCCCCCTGACGAAGGCAGACGCCGAAATGCGCGTCGGGGTCGGGCGCATCCTAGGAATCCTGCACCATCGACACCAGGTACTTATCGGACACTTCTTTTGCATGTACGGTTTTACCTTTGGCGCAATGCACTTAAGGCTGGTTTCACATTTGTGTTTTTTAGCGCTGGAAAAAAACGCATACCTGCGCATGCGTTTTTTCCCCTATATTTAACATGGGTGCGCATACCTGCGCACTGGTAAGCGCATGTATGCGATTTTCATGCGCTGCGTTTTTTTGGGGTGTGCGTTTGGATTTTCCAGACGCAGCATGTTGCATTTTTTGGCCCTGGAAAAAAGCGCATGCGCACGTATGCGCACGTTTTGCGCTAAAAATGGCCATTATAGCCTATGGATGCGCATACGTGCGCACTGGCATGCGCAGGTATGCGTTTTTTTAGCGCTGCGTTTTTTGGGTGGTGTCCACTTGTTGTCCTAGTTATAATCTTCTAAAGTCAAAAAAAAAAAGTCTATATAAAGGAGGTGCCTGCCAAAACTCTGCCACTACTACACTGACAGATTGAAGAGCAGACAGTGAACCAAGAACCCATTATATCAGCGAAGAATGTGAGTATATTACATTATATGCCTGTCCTTTTAAATTATGTATGTACTAATGATTTTTATTATTTTTACATGCAGTATGTCTTCAGAATCAGAGTATTCCCCATCGCGGCAGGAACTGGCGCAAGCAGACCGTGAGGTGATTATTTTCGTGCATCTGGTAAGTATATCTGCTGCTTCTCCAAATCTCTTACGTTTTTTTCAACTTTTTTAAGACATCGTCATCATCATCATCTTCTGCGGACGGGAATAGTGAGGGCGAAGAGCAGGAGCAGCGAAGCCAAGTCCCGGTGGTGATACGGAATGTAAGTATCAAATGATTTGTAATGTTCTTTATTTTTTATCTTCTATTTTTACTCTTTTTTATGTTTCTTTTTTTGTAACTTTTTATTCAATTTAAATTTGATTATTCTAATGAATGTGTTTTGTCTAGGTTCCACAACGGGATGAAGACGTCTACCTGGATAATGAGCAGCTCATCAGCCTGGTCCAGGAGCGTTCGCCGTTGTGGGACAGCCGTGACCGGCTGCACAATCACATTGTGGTGACCCGGCGGCTATGGAATGAGGTGGCCGCAGCGTTGATGGATGGCTGGGACAGCGCCACAGCATCCTTCAAAAAGGCGTTTAGTGAGTATTTCCCTGCTCTGTATTGTGCCGCAGTGACTGTTGTCCTTGACGGCACTGTTGGGTTTCATGCTAGGCATATTCTAGCAGGAAACCCAACAGTGTAATCGGGGTCTACAGTGACTGCTTTGAGTATTGTATTGCTACATTGTGCCGCAGTGACTGTTGTCCTTGACGGCACTGTTGGGTTTCGTGCTAGGCGTATTCTAGCAGGAAACCCAACAGTGTCATCGGGGTCTACAGTGACTGCTTTGAGTATTGTATTGCTACATTGTGCCGCAGTGACTGTTGTCCTTGACGGCACTGTTGGGTTTCGTGCTAGGCGTATTCTAGCAGGAAACCCAACAGTGTCATCGGGGTCTACAGTGACTGCTTTGAGTATTGTATTGCTACATTGTGCCGCAGTGACTGTTGTCCTTGACGGCACTGTTGGGTTTCGTGCTAGGTGTATTCTAGCAGGAAACCCAACAGTGTCATCGGGGTCTACAGTGACTGCTTTGAGTATTGTATTGCTACATTGTGCCGCAGTGACTGTTGTCCTTGACGGCACTGTTGGGTTTCGTGCTAGGCGTATTCTAGCAGGAAACCCAACAGTGTCATCGGGGTCTACAGTGACTGCTTTGAGTATTGTATTGCTACATTGTGCCGCAGTGACTGTTGTCCTTGACGGCACTGTTTTTTTTTTATCAACAGTGGACAAAGTCCGAACACGTTGGCGTTCGATCAAGGACCGCTTCAACAGTGATGTTCGTGCTGAGGGCCAGGTTCGCAGTGGATCTGCGTCAAGGACCAGAACTAGATACCGTCACTATCACGCGTTGCAGTTCCTAAGACCGGTCCTTGCCACGAGATCGTAAGTATTATAAATTTGGGGTTTTTATTTTTATTAATCTGTGTTTTTCTAATCCACAGCTGATGCTTCTTGTAAAGGCATGGTAGTAATGATTTTCCTTTCTTCAACAGCACCTGGAGCAGCACCCTGCAACCTGGCCCTGGAGCGGTCCTTCCTCGGACGTCCTCTGACCCGTCCCAGCCATCCGACAGCCAGGAAGCACCTTGCAGGTCAACCACACACACAGCTGGTGACCAGGAAGCTGGGCCATCAGGTGTTCCCCTGTCCCAGGTCTGTGCCACTGGTTATGCGGGCACTACCCGCCAGCGGCAGAGGGCCTTGGACAGGAATGTCTTGCCCGAGTTTATGCATTTGAGCGAGACATTTAATTCCAGCCTCAAGTCACTGTCCGACAGAGTTGAAAGCGGTTTTGCACTCATGGAACGTGGTTTTAACCACTTTGAACACCGCTTCAATTCTGTAGAACAGCGCCTTGACCGTCTGGAGGCCGACCTCAACAGACCAGCACACCATTTTTTTAGTAAGATTGAAAAGGGCATGGCGGAACACCTTAGTCCTGATCAACAGCTGAATGTGCTGCAGGCCTGCAACAATGCTTTCTTGCAGGCTATGCAGCATAATCGGTACGGTCAGCAGTCAGTGGTGTCCTTTCCACCTGTGCCACCATTGACTCGCTTCACCTCACTACCGACTTGTGCTGCATACCACTGCACGGACACCTCTATTCAAAGCCAGGACACCCACCGTTACACCACCACAAGTCTGAGTGCAGCTGGTCACTTCACCGACACCACCATGGCAAGCGCTGCTCCTGTCTGGAGCACCACCGCCACTCCCATGCATGCGTGGAGCTCAGCCACCACTAGGCAAACATGGAACAGCCCTGCCGCTACAACAACATGTAGTAGCCCTGCCTCCACCACTATGCAAACCTGGACCATCACTGCCGCCACCAGTCCTCCTGCAAGGACGAGCACTGACAACGAAGAGCAGCAGCAGCAGCCACCTCAGCAGCAGCAGCAGCCACCTCAGCAGCAGCAGCAGCCACCTCAGCAGCAGCAGCAGCCACCTCAGCAGCAGCAGCAGCCACCTCAGCAGCAGCAGCAGCCACCTCAGCAGCAGCAGCCACCTCAGCAGCAGCAGCAGCAGCCACCTCAGCAGCAGCAGCAGCCGCCACCTCAGCAGCAGCAGCCGCCACCTCAGCAGCAGCAGCCGCCACCTCAGCAGCAGCAGCCGCCACCTCAGCAGCAGCAGCCGCCACCTCAGCAGCAGCAGCTGCCACCTCAGCAGCAGCAGCAGCCACACCTGCAGACGGGGGACCTACACTCAATATTTGCCCCTAGTTCAAGGCGAAATGTATCAAGGCGGGCATTGGGCCAAAGTCGGTCCAGGCACACAAGCCTACGGCGACATGCCATTACAACTAATGTACCTGAACAGATTTCCTCTCCTCCAAGTGTTCCTAGTTTAATTCCCTTAACTGGACTACCTTCCCCCACAAGTTTTGTTGCCCCTTCCCCTCAAACACCGTCTTCAACAGCAAGTGTTGCATATTCCCTGCACACCCCCAAATTGAAACCATCTGCCCCCAAACGACGGAAAAAATAATTTTTTGGTTTATTTTTGTGATAAAAAATAAATTTACATTTGTGGTTCACCATTACTAAGTTTCATTAATGTTGTTTGCGCCGCTCACACACACTGATGGGTAAATACATGTTAAAAACCAACCCAAGGCCTAGTATAGTCATATGTGAAATAACACGGACTAGTATAGTCATACCAAGGCCTAGTGTAATAACTCGAGTTTTACCAACTTGGATCTGGTTTCATGAAAAACAAACTGTTGAAACTTGTCTTAAAAATAAGTTTCTTTCTAGTTTCACCAGTTTGTTTTTTGTGAAACAAGATGCTAGTTGTTAAAAATCGAGTTATTACAGTAGGCCTTGGTATGACTATACTAGGCCGTGGTATTTCACATATGACTATACTAGTAGGCCCAAGGCCTACTATACTCATATTTGAAATACCACGGCCTAGTATAGTCATTCCAAGGCCTAGTGTAATAACTCTAGTTTTACCAACTAGAATCTGGTTTCATGAAAAACAAACTGTTGAAACTTGTCTTAAAAATAAGTTTCTTTCTAGTTTCACCAGTTTGTTTTTTGTGAAACAAGATGCTAGTTGTTAAAAATCGAGTTATTACAGTAGGCCTTGGTATGACTATACTAGGCCGTGGTATTTCACATATTACTATACTACTAGCCCCAAGGCCTACTATACTCATATTTGAAATACCACGGCCTAGTATAGTCATTCCAAGGCCTAGTGTAATAACTCTAGTTTTACCAACTAGAATCTGGTTTCATGAAAAACAAACTGTTGAAACTTGTCTTAAAAATAAGTTTCTTTCTAGTTTCACCAGTTTGTTTTTTGTGAAACAAGATGCTAGTTGTTAAAAATCGAGTTATTACAGTAGGCCTTGGTATGACTATACTAGGCCGTGGTATTTCACATATTACTATACTACTAGCCCCAAGGCCTACTATACTCATATTTGAAATACCACGGCCTAGTATAGTCATTCCAAGGCCTAGTGTAATAACTCTAGTTTTACCAACTAGAATCTGGTTTCATGAAAAACAAACTGTTGAAACTTGTCTTAAAAATAAGTTTCTTTCTAGTTTCACCAGTTTGTTTTTGGTGAAACAAGATGCTAGTTGTTAAAAATCGAGTTATTACAGTAGGCCTTGGTATGACTATACTAGGCCGTGGTATTTCACATATTACTATACTACTAGCCCCAAGGCCTACTATACTCATATTTGAAATACCACGGCCTAGTATAGTCATTCCAAGGCCTAGTGTAATAACTCTAGTTTTACCAACTAGAATCTGGTTTCATGAAAAACAAACTGTTGAAACTTGTCTTAAAAATAAGTTTCTTTCTAGTTTCACCAGTTTGTTTTTGGTGAAACAAGATGCTAGTTGTTAAAAATCGAGTTATTACAGTAGGCCTTGGTATGACTATACTAGGCCGTGGTATTTCACATATTACTATACTACTAGCCCCAAGGCCTACTATACTCATATTTGAAATACCACGGCCTAGTGTAGTCATTACAAGGCCTAGTGTAATAACTCTATTTTTACCAACTAGAATCTGGTTTCATGAAAAGCAAACTGTTGGTTTCAAGTTTCACCCGTTTGTTTTTCGTGAAACAAGATCCTAGTTGGCAAAAATTGAGTATGCCTTGTTATGACTATACTAGGCCGTGGTATTTCACATATGACTATACTAGTAGGCCCAAGGCATACTATACTCATATTTGAAATACCACGGCCTAGTATAGTCATATTTGAAATACCACGGCCTAGTATAGTCATTCCAAGGCCTAGTGTAATAACTTGTAAGTTGGAATGGAGCAGATTACATTCATCCACTCAATGCTGACTTGTATTCCCCATGGACTTTCATTGGGGTTGGGTTTTGAGGGTTGTGTTTTGAGAAAATCACATACTTTGTTTTCAACTAGTTGCACAATTTTCTCTTGAAAAAAAATGGTTTCCTGATTCATGGCCTGCAGCTTTGCTCGTTCCAATATATTTCACGCAGACTAGCAATGCTGCATTTTAACTCATATGTGTATTTACCTGCCCAGGTGTGTGAACATCAAAAAATTCAGTTATACATGGGAAGTTTTTTATTAAATTGGAGTTTAAAAAATATAGTGCACTCAGTAATGGTATCAAATAAGGTTTTTTATTACCATAAACAAACAAAAACATTACACCATTTCATCTTGCCAGTGCACCCGTCCTACATCAGAAATAAAGTAGGCCGCAAATTGGTCCCTCATTTGGCCAACTTCAACGGATGACCTGAGAGTGTGCTGAGTGAATTCAGGCAATGGGTTAGGAGCATCATCGTCCAGTTCAAAGGTCGGGTGCTCTTTAGCCATCACAAAGTTATGTAGAACCACACAGGCCTTCACCACCTCATCGACTGTTTCAAGTTTAAGATTAATGGCCGTGCCCAGAATTCGCCATCTGGAAACAAGAATCCCAAAAGCACACTCGACAGTTCTTCTGGCCCTGGTCAGCCTGTAATTAAATATTTTTTTGGTGTGGTCCAAGTCCCGGCTGGAGTAGGGTTTCAGTAAGTTTCCGCACATTTGAAAAGCCTCATCGCCAACCATAACAAAGGGCAGTGGCGGAGCTTCGGTGTGAGGAAGAGGCCGTGGCATAGGGAAATTAAATTGGTTGCCATACAACCTCCGGCCCATGTCTGAGTTTTTAAAAGCCTGTGAGTCATTACCACGGCCAAATGCTCCAATGTCCACTGCTACAAACATACATCCGGCATCCGCAATCGCAATGAGTACTATTGAAAAGTACTTTTTGTAATTATAGTACTCAGATCCCGTTCTTTGGGGTTTGATGATCCGTATGTGTTTACCATCAACAGCTCCCAAACAGTTGGGAAAATTGCATACTGTCCAGAATTTGTCAGCAATTTCCATCCACTTTTCAGCGGTGGGCAGGGGCATAAATTCTGGGCAAAGAACATTCCAGAGAGCCCGGCAGGTGTCAGCAACAATTCCAGACAAGGTAGAGATTCCAATACGGTACTGGAAGTGTAGTGAAGATAGGGTTTCTCCAGTCGCCAGGAATCTGTGAACAGACAAAGAAGTAAAATTAATATTTATGTATATTATTTTAAAAAACTATAAAATAAAATATTAGTACATTCACGAAAACTAATTACCCAAGGTTTTGAATACTAAATTTAAAAAAAAAACATCAGACCGCACCCCTTGGTTTTTAAAACATACCGTAATGTCACCAGTAGCCGTTCCTCAGGAGGAATCGCACGACGGAGCTGTGTGTCCTGTCTCCGGATGGATTGTTGGACACGAGCAAGCAAATCCATGAAACTTTCGTGGGACATCCTGATATAATCTGTAAATTTCTCCGGGTTTCCCTGTAGCTCGCTGTAGAGGGTGTGGTATGCCCCACGGCTCTCCCGGAGTTCAACAATCGGATGTATCCACATACGCCGCCGTCTTCGCTGCCTCTCTCTCTTCCTTTGTTCATGGCAAGCAACTGCATACGCCTGAGCCATCGCGATGTCCAAATCCAAGTTGAAGTGAAAACTCTTCCAGCGCAGATCCATGGTCACGAGAAGAATCAAGCAAATGTGAAGAATACTGTAGACAGGGTCTATATATTAACATACCACACCCACAATGAAGTCCCATTGGTCTTGTGTGTTGTTGAATGGTTGTTTTTTCATTTTTGTGGCGTTTTTCCAAAATCTGTAAAAAAACGCAAACGCACAAAAAACGCATACAAACGCGCAAAAACGCTGCGTTTTTTTCCTGCATGCGCATAAAAATGCTTGAAAAAAACGCAGCGTTTGTATGCATTTGTATGCGTTTTTTTAATGCGTTTTTTTGCGGGAAAAACGCGCTGCAAAAAAAAGCAAGTGTGAAACTAGCCTAAGAGAGGCGTTTAAAGCGGCCATTGTGTCTTTACCTCACAAGCCTGTATATGCTTCTCTGTAGCATGTATTGCCTTATCTTTGGCAAGCACACTCTATTTTGATTATTGGACGTTTGTTGGACGTTTGTTGTTCGGATTTCTCGTTGTCATATGATTCAAGTTTCCGATTTGTCCTTTTTCTTATCTAGTCCAATTGTGCATCCTATCTGATAGTTTCAGTCTATATTTCACTATATGTATACTTCAAATTGATTGCACATGCGCCTTGGATCTTTGTTGAATTTAGGTGAAGGTAGGACAGAGTCTGAGACAGGCATCAGTCTCCATCAGTGGCTCAGCACGCTTCAGTGCACGTGCTCTACACTCCGTAGTCAGCGTCTATAGCGGCCTCCACAGTTGCGACGCCGCGCACTCAGAAGGTCAAGAGGGACTCTGACCCCGTGTCCTTGGGGCAGAGTTCTGTGACCGCTTTCTGTGCGCTCATTGGCCGGGCTCTGTGAGCTAAACAGGCTCCGGCATTTATGTTCAGCGGTAGTGCGGCTCTGTGAGTTCGCTCCTGTTCACACTGGGTGACGTTAACCCACGTGTGACCTTTCCACACCGCTTTATACTCCCGCCATTACCTAGCAGCAGTGTACCACCTCTGCACGGTGGACCCCGGGCTGCGAACGCACCTATTATTGTTTTATAATTTGGTGCGTTCCGCCAGCCCTAATACAGAGAAATTGAGGAAGGGTCACAAAACGACCTAGCATTAAAGGCCAGAAGCCATCAAAGGCCATTGGCACGTGCTAGTCCTTGAAGAAGCCAGTAGTAAGCAAGGTCAGGCTAAAGGCAGCACTAAAGGTCCCCGATGAAAGCCATACAAAAAGGCTGGGGAATGATGGACCCAGGGACAGACATATTATTGGTGCAGCACAGGAGTCCAAGAGACAAGGGGGCTCACTTCTATAATTGAAGCAGAAAGCCCATATATTGTTCTTGCACAGGGGTCAGTAGTGTAGACACCTGGGGGGGCACAGGGGGTCATCATCCTGGGCCGCACACAATAAGGCGCCCAGCCAGAGCTATGCTACTGTTAACTGTATCAGAGTGCGCAGCGAGCCCATACACTTAAACTATGTGGCATAGCAGGGAGACTCAATCTCCCTGCACTGTCACCCAGCAGCTATGAGGCCTGTGTGTGTGGGGGGCCCTGTGCCAGCACCGAGCCCCCACCTGTCATTGCAAATTCAACTGTAATGGTTGGATGCCGATACAATTGAAAGCAATGATCATTCCCCCTCTGCATCTGATGTCATTAATGCAAACACTGACAGCGGGCGCGATGACGTCAGTACATGGCGCCCGCTATGCTGAGATGTGTGGGTGCACGGAACAGCGGGGGAACGAGGAGAGGTGAGTACTATTTTTTTTTAATGGGGTATATAATACTATAGAGGTCTATGGGGATTGCATTATACTATAGAGGCCTATGGGAAGTACATTATACTACAAAGGTGTATGGGGAGTGTATACTATATAGAGGCCTATGGGGAGTGCATTATGCTATATAGGGGCCTGTGGGGAGTGCTTTATACTATATAGATGTGAGGTGGCTAGGGTGGTAGTCGTGGTGAGGTGCTGTTACATTCCCACACCCTGGCACCCCACAAAGGAACCACAAAGTCCCGTCTGTTATGTGTGATAGATACCAAGTAGAACACTCACATTATATTCCAGGGTTCCTTCTAATTCTGTAATCCCAGCTCCAGATTCACGGTTCACTCCAAGCTTCATGTACATACTGAACAGATTAACTTTACTTGCAAACAGGGTTCTTAATACAGATGCAGCACAGTTCACATACATTGGAATTCCTTGAGCTTTCCCTGCCTTTTCTGACAGCTTCCATCCTGAAGACACTCGTATCCCTGTCTCTTCCGACAATCCCTGTCCCACAGACACTCCTTTCTCTTCTGTGGCGTCAGTGCCCCTAGGTCCACCATCTTCCTCCCATTCCCTTTGTCCGGGTTCCATTGAAAAAGGTAAAAGGCGCGCTCAGTTCTGCCTAATCCCGGCCGTTAGCACCGGATCCCCTTTGGAATGCTTACATCAATAGATGGTGACCACTCGCACGCTGCATACCATGGGGTCCTTCATTGCCCCGGCCTATCCATCTGCTCTCTCTCACTGCTACATCACTAGTCCCCACTAAACAGGGAGTCTTTCTCCTATCCTACTGCTACCCTTCTATTGTATTTTATATCTTTCCCTAATCCTATACAAAATACATGTAAAGCACATAGACATTATAATAACAGTAAACAAATACATTAATGTTCAGAAAACTCTACAAAGCAGCTCATGTTTAAGGTGTGGGGTATATGGCGGCCTCTGTCATCCCCCTTACATAGAGTCCTATGGAGAGTGCATTATACTATATAGAGACCTATGGGGAGTGCATTATACTATATAGAGGCCTGTGAGGAGTGCATTATGCTGTAAAGGGGCCTGTGGGGAGTGCATTATGGTATATAGAGGCCTATGGGGCGTGTATTATACTATGTATAGGCCTATGGGTAGTGCAGTATAATATATGGAGCACTATGAGATGCATTATACTATATGGAGGGTATCTAGGGGGTCGTCATACAGTGAGGGGGTTATCATACAGTGTTGGTGCCATCAAACAGTTTGGGCCTACTAAGGGGTCATTATACTGTTTAGGGGGTACTATACAGTGAAGGGGCATTATACCATCCATAAGAGAGCATCATACTGTGTAGAGGGGAGCTGTACAGGAGGAGACTCGAGACATTATTAAATGTAAAGTGTTCACTTATTGTTATAGGGGAACTCAGGTTACTGTGACTGTCAAAGGGGAACACAGAGGGCATTATTACTTTCTAGGGGGAAAAATGTGGGCACTGTTTTCTAGGGAACTTGCACCTGGCATTACTATATTCTAGAGCGGTGCTTTACCAGCTAGAGGCACACAGTACCACACAGCTGGTGCAGCAATAGGGACACATATGGCTCAGTATTGGGGTATCAGCAGGATGAGGAGTTTGTGCAGGTTGGTAATAGATGGTGATGGTGCTGGAAATGTGAGAAGTCAGATGTGTCTTTGTTGTACTCTCTGCAGCCGAGTCCTGGCTGGAGAAGTTGTCATGTCGGTCAGGGTTAGATAGAATCGTTCACTTTTCCCATCTTTTCTATCAGAAAGATTGTCAGCTGTAAGTCATTATATATGACTTACTGATTGACTGTAATCTCTTATATGTTCTGCAGCCCTGGTATTAACCACTGTATGGTGACTATATGGCGGTAATATCAGTGTTGGTCTTTGCATAGAGATTTTTATTAGTAACAGCGCAGTCATCTGCTGAGGTTCTCTTACATCCGCTATTAGGTTGCGTCACCATAGATGTAATCAAGGTTACCTGGTTAGGCCTCTTTCACACATCAGGTTTTCGCCGTCAGGCGCGATCCGGCGCTTTTGACAGAAACCGGATCCGGCGAAATGCAATGCCGGATCCGGTTTCCCCCCCATTGACTTGCATTTGCGCCGGATCGCGCCGTATGGCCATGCGTTTCATCCGGTTTTCGCCGGATCCGGCAATGTGTCGCGATCCGGCGTCTGGAAAAAAAGGCTACTGTAACGTTTTTTGTCTCCGGCGAAAAAGCCGGACACGCCGGATCCGGCACGTCCGGCTTTTTCACACAATGAAAGCCTATGAGCGCCGCAATGCGCCTGATCCGGCGAAAGCCGGATCCGGTGGCCGGATCCGGTTTTTTTGGTCTGAGCATGCTCAGTAGCTCTGCCCACAAGACATATATAAAAGCAAGACAGTGGGACCCACAGCCACACCCAACATGCCACCCAAGAAAGCAACCAAGCGAAGCAGGAGAAGGCAGGAGACCACTGCAGCACCATCAGCACCACCACCACCCCAAATGGAGCAGCAAATGGAACATGCTGAGGAGGGGAGGCCAGCAGCAGATGAGAGACGGTAATTATCAAATCCCCCATTCCTCCAAACTAGGGCCATGGAATATCAAGATATTCATTGGCCCTTTGTTTCTCTTTATTCAACAGCCGCCCAATAGATGCAGCAGCAGCAGCAGCAGCAATGGCAGCAGCTGGAACACCACCCACAGGCATGGAGTGTGGCCACCAGGAAGACAGCACATCATCTTCTGGGAGCCCTCCCTCGCATCGTCAGCGTTTGACGGTAAGTTTTTATTTCCAAAATCCATCATCTCTGTAATATATGTCTATTCATTGCCTTTTATTTCAAAACAGGATTCACAAGATGAAGAGGAGCTCCCAGAAGAAGAAGGAAGGGGTGGACAGACACCTGGAGTGGGCTCACAATTGGTAAGTTTTTTGCATCAAACGCAGAAACACAACATCACACTACACACAACACATAGAAAACAATGTTCTGCAGACCACACACAGCAAACAAATGCCTACATCCAAAGACATAACATTTTTTGTTTTCTTCTCTAGTCTTCCCAATCTGGTGCTCGGCCAAGAGGTCCTCGCAGTGCCTCCCAGGGTCGTCGGCGACAGCAACGCGGCGGTCACCAGCGTGTAAGTATAAATATTTTTGCTTTGTTTTTTTGCACTTTTTATTTCATTTCTTTTGTGGAGGCTAATTATGTTATTTTTGTCTTCTTCTTTAACAGCCTTCACAGCGTGCTCCCGACTCTGACGGTGAGGATGGAGGACTCGATGTGGACCACCTCATCGATCTCGTCAGAGAAAGGGAGCCGCTCTGGAATATGGCTGACCGCCGCCACGCTGACCTTATCGTTACCCGACGACTCTGGGAGGAAATCTGTTCGCTCCTTGTGGGCCGCTGGGAGGACCTCGATGTTCGGGCCCAGATTAAAGAGCGTAAGTATATACAGTACCGGTTGCTTGATGTAAACCAGTGTTTCCCGAACTCCAGTCCTCGTGGTCCCCACGGATCATGTGTTCAGGATTTCTATTTACTATGGAAATCCTGAAAACATGACCCCTGGGGACCATGAGGACTGGAGTTTGGGAAACACTGATGTTGTATACTAACCACTTTGTCCTTTCTCGTTTCAGGGAACAGAATTGTGAATCGGTGGCGGTCTGTGAGGGATCGTTTCAAGAAGGAGTTCAATAAAGAGATGCGGGCCCCGAGTGGATCTGGAGGACGCAGGAGCAAGTACAAGTACGCAGAAGCCCTGTTGTTCCTCCGGGAAACAATGGTCACTAAAAGGTAAATATTACACACCACATGTGAAAAAAAATGTTAGATGTAAATTTTTTTTTTCAGCCAGGGCCATACCATGTCAGTATTTTAATTTTTTTTTTTCTCTTTATTCCACAGCACGGTGAGCAGCACTCGGGAGCCTGCACGATTGGACCCTTCTGAGGCGATCCCTGAGGAGACCGGCACCGAGGGACACTTCGACCGCCCCGGTACATCTGCACCTTCCCAGCCTTCCCACACATTCGACCCATCTGTCCCATCCACCAGCACAGGAGCATCGTGGCCGCCTACATTACATGAAGCTGCTGGTGAGGAGATCGCTTTCCCTTTACCCCACCCTTCTGCCCCTGCCACCTCTAGTACACCTGCGGGTACTGGGCGGCAGCGGCAGAGGGGTCAGGAAAAGACTTATGCGCCAGAGTTCTTGCATCTGAATGCATCTTTCCAGAACTGTCTAAAAGTCTTGTCAGAGCAAATCTCCACAGGCTATCAGCAGATCAACTCCAGCATTCTGGAGGTGAAGACACTTCTGCAAACCATGCATTCAGAAGCAAGATCTTCGCCAAACCACACCTTTTTCAGGTCTGTTGTGGAGCGCATGGAAACGCTCTCTCCTGCCCAGCAGATGCATGTAATGCATTCATGCCACGCTGCTCTCCAGCAAGTTACCTCCCAACCTCCTCCTCCCACCACAGTAGTTCCTCCACCTGCACCCCCTCCAGCCACTTTCCGTCCTCCCCCTCCTATTACATCTACACCCCCTCCAGCCACTTTCCATCCTCCCTATTACATCTACACCCCCTCCAGCCACTTTCCATCCTCCCCCTCCTATTACATACCATCCACCTCCCCAGCACCAGCAACCTCCCCAGCACCAGCAACCTCCCCAGCACCAGCAACCTCCCCAGTACCAGCAACCTCCCCAGTACCAGCAACCTCCCCAGTACCAGCAACCTCCCCAGTACCTGCAAACTCCCCAGTACCAGCAACCTCCCCAGTACCAGACATCTCCCCACTTCCAGCAACCTGCCCCGTACCAGACATCTCCCCACTTCCAGCAACCTGCCCCGTACCAGACATCTCCCCACTTCCAGCAACCTGCCCCGTACCAGACATCTCCCCACTTCCAGCAACCTGCCCCGTACCAAACTCCTTCTCCATACAACTTGCCATCAACATCATCTGCTCCTACAGTCCCTGCCCAACCCTCCACTCCACCACCCACCACCTCTTCTGCTTCCCACATGTCCACCCATTCTGTAGTTTTTTCCACACCTTCACCTCTAACTGTTCCTTCCCCACCACGATCCCAGTCCTCTCTCCACACTCCCAGTGTCGAAGTGTCCCGCAGCCCCTCCAGCAGTATTTCCACCACACACTACACAGATTTATAATGTGTGTATTTAAATAAAAATGACCAGTTTTATGGTTTCAGTTTTATAGTTTCAAAGCTTTATTAAACAAGTTTATTAAAATTTTAAAAAAGTTTACTAAAAAAAACATTTTTCAATAAAAGTTAAATTATTTTACACTGGTTGTCTGTCATTTCTTTCTGCGGCGAAAAAGGTTAAATACAGGGTATTTAAAAGGTGAAATGGTATTCAAAACTAGGTATATAACTGTGGGTAAATTTTAGCTTTTTGCCACAGTTGTGTTCCTGGTTGTGTTTGAAGCAAAGTATTTCACCTAAAAAGTTGTGTTTATTGTTGGTGATTTCCTAACAATGTACACAACTTTTGTTAAAAGGTGAAATACTTTGCATAAAACACAACCAGGTACACACCTGTGGCCTAAAGCTAAAAATAGAGACCATGACAAGATAGCCAACTTTGGTTGGCAAAGGTATATACTGTTGGTACAGAAGGTACACAAGTTTGGTTGGGCACAAATCTTTCACACTCTGTCATCCTGCCAGTGTACTCTGCCTTGAGGTGACATAAAGTATAGTGCAAAATTGTCCCTCATTACTGAAACCGTCACAGAACTTCTAGTGGTAATGTCATGGTAATCTTGCAAGGTGGTTTCTTCAGAGGTGTCCTCAATGGAAATGGGTTCCTTGCAGATAACAAAATTGTGGAGTACCACGCACGCTTTGATCACCTCGTCCACAGTTTCTGTCTTGAGGTTGATCGCAGTCAATAGGACCCGCCATTTGGCTGTCAGAATACCAAAGGTACATTCAACCATTCTTCTTGCTCTTGTGAGGCGGTAATTAAAAATGCGTTTTGGTCTTGTCAATCCTCTGCTAGAGTACGGTTTCAAAAGGTGTTCTGACAGCTGGAAGGCTTCATCCCCTACACAGACAAATGGCATAGGTGGACCAGATGTTTGCGGCAGCGGTCTAGGTGGTGGGAACTGGAAGGTGTTTCCATACAGTTTACGCCCCATGGCAGACAGTTTGAAAACTTGAGAGTCATTGGAGCGGCCATAGGCCCCAATATCAACCGCAATAAATTTGTATTCCGCGTCAGCGATGGCCATGAGGACAATTGAAAAATATTTCTTGTAATTGAAATATTCCGATCCCGATCCAGCTGGCTTTACAATGCGGATATGTTTCCCGTCCACAGCGCCCAAGCAGTTTGGAAACTGACATATCTGTTGAAACTTGTCAGCAATTTCAATCCACCTCTCTGTTGTGGGCTCTGGTAAAAACTCTTCAGCTAAGGAGTCCCACAGTGCACGGCATGTGTACTTCACTATTCCAGATATGGTGGAAATCCCGAGTCTGTACTGGAAATGCAGTGACGAAAGGGATTCTCCAGTTGCAAGAAATCTGTGGGGAATTAAAAAACAATAAATTAGTTTTAAATCACAGCATTACATACCAAAACTGACCTATAACACTTGGAGCTACAAACTACCACCAACAAGATTGCAGTGAAAGAGTGCTCTGATGCGAGCATATCCAATAAATGTGGCTTACCTTAAAGTCACCATCAGATGCTCTGTGGGTGAAACAGAGAAGCGGCAATAGGTGTCCGCTTTTCTTATGAGGTGTGCAATGCGCTCCACCAAGTAATCAAAATTCTCCATTTTCATCCTAACATATCCAAAAAATTTATCCGGGTTTCGTCGAAGGTCCATGCAGAGTGTAGAATAGACCCCACGCGTCATTCTCTTGGCTGTGATGGGGTGGATCCACAAACGTCGTCTACGATGCCTGATGCGCTGCTGTCTCGCTCTCTCCTTCTCCAGAACAATCACCCTCAAACGATTCGCCTCCGCTGTAAAATCCGCCAAATTCTTCAAAATATTTCCAATCACAACATCCATCTTCGCCAGTAACTTGCTCTTCTCTCCAACCTGCACTTTCTCCTCTACAACCTGTCAAAGAAGGGCTGTAGGAACATGCTATATATAGTTTTCCAGTAGCCAATCCCGTTCGGAAGGCCACAAGGGTCAATTTTAAAAAAACGGATCCGGCGTAATCCGTCGAAAAATGGATGAACCGGATGAGACGGATCCGGTTTTGTCTGTCAAGAAAAAGACGGATCTGGCAGAAAACCGGATCCGTCACATCCGGTTTTACGAAACATTTGCCGGATCCAGCGTTCCGGCACGACGCCGGATCGCGCCTGACGCCGAAAACCTGATGTGTGAAAGTAGCCTTAGGGGCCCACTCACAAGTTTCCACCCCTCAACCAAAACACTAGCTACGGCTCTGCTCCACACTTCTGAATTACAGCAGACAGATTAAAGATCTGTAGAGGTGATGAGTGATGAATGCAAGGAACGCATCTGTCCTAACGTGGGGGAACAATGCACAGAGCAGGTTCACACGGCTGTCTCCTGAGTCGCTCTTGTCCCACTGTGCACCACGTAACAATACACACTGGAAACAGACTATAAGAAACTTATTCTGCATTCACTTTACTGGATGCTCATGTCAGATTTCACAACTCATTCTGGCTCAAAATTAGTCTCTACTCTGAATCTATCTACACCTGCATCATGCTGTTACAATTATTGTTTTCTGTGGCCCTGAAGAGAACATGTCTTTAAGAAAAAGAAAGTTTAAATCAAGTTTTTATGGCAAATAAGTTTTAGCATTTTTAGTGTTTTTTATTTTTACATGTCATTGACTAACAAAAACGTCCAAAAACCTTGCAGTTTTCTCTTAAGATTCAATCGGATCCCCTACAAGTATTATCATCACAGGCAGGAGTAAAATTAAAGGAAAAAAATCTATGTATAGATAACACAGAATCCACCACTCACAATAACTGACGGTCACATCTCAACTTCTTCCCCTCTCTGCACATTGACCTCTGCACAGGTCACAGAGCATGCCCACAATATTCATCCATAGAAGTCAATGTGCAAGATAATGTCAATTGATTTGTATAATCCATGTAGCTGCCATAAAGAATATTTCTAAATACTATTAATATCAGGCACGATGGCTGCCCACATATTCATGTAGAGAAAAGAGAATAAAATAATTCTACAATCAGAAAACAAAAACATTAGAAAAAATAATCAGTATCTGGTTTTAACTACTAAAATAAATCTATATAATACACTACCGTTCAAAAGTTTAGGGTCACTTAGAAATTTATGTTAAGTATGTTAGCACAGCTGAAAACAGTTTGGCTGATTTGAAAGCTATAAACCTGACCTTCCTTTGAGCTAGTTGAGAATCTGGAGCATTACATTTGTTGGTTCCATTAAATTCTCAAAATGGCCAGAAAAAAAGAACTTTCGTGTGAACCTCGACAGTCTATTCTTGCTCTTAGAAATGAAGGCTATTCCATGTGAGAATTTGCCAAGAAACTGAAGATTTCCTACAACGGTGTGTACTACTCCCTTCAGAAGAGTGCACAAACAGGCTCTAACCAGAGTAGAAAGAGAAGTGGGAGACCCCACTGCACAACTGAGCAACAACACAAGTACATTAGAGTCTGCAGTTTGAGAAATCGAAGCCTCACAGGTCCTCAACTGGCAGCTTCATTAAATAGTACATGCAAAATGCTAGTGTCAACGTCTACAGTGAAGATGTGACTCCGGGATGTTGGCCTTCAGGGCAAAGTGGCAAAGAAAAAGCCATATCTGAGACTGGCTAATAAAAAGAAATTATTAATATGGTCAAAAGAACACAGACATTGGACTGAAGAAGATTGGAAAAAAGTGTTATGGACAGACGAATCCAAGTTTGAGGTGTTTGGATCACACAGAAGAACAATTGTGGGACGCAGAACAACTGAAAAGATGCTGAAAGAGTGCCTGACGCCATTGTCAAGCATGGTGGAGGTAATGTGATGGTCTGGGGTTGCTTTGGTGCTGGTAAAGTGGTTGATTTGTACAAGGTAAAAGGGATTTTCAATAATTAAGGCTATCACTCCATTTTGCAACGCCATGCCATACCCTGTGGACAGCGCTTGATTGGAGCCAATTTCATCCTACAACAGGACAATGACCCAAAGCACACCCTCAGATTATGCAAGAACTATTTCGGGAAGAAGCAGGCAGCTGGTATTCTGTCTGTAACGGAGTGGCCAGCGCAGTCACTAGATCTGAACCCAATTGAGCAGTTGTGGGAGCAGCTTGACCGTATGGTATGCAAAAAGTGCCCATCAAGCCAAACCAACTTGTGGGAGGGGCTTCTGGAAGCATGGGGTGAAATTTCTCCAGATTACCTCAGCAAATTAACTGCTAGAATGCACAAGGTCTGCAATGCTGTAATTGCTGCAAAGGGAGCATTCTTTGACGGAAGCAAAGTTTGAAGGAGAAAATTATTATTTCAAATAAAAATCTTTTTTTTTGAATCTTGTCAATGTCTGGACTAGACTTATAATTCATTTGGCAACTCATTTGATTAATAAAAGTACGAGTTTTCATGGAAAACACGAAATTGTCTGGGTGACCCCAAACTTTTGAACGGTAGTGTACATTTCCTGATACAAAAAAGGGACGTTTTCTAGGACTCTTATAAGCTAATAGCAGAGATGGAGCGATGGGTGCGGTGCGCAGATGTCTGCAGTGTAGAAATGTCAGTAATAGCCACTAGAGGGCGCTGTGTGACTAGCCAACAATTTCAGGAGTTGGAAACTTCAGGTTATTAAACCACTGTTGGCTGTAGGAAGTTTAGCATGTCCACAAAGAGTTATTTTAACTCTTTCATCAACGTGCAATAGTTTTGTACATTAGGAAAAATCCAATAAGGATGACGTTCAGTTGTTTCCATGGAATAGGTAATCAATATCAGAGGAGTTGTGGTCTGACACTTGGTACCCCCACCGGTCAGCGGATATTAGCTCCCACAGTGAACAGAGCTGAACAGCACCCCTACATTCACTGTGCAATGGGGATTGAAGCTGCAGATCAGATCCTGTACATTTTATGCAGAGCTGAGCTGCAGTACCCAGGAACCGCCACTATATAGTGCACTTCGCTCCCCAGTCCAACACTTCGTTTCCTCTTATTATGTTGCAATCATCATATTATATAGCACTGTTTACTTACAATTGCCCGTTTTGACTTTTTACCCAGCTAATTCTTCTCTTTCCCATTAGGTCTATGACATCACTTGATTAAAAACTGAAAAGCTGAATCCTTCTAAGCTCTATGTAGAAACAGGAAGTCTCTTTCCTACATGAGGCTTCACCACTCTTCACTCCTGACATAGCTGCTCTGCTTTTCCCCTGCCAGGCACTTGCAATGATGCAGAATTGTAGTTCTAATGATGACTCATGCAGGGAAATGAGACATTCTGTTTGTACATAGAGCATAGAGCTTAGAAGGATTCAGCTAGTCAGTTTTTAATCCAATTATGTCATAAACCTAATGGAAAAGAGAAGAATTAGCTGGGTAGAAAGCAAAAATGAGCAATTGTAAGTACACAGTGCTGCATAATATGGTGACTGCAATCTGTTAAAAGGATAAAACCATTTATGGGAGAAGGAGGAGGGCTTCTTTAACTGCAGTATTCTAATGATCTTTTATGAGTTCTCTGGGACTTTTACACATGGGCGATGACGACAAGCTTTCTATATTGTTTTCCCCAGAAAAGGATAAAGTGTTATCCTGGACTTCAAAACTGCCCACCTATTCTTATAAGTAATACATTCCTCAAAAAAAAAATAAAGAATAACCATAGCTTTAATTTTTATTTCATAAATCAATAGTACACCTGAAAATACATTCATATAATGATAAAAAAAAGTTAACGTCTCTGTCATGCTGCTGCAATGCAGGTAGGTGCAGGTTCCACTAGATGGCAGTAAAGTGGAAGCAGGACCGCACCTAAACAGAGCAGGCCTGCAGTGCAGCAGTGAGGCTACCATGGGTGGCAGCAGAATAGTCAAACAAGCCAGGTCAAATCCTAGACCGTAGCGCAGTACCAAAGGAGAAAGCAAACTCCCGGTGAGAGACAAGCTGTAAGGGCTGGCGGAACACACCAAATTATAAAATAATAGTAGGCACGTTCGCCGTCCGGGGTCCACCGTGCAGAGTTGGTATGCTGCTGCTAAGTAATGGCGGACGCTCAATATGGCGGTATAACACACGCGGGTTAAACATCACCTGGTGTACGCTGGGCGAACTCTGTTACCTCACATACCCGCACTTACGCTAATACACAAATGCCGAGCCTGTTCACACTCAGCGCTCGGGGAGAAGAGCGCTCGGTATATGGTCACAGGACTCTGGCCCCAGGACATAGGACCAGCGTCCCTCTAGACCTACCGAGCGTGTGGCGTCGCAGCTGCGAACGCCGCTAACAGAAACCGACTGCCGCAAAGCGACAGTGCCTGCCGTGTTACGATGGTGCCCTATGGCAGGTGACACCATCGGACGCTAGTGATGGGAAGTGACGAGCACTTGTGGCTAGCCACTGGCTGATGCTGACTCTGCAACTAATTCCCTAACCACATACGTAATATCAAAGGGAGGGGAATTTTAATGAGTCATTCACCAGGTACATGCATCCGTCATCATCCACACATATAGCAACGAGAGTCTATAATAGCGCATGGCCATGCGGACCTCTTATAGCCGTACGCTTCTGTGACCTTCCTGATGCTCCAGATGGACCAATCGGAACAGGAGAAGGACCTGAGCATGTGACTCCCGATCCCCAATGGAAGATCGTCTCATGAGCATGCTCAGTGGGCCAAAGGAAAGACAGTCTCTGGAGACTTTTGCTGCTGGCCAGGCTGCATTGCCATAACTGAACCAGAGGTGGCAGTAGCAACCGAAGACACAATGTTGGTGTGGGCTGAATGCCAGGATCGTGAAGTCTGCTGAGCAGGCTCCACTGTGGCCAGAGAGGAATGGGAGACCAAAGGTGGAAAGGCTCTGGATTCTCACTGTGCAGAGCCTGGAACCCGACGCCTAAAATTACCCCCCCCCTCCCCTCTAATCCTTGCTGCGCTCAAATGCCACAATAAGGAGCAGAGCGTGGACATTCTCCACTGGCTCCCAGGTCTGAGCCTCAGGACCATGACCCATCCAGTCCACCAAATAAAATTTTTTGCCACGGACCACTCTGCAACCCACGATGGCATTGACGTCAAACTCGTCCGAAGACAGGTCAGATGTCCAGGCAGACGACTCGGAAAACCGGGATAAGTGGGCAGGCTTAAGGAGGGACACGTGAAAGTTGTCAGAAATGGCCAAGTGGGGAGAAAGAGCCAAGCGATAGACCACAGGGTTGACCTGCTCCAGGACCTTGAAGGGACCAATGTATCGTGGTGCAAACTTGGTGGACTCGGCCCGCAGCCTGATATTTCGGGCAGAGAGCCACACCAAGTCTCAAGGGGCAAAAGTCGGAGCGGGACGCCGATGCGTGTCGACGGACGCCCTCATTCTCTCCTTAGAGGCTCGAATGGCATCCTGAGTGTGATCCCAAATGTCGCGAGCCTCCACTGCTCAGTCTGCCACCCTGGAGTCAGTGGAAGACACTGGCATTGGGACGGGGACGCGCGGATGCTGGCCGTAATTAAGGAGGAACGGAGTCTGACCAGTGGAGTCAGCCACTGCATTATTCAGGGCAAATTCTGCCCACAGTAGTAAGGATGCCCAGTCATACTGCCTGGCCGAGACAAGATGTTGCAGGTATGTGACCAGAGTTTGGTTAGCTCTCTCAACCAACCCGTTAGTCTCGGGATGATAAGCAGAGGACAAATTTAGCTCAATACTGAGTAGACTGCAGAGCTCCCTCCAAAACCGATAAGCAAATTGGGGACCTCGGTCACTAACTATCTTGTCCGGCATACCGTGCAAATGAAATACGTGCTTTATGAACAACGCGGCGAGACCACGGGCAGAAGGCAGCTGCTCGAGTGGCACCAGATGCACCATTTTAGAAAAATGATCAGTGATCACCCAGATGACCGTTCTGCCACTGGATTTGGGGAGGCCGACCACAAAATTCATGCCAACCATCTCCCAGGGTCTGTCTGCCACCGGCAAAAGGTACAGTATCCCAGCCGGCCTCTGCCTAGAGGACCTGTTCCGAGCACAAGAGACGCATGTCTGAATGTATTCTCTCGTGTCCCGAGCCATGTGCGGCCACCAATAAGTCCTTGCCAGGAGTTCCGGGGTCCGCTTATTACCAAAGTGACCACCCACCCTGGACGCGTGCGCCCACGCAAGAACCTCTGGTCGCAGGCGGGGAAGAACAAAGGTCTTGCCCGGGGCACTGACTCGAGAGCGACCAGAACCACGGTCCTCAGGCTCTCAGAGGGGACGATTAGCTGAGGCTCAGCCTCCTCCCCCGTTGACACTACCGAGCGAGAGAGAGCATCAGCCCGAACGTTCTTCTCACCGGACAGATAGTGCAAGGTGAAGCGGAAGCGGGAGAAGAAGAGCGACCACCTGGCTTGGCGAGAGTTCAACTGCTGGGCCGTTTGTAAGTACACCAGGTTTTTATGGTCGGTGTACACCTGAAAGGGGAACCGGGCTCCCTCCAGGAGATGACTCCACTTGGAAAAGGCCAACTTCATTGCCAGCAGCTCCCTGTCCCCGATGGAGTAGTTTCTCTCCACAAGTGAGAAGGTCTTTGAGAAAAAGAAGCAGGGATGCTTCCGACCTTGAGCATCCTTCTGGAAAAGGACTGCTCCTACACCGACGGATGAGGCATCCACCTCTAGGATAAAGGGTTTATCCACATAGGGACGGTGGAGGATAGGAGCGCCAGCAAAATGCTTCTTAAGAGACGAGAAGGCCGCGGAGACCTGTTATGACCAAACCTTGGGATTGGCTCCCTTTTTGGTGAGGGCGACCAAAGAAGCTACCAGTGTGGAGAAGTGGGGAATGAACTGACGGTAGTAATTAATGAACCTCAAAAAGTGCTGCACCGCTTTAAGAGAATGGGGTTCCTGCCAGTCCATTACCGCCTGCAATTTGGCAGGATCTGGGTCGCCCTCCCAGGGCTGGCGGGGTACTCAGCACCGGGCCCGATGAGCTTCAATGGGAGATGTCACGGCAGCTGGGACCCGGCCCGTGGCCCTGGGCGCCCATTGTAAAAGGGGAATGTTCAGTGTGCTTATCGTGATGAAAGTTTATGAGTGATTCGTGACTCCACCTGTGGTGTTCGGCAATGCAGATGTTAAGCCGACGCTGCAGACAGATCCTCTGGGACAGATGGTGTGGTGCAGCAATGATGTTATAGCCCTCCACAGGCAGGGCTGTAGTCCCAGGGCAGAGTAGGTGAAGTGACACGTAGATGGTGTAGTGTCAGGCGCAGGGGATGTAGCAGTGCCGTGCTGGTTGACGCAGGAATAAGTGGAGGACACCAGGGCATGTAGTTCCAAAGCTTTACTCACAGTCTGTTGTTGTACAAGAGCCCGCATCCGTGCCGTGTCCTCCGGGGCAGGAGCTCAGCCAACTTCCAGGCAAGATGAAGTACTCCTTTCCAACACTCCGCCAACATGTGCCTTTTCTGAACGTCTCCCTCTTAGCGCCTTTAGTGAAGTGCTCACAGTACTGAGTTACACTGGAGTTCCTCCTGTCAGATGTTCCTATGAACTCTACGTGTACAGCAGACAGCTGTAGCCTGCTTCGGGGACTCCTTACTACCTAGTCCCGGCTCACTCAAGATGCTGTTGTGCCCCCAAGTCTTGTGTGGGAATAAAGTGGTGACAACTTCTATTCCTCCGGTGTCTGCTGCAGGACCATTAGTATCCATACAACCTAGGGGACCGGACCCTGGCCTTGCGCTGTGAACTTGGGAAGGGTTCTGCTCTAACCCTAGTCCTTAGTTCCTTTCTTCTCCTCATGTTCCGTACAAATCCTTTCCTTCTTATGGAGAGTCAGGCTTTCTATTAATGTTCCTTTCCTGTGCCAGTGGACCCAGGTCACTGAGGTCGGCTGCAGCACTTCCTTCCATCCATCCCACTCCGGGGATCTTCTCTCTCAGACTCACTCTGTCTGACTGCCCTAATCCTACACTCTTCCTGCTTTTTTGAGTGCAAATTAAACTCCACTAGCCTCCCAGCACACTTCGTGTTCCAAGCAGGGAGCCACCAAAGGGTGCTTTGCTACACTACTATGTTGTGTGGGATGCAGGTGTTGGAGCGTGGTCAGGTGTTTCCACCTTACCTGGTTGGTGGGGCACCACACCTCAGGAGGAGGTGCAGTTCCTTTGTAGTGACTGAACCCTCAGGGGCGCCACAGATCCATAGCCAACCCCTGGTCCGAGATGATATAGCCCAGGAAAGGTAAAAATTCCCGCTCAAACTGACACTTCTCCAACTTAGCGAAGAGAGAATTCGTCCGCAAGCGGTCGAAGACCTTGCAGACGTCTCTCCGGTTTTACATTGGGCGCCCAGGGCCACGGACCGGGTCACCGCTGCTGTGACACATCCCGCTGACACCGGCCCGGTACCGAGTACCCCACAGCCCTGGGAGGGCGTTCCTCTGAATGCTGTGGGCACCTATTGGCAAGGTGACCAGACTGTCGGTGTGGCGCCCCTGAGGCTCGGTCGCCACAGAGGTACTGCACCTTCTCCTAAGGTGTAGTGCCCCACCACCTAGGTAAGTTGGGAGCTCCTTTCCACACTCCAACACTCGCACCCCACACAACAGGGTAGTTCTGCACAACCACATTGCGGCTCAGTGCTTGGAGAGTAGCAAAGCACCTCTGGTGGTTCCCTGCTTGGAACACTGGATGTGCTGGGAGGTGGGTGGAGTTGATATCCATATAAAAGGTTGGGAAGGTTTAGAATTAGAGTTCAGATCAGTCTGGGAGGTCAGTCTGACGGTAGGTCAGGTGAGAGAAGGACAGTCAGTCAGGAGAGTCTGAGGATGGGTCCGAGGAGAAGGAGTGCTGCAGCTGCCTCAGTGATCTGAGCCAGCTGGCAGAGGGAAGGAACAGAAGGAGAAAGACGTAGAACTGCAACCTAAGCTTCCATAAGAGAGAGAAGGAACAGTGTGGAACAAAGGAGTAGGAGAACAGAGAGGAGTTGTGGGTCGGAAGAGGAACCCTGCCTATAGGTTCTCAGCGCAAGGCCGGGGCCCGGTCCCCGAGGTTGTATGGACACTTATGGTTCTGCAGCAGACACCGGTGGAGTAGTAGCTCTTCACACCTTAAGGCGCAATAGAGGAGTCGTTCAGGAAAGGTACATGTTGGCGGAGTGTTGGAGAGGAGAATCCTGACTTGCCCGGGAGGTTGATTGAGTCTCTGCTCCGGAGGTCACGGCACGGAGGCAGGCACCAGTGTGTACCACGGACTGTGAGTAAAGCTTTGGAACTGCAAGCCCTGGTGTCTTCCATTCATTTGTGCGCTAACACCGTCAGCACCGCTACATCTGGGTACCAGCATTCCTCACACCGCCTGCGCATATCCTCATCTATTGCAATTACACTGCCCTGGGGTTACAGCTTCACCTGTGGGGAGCTACACCATCTATGCTGCAACACACCATCAGCCCCAGAGGATCTGCACGCATCGTTGGCTTAACATCTTGCTTGCCAAACACCACAGGTGGCTTCACGAACTATCACATAAACTATATCACAAACCACCATTGATTTGGGCGCCCAGGGCCACGGACCGGGTCACCGCTGCTGTGACACATTCCCCTGACACCGGCCCGGTACCAAGTACCCCACAGCCCTGGGAGGGCGACCCAACTTGGCATCATGAACAGGATGACGAGACCCGATACCATCGGGTTCTGTGCACCTGAAATTTGTGAGACTTTGAACTTTTGAAAATGTGCAGAAGACCTGATTTGATGGACTGTAAAATGGACATTAGAAATGGTCGCTGGCATGGAGAAGGGCGTGAAGAGATAGGAGGTCCTAGGAAAAGGCCGCGAAGAGTCTTGGGCCTTCCCTGCCTGAATTACAATGTAACAGCGACGTGGCCCACCCCCGAGGGGTTCGTATGCTGGCTTGGTATGGAGGCGCTGGAAGAAGACGCCGCCCCTGGAAATAGGGGCAGAAGAAGCCAGTGGCGGGAAAGGGGCCAAGGCAGGAAGAAGAACGCCGGAACGTCATGATGAAAGAAGACGAGAAGTGAGAAGAACAGGGGGAGGAGAGGCCACTCGCTCCTAGGCCGCCCCTGCGGAGGCTGCGACCGCTGATACATCCTCTGCAGCGGCCACCACCTTATAGCCGATGTTGCCATTGGGTGAGTCCCGTCCGGAGGAGATATATGAGAGCTCTGGAGCAGAACGGAGGGCCGGGACCGCGCCCCCGCCTGGACCGGGCGCGGCTGCACCGACCTCCACCGACGACCCCGGCTGAGGCCGACCTGGCCCCGGCACGGATCCAGCTGCGGCCCATCCCACCAGTCACCCCGGGAGTTGCGGCTGCTGCTATCTACCACCCGGTACTAGAGCTGGAACCGCAGCTGGAAACGCCAGGTATGAATCCTGCCTCGGGGTTGACCCTAGCTTTGGGAGCGGAACCACTGGATAGGAATGGCCCAGTTGACCTCAGCCGATGATCCCCGACTGCGGTACCCCTGACTGAAGTCCCAATGGACACTGAGGAGTCAGATCCAGAGGAATTAGTGACGGCGCCAGCTGGATCGCCCATAGCGGTGGACGTTTCTATGGCACTTTCCATTACCCCAACCAGTCCCTATCTCTCCCTGTGGGAAGCAGAGTATATGCAGCTAGCAAGTAATCAGCAGGATGAAGATACCACATCTGGTAGCAGTTCCAGTTCAGCTTCCAGAACCCCAGGAGAGGACCACAATTAGAAAAAATTTACAGTAAATCTCGTTACCCAGGAGGGTTTTTTTGCACCGTTGTGCCTGTTTATATTTTTGAAGTTATCATGTTTTTCTGGTAGCACTTTTGTTGCCTAATTTTTGCAGTGGCAGCATTCTTCAATTTTGAACTACAGTGATCATGAACTTGGAGTGTATCACAAACTCTCTTGTAAATAGTTTCCGCCTCTTTAGGTGCTTTCTCTTGGTTTTACATAAACACACTCTGCGAAGATGAAGTTTTGCATGGACACTTTTCGAAGATGATGTCTACCTCAAAGGACACTGCAAGAAATCCCGGCTGGGAGCGGTGTCCAGCACTTACAAGAATCTTTGAAATGTTTTATTGTTGATAATGTGTTTTATAAGAGTATTAGTAACTGAGAAATGGCTTTTAGATAGAGTGAGAAATGTTTTGGTACAGAATTAAGAATAAAGAATTGAAAGTAGACAGGTGACGGACCAGGTACTTGCGGTTAGCATCTTGCATCTAGAAGAGACAGAGAAAGTAGGAAAAATGATAAAGAAATGTGTACTAGAGAAGGAAAAGCTGAATAATACTGAAGTGATAGTGAGTCACAGATAATGGCACTTAGAATGAAAGATTGCACTTTTTGACTTGAAATTTAGTTAGTTAAATAAGAATTGTTTGTAACGTTCAAGAATAAGTACCTCCTATACTAGGAAGTTTAGTATAAGAATTGTTTATGCAGCATTATAAAATTTTGTATGTTCCTGTACTGTCAACTTTGTTGTCTTGCAGCCCGCGGACGTGCTGTGTTTAACGGGGGGGTATGTGGCACCCCTGAGGCTCGGTCGCCACAGAGGTACTGCACCTTCTCCTAAGGTCCTTTCTGTGACTCACAAAATATATACGGAGATTTCACTTTTTACATACACCTTACACAGCTGTACGCTCCTCATACAGTACCATTTCTTTGCTGATATTTTTGGTACATTTTCCCAAACATGAGGAAGTATGGTGGAAGAGGCTGCGGACATGGGCGGGGGGGCACAGCTGGTACTGATGGTGGTGGTGGTGCAATGGCTGGTTCTGGCAAAAGCACAATAGCAGCTAAGGCAGGAGGTGTTGAGCCTGCATCATCGTCTGGCACAAGAAGGCCTTTAAGGTTCTCTTTTCTGGGAGTAGGTAAACCGCTTTTAAAGCCGGAGCATCAGGAACAGGTTTTGGCTTACATTGCCGAAACAGCCTCCAGCTCTATTGCCTCCTCTTCTGAAGTTACAAAAACTGCAAGCACAGAGTCGTCAGTGCAGGCTTCTGGTCAGGAACAACACCTTTCCTTGTGTCCTTCACCCACACCAAAAGTGAAGGATGCCGCAGCACACACTCCAGATTACTCCATGGAGCTCTTTTCACATACCATGCTGGGGTTATCAAGTCAAATCTTGAATTCCCCAGTCCAAGATGAATCTGACATGGAGTGCACTAATGCACAGCCACTGCTAGATGATTCTGCTGGTACATTCACCCACAGCACTACATTTCATTGCCCTCGCAGTCTACTGAGCCCGAATCAGACCCTGATGAAACTCAGGTGCCCCTTCCCGCATACTATACCACCTTACACGGTGACACAGAGGAAGGTACAGAGGAAGGTGCAGATGACATTGAAGACGAGGTCATGGATGACCCAGTTGTTGACCCGGATTGGCATCCATTGGGGGAAGAGGGTGCCAGTGAAAATAGGTCAGAACAGGAGAAGGATCCGCAGCAGGCATTGTCATCACAGAAGCGGTTATCCGGCAGGCCCGTAGCTGTCAAAAAACTTGGTAAGAAAACTAAAAGATTTGCAGGACAGTTTAGCCAGACGGTCAAATTAGCACAGCGTGCAAGCCCTGAAAATTTGTACCATAGTAGGAAGAGTGCAGTGTGGCACTTTTTTGAACAAAATCCTACTGATGACGCAAAGGTTATCTGTAAGAAGTGCCGAAGGACTTTTAGAAGAGGGAAAAATCTACGAAATTTGAATATCAGTTGCATGATTAGACATTTAACCAACATGCACTTGCAAGCGTGGACGGACTGCAAAACCTCAGGTAGCACATGTGCCCCTGCTCCGACTGAAGGTAGCCGGCAACGCTCCATCGCTTCCCCCACTGTAAGGCCACCGCTTAGCACAACACCATCAAGAAATGTTGAGGTGTCGTCGCTAGGCCAAAGCAGTCAGGGAATCACAATATTTTCACGAGGAAACAATGAATCTAGGCCATCAACACCCTCACCATCACCAACCCTTTCTCAGTCCGTCCGGTCCAACGCTAGTTCCCCCATATGCAGCTCTCAAGTCCAGCTCACCCTACCAGACACTCTCAGTAGGACAAGAAAGTACTCATCCTCTCACCCGTGTACACTGGCTTTGAACACCTACATTGCCAAACTGATCTCATTAGAGATGATGCCCTTCCGTTTGGTTGAAAGCGAAGCTTTCCGAGAGCTCATGGCCTACGCTGTCCCACGCTATGACCTACCCAGTCGGCACTTCTATTCTCGAAAAAGCCATCCCTGCCCTCCAGCGGCATGTGAAAAACCGCATTGTCCATGCACTCAAACAATCAGTGAGTGGAAAGGTGCACCTCACAACAGATGCATGGGCCAGTAGGCATGGCCAGGGCCGATACGTGTCCATCACTGCGCACTGGGTTAATGTGGTGGATGCAGGCTCCACAGGGGACAGCGGCGGTGGAACAGTGCTGCTTAGCCCACGGTATAGGAAACAGTTGGCTGTAGGCGTTCGACCCTCCTCCTTCTCCAGAAGCGAAAGCTCGTCGACAGAGCGCAGTCGCATGAGCACTCCATCCACATCTGGCAGTGTTGCATACGAGGTGTCCCACTATCGAACAGCTAGTGGTAAGCATCAGCAGGCTGTTTTAAAAATGTCTTTGGGAGACAGCAGACACACTGCGGATGTACTGGCCGACTACTTGCATCGGCAAACTGAGTCATGGCTGGGCAGTCTACATCTTGAGCCAGGCAAGGTAGTCAGTGATAATGGGCAGAATTTTGTGGCAGCCATAGCCCTTGCAAAACTAACACACATACCTTGCCTGGCTCACACCTTGAACCTGGTGGTGCAGTGCTTCCAAAATAATTATCCGGAGTTAATAGCCCTGCTCCATAAGGTGCGAAGACTGTGCTCGCACATCCGTTGCTCGCCCGTACACTCCAGTCGTATGCACAAGCTGCAGCGATCACTCCACCTCCCCAAGCACCACCTAATCATAGATGTTGCTACAAGATGGATCTCCACCATGCACATGATTGAGAGGCTGTGGAACAGAGGCAGGCTGTAATGCATTTGTGGGAGGATACACGGGCAGGCAGTTTGAGGGCAGATATGGAGCTGATGGGTGTGCAGTGGTCAAAGCTGAAAGACCTCTGTAAAGTCCTTCAGTGTTTTGAGGAATGCACAAGGCTGGTAAGCGCAGACGACACCATCATAAGCATGAGTATACCACTTATGCGTCTGCTCATGCAAACTTTGACACATATTAAGGATCAGGCGTCTGCAGCGGAGGACCAACAGGAGGAGGAGGGAAGCCTTGATGACAGTCAGCCATTGTCTGGTCAGGGAACTGTCGTGGACGAGGTGGAGGAAAAAGAGGAAGATGAGGAGGAGGATGAGGGGGATGATTATTTTGGGGAAGATGATGCTTCTCAGGGGCAAGAGAAAATGTGGGCGTGCCAAGCTCTGGTACAGGGTTTGTGCGTGACTGGAGGGATGTGGATTTGCCAGAAAGTGCTCCTCCACCCACCACTGGCAGTGCAGCATTGACACCTGGAACATTGGCCCACATGTGTGATTATGCCTTGCGGATCCTAAAAAGGGACCCCCGCATTGCCAAAATGATGAGGGATGATGACTACTGGTTGGCCAGAATCCTCGATCCACGCTATAAAGACAAACTACGCAGTGTGGGGTGCACACAGGCATCCCATAAGCAAAGCATCACAGAAGCTAAGCATGCAGCAAAACGGCAGTTATACATGGCATGGAATTAACATTCATCTTCTCTCTTCACACAGGTAATCAACTGAGCCACCCTGCAAGTATTTACTCCATTCACTGCTAGCAAGCAGCCTGAATGATACAACTTCCCACCTCTGCTGCCTCTATTCTCTGCTGCTATATATCCAAATGGTAATCAACTGAGCCACCCTGCATGTATTTACTCCATTCACTGCTAGCAAGCAGCCTGAATGATACAACTTCCCACCTCTGCTGCCTCTATTCTCTGCTGCTATATATTCAAATGGTACAACTCCATACTTCTGCTGCTTTACCATTTTTCTGCATATTTTAATGTGCTTGCTAAAGCTTTGGCATAATTCATTTGTTGCACTGTATGTAATACTTACTGCTTTAGATTCCTGACTGGGGCCTTTCTAGATCTTATCAGGTGGAAGGTGCTATAGCATATTGACACATCTTGGTCTAGTGCCTTTGATCATCTAACCATCCCCTGGTGTGCTGGACCCAGCTGCCAAATTATACCCAACCAGCTCCCACAATCCCTCTCTCCTGACCCTGTAGTGTGGCCTATATATGTAGTAGTTCATAAGGGGAAGCACGCAGTGTGGGGTGCACGCAGGCATCCCATAAGCAAAGCATCACAGACGCTAAGCATCCAGCAAAACGGCAGTTATACATGGCAGTTAGTCAGGGCAGGAGTCAGGTAACCCACACTTTGCTCTCCCCTTTAACCATGTGCTTTATTTTTAGCCTCCTGTGTTCCCTTGCCATCCACATTCACCACCCCATCCCCCCTCCATCACAACTCATACACATCAGCCCCTCTATACTTCCCTTCCCCATGTACAGCTCCCACGCACTCCTCACCTTCCTGAGAAACCTCAGCCAATCTTGCCCAAACACATCACAGAAAAAAACTACTTACAATTCCAACAACTATTTGCTCTTTATCTTCCTACTCCTACTGATTTCAGGGGACATCTCCCCCTACCCTGGTCCACCATCCCCCAACCTCAACCCCTACCCTACCTCATATCGAAACCATAATAATCTTATTAACATTACTTGCTCTCCCTCATCTACATCTTTTAATTGTGCACTCTGGAATCCACGGTCTGTTTGTAACAAGCTTCCTTTCCTACACAACTACTTTCTGAACAACTCTTTTAACCTGTTGGCCCTCACTGAAACCTGGATTCAGGATTCTGACACTGTCTCTCCTGCTGCCATTTCCTATGGTGGCTTACAATTCTCTCACTCCCCGAGACCCACAAACAGACATGGTGGTGGAGTCGGCATACTCCTGTCCCCACAATGCACTTTCCAGGTCATCCCCCCAGTTCCATCACTCTTATTCCCTTCTTTTGAGGTCCACACCATCAGGCTCTTCCGTCCCCTCTCCCTCAGGGTAGCGGTCATATACCGGCCCCCAGGCTCACCCACCCACTTCCTTGACCACTTTTCAGCCTGGCTGCCGCACTTCATGTCCTCAGAACTACCAACCCTCATCCTGGGAGACTTCAACATCCCCATTAACAGCCCTACTTCCACATCTGCATCCCAGCTTCTATCACTAACCACTTCTCTAGGCCTCTCACAGCTTTCAATCTCTGAGACACATAAGGGCGGTAACACCCTTGATCTGGTATTCTGCCGGCTCTGTTCAATCTCCCACCTAAATAACTTACCCCTTCCACTCTCTGACCACAACATTCTCTCCTTCACGCTCACAAATCCTCACCCACCCCAGCACACTCCTACCTATCACACATTCAGAAATCTACAAGCCATTAACCCTCAGACACTTTCAGATTCCCTACACTCATCACTGTCCCCAATCTCCTCTCTTTCCAGTCCTAATCTGGCTGTTCATCACTACAATGACACTCTTAGAAGCACCCTTGACCAAGTAGCTCCCCTCACCCTCAGAACCTCCAAACACAGAATAAAACAGCCCTGGCTCACATCGCAAACTCAACTTCTCCAGCGATGCTCCAGGAGTGCTGAACGCCTATGGAGAAAAACCTGCACACCAGAAGACTTCATCCACTTCAAATTTATGTTAAGAATCTATAACGCTGCCCTTCACCTCGCCAAACAGACCTACTTCACCACCCTGATCTCCTCACTAGCCAACAACCCCAAGAAACTTTTTGACCCTTTTCACTCCCTCCTCAGGCCAAAAGCACAAGCCCCTATCACAGGCATTTGTGCTGATGACCTGGCCTCCCACTTTACAGAAAAAATAGATAATATCCGTCAAGAAATCTGCTCCCAACCGCGAAGTGCTGTGACTCCCATCCCTTCCTGCATCTCCCCTGGCTCACTTTCCACATTTGATCCCATCACAGAAAAAGAAGTCTCCAGACTCCTCTCTTCTTCTCGTCCGACTACATGCACTACCGACCCCATGCCCTCACATCTCCTCCAGTCTCTCAAGTCGTCACAACCCACCTAACTACAATCTTTAATCTCTCCCTCTCCTCGGGCATTTTCCCATCCTCCTTCAAACACGCCATTGTTACTCCATTACTAAAAAAACCTGCTCTCGACCCATCCTGCACAAACAACTACAGACCAGTCTCCAATCTCCCCTTCATCTCTAAACTTTTGGAACGCCTAGTTTACTCCCGCCTTACCCGTTACCTCTCCACTCACTCCCTTCTAGACCCTTCACAGTCTGGCTTCCGCCCCTTACATTCGACTGAAACTGCACTCATCAAAGGGACCAATGACCTTCTGACAGCAAAACGTAACGGTGACCACTCTCTGCTCATTCTTCTTGACCTATCTGCAGCTTTCGATACTGTTGACCACCATCTCCTACTCTCTAGGCTCCAGTCACTAGGCATTAAGGACACTGCTCTCTCCTGGTTCTCTTCCTATCTCTCTGACCGCTCCTTCAGTGTTGTGTTCTCTGGCTCCATGTCATCTCCTCTTCCTCTTGCTGTTGGGGTACCTCAGGGCTCAGTCCTTGGTCCCCTTCTTTTCTCTCTCTACACGGCCCCAATTGGACAGACCATCAGCAGATTTGGCTTTCAGTACCATCTTTATGCTGATGACACACAACTATACACATCTTCCCCCGACCTCACCCCCGCTGTACTACAGAACGCCAGTGACTGTCTGTCCGCAGTCTCCAATATCATGTCCACTCTCTATCTGAAACTCAACCTCTCTAAAACTGAACTTCTTCTGCTCCCGCCGTCTACTAACCTCCCTAAATCTGACATTTCCCTCTCTGTGGATGGTACCACAATAACACCCCGGCAGCAGGCACGCTGTCTGGGTGTTTTGTTTGACACCAATCTCTCCTTCACATCCCATATACAATCTCTTGCCCGCTCTTGCCGCTTACACCTAAAGAACATCTCTAGAATCCGCCCTTTTCTCACTATGGAAACAACAAAAACCCTCACTGTTGTATTGATCCACTCCCGCCTGGATTACTGCAATGCTCTATTAATTGGCCTCCCCGTCACTCGACTATCCCCCCTCCAGTCCATACTTAATGCAGCAGCCAGGATCGTCCATCTGGCTAATCGGTACTCGGACGCGTTCGCTCTTCGCCAGTCCTTACATTGGCTGCCCATTCATTATAGGATCCAATTCAAAGTACTTGTTCTCACCCACAAAGCTCTCCACAGTGTGGCACCCCCTTACATTTCTTCCCTCATTTCTGTCTATCGGCCTAGCTGATCGCTGCGCTCTGCAAATGACTTTCGACTAAACTCTGCACTAATCCGTACCTCCCACTCCCGACTCCAAGACTTCTCCCGTGCTGCTCCTATCCTCTGGAATGCTCTACCCCAAGAAATCAGGACTATCCATAATTTGCATAGTTTTAGGCGCTCCCTCAAAACACACTTGTTCAGAGCGGCCTATCACGTTCACTGATCAAAGTAATTCTCTGTGTAAGTGTGCTTGTGTAGCCCATTCACTATCTCCATCCATCCTTCACTCCCTCAAGATGGCTGGACCTTCATTGTAAATACACAATTGTAAATACACACCTGTACTTTGTATCTACCCCACCTCATTGTAGATTGTAAGCTCTCACGAGCAGGGTCGTCTCATTTCGTCTTATTTTGCTTCAATTATTGTATTGTTAACGTTGTTACTTATGACTTGTGTTTTGAAACTGTTAAACTGTAAAGCGCTGCGGAATATGTTGGCGCTATATAAATAAAGATTATTATTATTACATCATGCCACAGGAGAACCTAGAGCTAATATTGGCTAACAAACAAGCAACTCTTGTAAACCGTTTGTTTGAGGCATTCCCAGCACACACCGGCGGAGCTGGTTCTCCCAGGAGCCGTAGTGAGCAAAATGGAAGAGGTGTTCGTGGTGCACACAGCCGAACTGGCGTTGGAGACATAGGTTTCCTGACCATGTTGTGGACTGATTTCTCAAGTACCGCGCACACGACAGCTAATACAGAATCGATTGCAAGTGACAGGAGACAGCAGTTGTCAGCTATGGTTACAAACTACTTCTCCCATATCGAGGTTCTCCCTCACAGGTCATTCCTCTTTGATTATTGGGCCTCTAAACTGGATGGATACATGGCCTGAGCTCGCTTGCCCTGCTGGTAGTGTGCTATCTGAAAGAGTCTTCAGTGCTGCTGGATCAATCCTGACAGAAAAAAGGACCCGTCTGTCGACCCAAAATGTTGATGATCTAACCTTCATTAAAATGAACCATGCATGGGTTTCCAAGGATTTTGTCCCACCTTCCCCTGATAACACATAGGTTGCCAGAAAAAAGGCTCGCTTTTGTCCTCCTCTTCCTCGGACTTCTCCAATTCCTCCATTTGCAGCTGCTGAAAGTCCAGCCGACATATCAACATATGCCATTTTTTTAAACCTCCCTAACTGTGCTGTTCCCCCCAGCACTGGGGTCACCACCTGGCGCACACGGGCAAGTGCTGTTGCCCTGAACCGGTGTGTGGGCCCATCCTTGGGCGACGGCACAGGGCCTCTCATAGTACAATAAAGTGTCTCTGATGGTGGGGGGGCCCACTCGCCGTCAGACACACTGCCGTACAATGAGGGGCCCTGTGCCAGTACCAGCACCCACGAGTGGGACCCCCCTGCTTGCTCAGGGTCACAGCACTTGCAATACTTACCTCTCCCTGCTCCACCGCTGTGTAGTCTAGCCAGTTAAATCCTTCACAGGGACGGCCACTACAAATTTGGTGTACTGATCGATGATGGTTAAGATGTAGCTATGTCCTGTCCTGCTGGCCTCTACCTTCACATGATCAATGGCTACCATTTGTAATGGACGTCAACTCACAATCAGATGCAGTGGTGCTTTATGATCACCTTTCACAGTTTTCATAGTCACAGACGTGTGACATTCCTGCCACCATTTTTCAATGTCTCCTCTCATGGCAATCCAATAGAATCCCCTACGGCCTGTGGCTTCTGTGTTTTGCACTCCAAAGTGACCAGACAGATCATGATAGGCAGTGAGGACCATGTCTACAGATCTCCCTGTATTCACAATTTGATGGAGACAAGTAACGGTGATGGGATCGACACTACTGCGATACAGCAACCCTTTCTTCACTAATTTCCATTTTCGCTGTATCCACAGTAAAAGTAATTGAGGGTCAGCATCGCCTCTGCTAATTCTCCCTGGAGGTTTTCCCGTGATTAGTAATTCAAACAATTCTGAAATCGCTAGACTTTCCGTCTGTACTTTTATCCATCTAGCTTCCTGTAGCGGAGAGTCTGGACTGGCTTTTTCAGGGCCCATTATACACTGGAGCATTAGCAATGGGGCCCATTATATATGGACCATTATTTGGGCCCATAAGACACTGGAGCATCATCCATGAGGCCCATCATATACTGGAGCAATCTAAATGGGGCAGAACAGACACTGGAGCAGCATCTATGGGACCCATCATATACTGGAGCATTCTAAATAGGGCAGATTCTATATGGAGCATTATTTGGGCCCATCATACACTGGAGCATCATCCATGAGGCCCATCATATACTTGAGCATTCCAAATGGCGGACATCAGACACTGGAGCAGCATTTACGGGCTCATTATACACTGGAGCATTAGAAATGGGGCCCATTATATATGGATCATTATTTGGGCCGATAACACACTGGAGCATCTTCCATGGGGACCAACATATGCTGGAGCATTCAACATGGGGGACATCAGACACTTGAGCAGCATTTACGGGGCCCATTATACACTAGAGCATTAGAAATGGGGCCCATTCTATATATGGACCATTATTTGGGCCCATAAGACAGTGGAGCATCATCCATGGGGAACAACATATACTGTAGCATTATGTGGAGCTCATCATATACTGTATGGAACATTATATGGGACCAATTATTCTGTATGGAGAAATATATTGGGCTCATTATTCTGTATGGCGCACTAGGTGGTGGCCATAATAAAGTATGGAGCAATATACTGTCTGTTTTTTGAGCTGTTGTAGAATTTAAAATAGATATCAGTCATGTCATGTAAGCAATGAAGTATTTTTCATTGTACTATACCTATATTTCTGTGCCATATCTGAGCATTATGAATTGTGGTATGTGTTAAAAGGGCGCACTGACACTCTTTGGCCCAGGGCACATGAAAACCTGGCGCCAGCCCAACCCCCCCACAACTTTAGCCAAATAACCCCCAGTTTTCAATGCCTAACTATTATTATAATGTAAATTAAGGTTGACAAGCTTCAGTAATAAGAATTGATGTTTTTGGAATCGAAATGGGCACTGTAGGTGTGTTTCCTGTCCTCCACTCCCTGCCGACTTTGCTTCCCCATTGACTTGCATTGGGTTTTGTGTTTCAGTCGGACCCCCGACTTTTCCCTATTGTCGGCCGATTTCGTTTGACCCGACTTTTAAGAAAGTCGGGTTTCATGAAACCCGACTCGACCCGAAAAAAGGCAAAGTCGCTCATCTCTAGTTAATAGGTGCGGGCGGACGGCGACTCCGCTCGTGCCTAATGCGGGCACATGTCAGCTGTTCATAACAGCTGACATGTCGCGGCTTTGAGGTAGGCTCACCGCCGGAGCCCACCTCAAAGCGGTGGACCTTACCGATGATGTACTATTACTTCATCGGTAAGGAAGGGGCTAGACATGACCAGACCGAGAAAAGGGAAAACAGGACTCAAAACCCGGTCTGAATCATGACAGCCTCACCATGTTGTTCCATATCAGGACTGTTCACAATACAGTATTGCTGTGATCAAGGGTAGTTCATGCCTGAAACGTGTCTGACGTTATCTTTTCTACCACCATGAATTTTAATTCTATGTTTTGAAATAAAGCTTGGAGATTTTATTCACTTGCCAACATTTTTTTTTTACAATTTTTTTTAAACATGAATATAAGCAACACCCTTGTAATATATCTGATCAGCTGACATGTGCCCAGAACAGCCACAGTTGGAACTGTGATCCACCCACGACTGTTAACATGTGAAATGCCACTGTCAGCCTCTGACAGTGGGATATCAGCATCCTTATCACATGGCCGTGGTTGCTGATGGGTTGGCATGACAACCCGTGGTCTGCAGGAGACCCCTGTGGTTGTCATTGCCGGATAGCTATGAGCCCAGCTGTCAACAGTCATAGCAAGTGAGCATTTCTGCTACATAGAGCAGGGCTGCAGCCATGCTGTGTGTAGTACAGGTGATTGGATGATCGCAGCTTCTAGTCTCCCATGGAGACTATTGAAGAAAGTGAAGAAAAAAACTTTTTTTAAAATGTTACAAAAATTAAAAAAATATAAAAATTCAAATGACCACCCTTTTTCCCCCATTCAAAATAAACCAATAATAATAAAAATAATAAATACACATATTTGCTATTGCTGAGTTCAGAATCGCCCGATCTATCAATATATAAAGTTAATTAATCCAATCACTAAATGGCATAACCAAAAAAAAAAAAAATCAAAACGCCAGAATTAAGTTTTATTGGTCAGCACAACATTGCACTAAAATGCAATAACAGGCGATCAAAACATATTATCTACCCTTAAATGGTGTCAGTAAAAATGTCAGCTTGGAGCACAAAAAATGGAGATCATGAAAAATGGATTCGCTACGGGTCTCGGAAAATGGCAACTTTTTTTTACAAACATTGGATTTTTTTCTACCACATAAATAAAAAATAACCTAGACATGTTTGGTATCTGCGAAGTTGTAGTGACCTGGAGAATCATAATGGCAGGTCAGTTTTAGTATTTAGTGAACATGGTAAAAAACAATTGTGGGATTGCACTTTTTTTTTGCAATTTCACCGCACTTTGAATTTTTTTCTCATTTTCCAGTGCACTATTTGGTAAAACCAAACATATTGTTAAAAAGTACAACTCCTCTCCCAAAAAACAAGCCTTCACATGGCCGTATTGATGGGAAAATCAAAAAGTTATGGCTCTGGGAAGGAAGGGAGTGAAAAATGGAAACGCAAAAACGTAAATATCCCTGGTCCTTAACCCCTTCCTGACATGAGACGTACTATCCCGTCCATGGGACCCGGGACCCTATGCCCATGGACGGGATAGTACGTCTACCGAGATCAGCGGCGCCCACGTGGTGAGCGCCGCTGATCGAGGCTGGGTGTCAGCTGGTTATCACAGCTGACACCCGGCACAATGTGTCAGGGGCGGTCACGGACCGCCCCCGACACGTTACCCCTTGCACACCGCGATCAAACACGATCGCGGTGTACTGGGAGTTAAAGGGAAGCATCGGCAGGGAGGGGGCTCCCTCCGTGCTTCCCTGAGCCCCCCACGGCAGCGCAATGTGCAGCGCTGCTGCGGGGGGCTCCTTTCCTCCAGGCCCCCGAATCCAAGATGGCGACGGGGGCCTTCGGGGGCCTGCAGGAAGCTGGCTTCCTCAGTGCCTGCAAAGCGCAGGCAAGAGGAAGTCTTCTTCAATGCCTGTGACAGATTGCTGATCTGTCACAGTGATCTGTGATGTGACAGATCAGCGATCTGTCACAGGACAGTGATGTCCCACCTGGGACTATGTAATAAAGTAAAAAAAAATAAAAAAAAGTGTAAAAATAATTTTAAAAAAATCGCCAAATAAATTAGTAAAAAAAAAAAAAATATTTCCCAATAAATTCATTTTTTGAAAATAAAAAAAACCCAAAACAATAAAAGTACACATATTAGGTATCGCCGCGTCCGTAACGACCCGCCCTATAAAACTGTCCCATTAGTTAACGCCTTTAGCAAACCCCTTAAAAAATAAAAATAAAAAACGAAGCAAAAAATAATGATTTATTATCATACCGCCAAACAAAAAGTGCAATAACGCGCGATCAAAAAGATGCATATAAATATCCATGGTACCGCTGAAAACGTCATCTTGTCCCGCAAAAAACGAGCTGCCACACAGCATCATCAGCGAAAAAATAAAAAAGTTATAACTCGCAGAATAAAGCGATGCAAAAATAATTATTTTTTATATAAAATAGTTTTCATTGCATAAAACCGACAAAACATAAAAAAAGACCTAAATGAGGTATCGCTGTAACCGTACTGACCCGAAGAATAAAACCGCTTTATCAATTTTACCGCACGCGGAACGGTGTAAACGCACCCCCCCAAAAGAAATTCATGAAACGCTGGTTTTTGTTCATTCTGCGTCCCAAAAATCGGAATAAAAAGCGATCAAAAAATGTCACGTGCCCGAAAATGGTACCAATAAAAACGTCAACTTGTCCTGCAAAAAATAAGACCTCACATGACTCGGTGGGTCAAAATACGGAAAAATTATAGCTCTCAATATGTGGTGATGCAAAAACTATTTTTACAATAAAAAGTGTCTTTCAGCGTGCGACAGCTGCCAAAAATAAAAACCGCCATAAATAGTAAATCAAACCCCCCGTTATCACCCCCTTAGTTAGGGAAAAATAATAAAATTTAAAAAATGTATTTATTTCCATTTTTCCATTAGGGTTAGGGTTAGGGCTAGGGTTAGGGCTAGGGTTAGGGTTAGGGTTAGGGCTAGGGTTAGGGTTAGGGCTAGGGTTAGGGTTAGGGTTAGGGTTAGGGTTAGGGCTAGGGTTAGGGCTGAGATTAGGGTTAGGGGTGTGTTGGGGTTCGGGTTGGAGTTAGAATTGGGGTTTTCCACTGTTTGGGCACATCAGGGGCTCTCCAAATGCAACATTGCGTCTGATCTCAATTCCAGCCAATTCTGAGTTGAAAAAGTCATATGGTGCTCCTTCCCTTCCATGCGCCCAAACAGTGTTTTACCCCCACATGTAGGGTATCAGCCTACTCAGGACAAATTGCAAAACAATTTTTGGGGTCCAATTTCTCCTGTTACCCTTGGGAAAATAAAAAATTGGGGGCAAAAATATCATTTTTGTGGAAAAAAATGATTTTTTTATTTTCACGTCCGAGCGTTATAAACTTCTGTGAAGCACTTGGGGGTTCAAAGTGCTCACCACACATCTAGATAAGTTCCGTGGGGGGGTCTAGTGTCCAAAATGGGGTCATTTGTGGGGGATTTCCACCGTTTAGGTACATTAGGGGCTCTCCAAAGGCAACATGACACCCGCAGACCATTCCATCAATGTCTGCATTCCAAAACGTCACTACTTCCCTTCCGAGCCCTGACGTGTGTCCATACAGTAGTTTTCTCCCACATATGGGGTGTCAGCTTACTCAGGACAAATTGGACAACAACTTTTGGGGTTCAATTTCTCCTGTTACCCTTGGGAAAATTGGGGACTAATTGATCATGTTTGTGTAAAAAATACGATTTTTTTATTTTCATGCCCTGGCATTATAAACTTCTGTGATGCCCTTGGGGGTTCAAAGTGCTCACCTCACATCTAGATAAGTTCCTTAGGGGGTCTAGTTTTCAAAATGGGGTCATTTGTGGGGGGTTTCCACTGTTTAGGTACATTAGGGGCTCTCCAAAGGCAACATGACACCAGCAGACCATTCCATCAATGTCTGCATTCCAAAACGTCACTACTTCCCTTCCGAGCCCCGACGTGTGCCCATACAGTAGTTTTCTCCCACATATGGGGTATCAGCATACTCAGGACAAATTGGACAACAACCTTTGGGGTCCTATTTCTCCTGTTACCCTTGGGAAAATAAAAAAAATGGTGACTAAAAGATCATGTTTGTGGAAAAAATACAAATTTTTTTATTTTCACGCCCGGGCGTTATAAACTTCTGTGAAGCACTGGGGGGTTCAAAGTTCTCACCACAAATCTAGATAAGTTCCTTAGGGGGTCTAGTTTCCAAAATGGTGTCATTTGTGGGGGGTTTCCACTGTTTAGGTACATCAGGGGTTTTCCAATCGCGACATGGTGTCCGATCTCAATTCCAGCCAAAAACGTCAAATGGCGCTGCTTCCCTTCCAAGCTCTGCCATGCGCCCAAATAGTGGTTTACCCCCACATGTGGGGTATCAGCGTACTCAGACCAAATTGCACAATAACTTTTAGGGTGCTGTTACCCTTGGAAAAATAAGAATTGAGGGTGAAAAGATCATTTTTGTGGAAAAAATATGATTTTTTAATTGTACGGCTTTATGTTATAAACTTCTGTGAAGCCCTTGGGGGTTCAAAGTTCTCACCACACATCTAGATAAGTTCCTTAGGGGGTCTAGTTTCCAAAATGGTGTCATTTGTGGGGGGTTTCCACTGTTTTGGTACATCAGGGGTTTTCCAATCGCGACATGATGTCCGATCTCAATTCCAGCCAAAAACGTCAAATGGCGCTGCTTCCCTTCTGAGCTCTGTCATGCGCCCAAATAGTGGTTTACCCCCACATGTGGGGTATCAGCATACTCAGGACAAATTGCACAATAACTTTTACGGTCCTGTTACCCTTGGGAAAATAAAAATTGGGGTGAAAGGATCATTTTTGTGGAAAAAATATGATTTTTTAATTGTACCGCTGTACTTTATAAACTTCTGTAAAGCCCTTGTGGGTTCAAAGTTCTCACCACATATCTAGATAAGTTCCTTGGGGGGGTCTAGTTTCCAAAATGGGGTCACTTGTAGGGGGTTTCCACTGTTTAGGTACATCAGGGGCTCTCCAAACGTGACATGGCGTCCGATCTGAATTCCAGCCAATTTTGCATTGAAAAAGTCAAACGGCGCTCCTTCCATTCTGAGCTCTGCCATGCGCCGAAACAGTCGTTCTCCCCCACAAATCAGGTATCAGCGTACTCAGGACAAATTGCACAATAACTTTTGCAGTCCAATTTCTCCTGTTACCCTTGGTAAAATAAAAAAAATTGAACCTGAAGTACTTTTTTTGTGAAAAAAAGTAAGATGTTCATTTTTTTTTAAATATTCAAAAAAATTCCTGTGACGCACCTAAAGGGTTAATAAACTTCTTGAATGTGGTTTTGAGCACCTTAAGGGGTGCAGTTTTTAGGATGGTGTCACTTTTGGGTATTTTCTATCCTATAAACCCTCAACGTGGCTTCAAATGTGATGTGGTCCTAAAAATAAAATGGTGTTGTAAAAATGAGAAATCGCTGGTCAACTTTTAACCCTTATAACTTCCTAACAAAAAAAAATTTTGGTTCCAAAATTGTGCTGATGTAAAGTAAACATGTGGGAAATGTTAGTTATCAAGTTTTTTGTGTGCCGTATCTCTGTGATTTAAGGGCATAAAAAATTCAAAGTTGGAAAATTGCGAAATTTTCAAAATTTTTGCCAAATTTCCGTTTTTTTCACAAATAAACGCAAATTATTTGAATGAAATTTTACCAGTACCATGAAGTACAATATGTCACGAGAAAACAGTGTCAGAATCACCGGGATCCATGGAAGCGTTCCAGAGTTATGACCTCATAAAGGGACAGTGGTCAGAATTGTAAAAATTGGCTCGGTCATGAACGTGCAAACCACCCTTGGGGGTGAAGGGGTTAAGGGGCTAAGAACATGTAAATCACATATCGAATGTTGATGAATGAAAGATTCAAGCTGATATAAAGGGTATGTGCACACAATGTTTATTTCCAGCATATTCTGTCCTGAATCTGCCTGAAAACGCGTCGCAAAAGCTCTCCATTAAAAGTAAAAACGCCATCGCTGTGCACATGTTCCATCGTGTGACTCGTTCATTATTTGGGCACCTTCCACGAGGAGCGGGCCTGCAGTGTCTGGCTGCAGGGAGTATAGAAACGACGGAGCTGCTATGTATCCGGATCCGAGAATGTCCAACCACAAGTAATACCTGTTCGACAGGGGTGTTGGGTGTCACACCCCCATCAATCAGATATTGATAGCCTTTCCCAAGGATTGGCCATCAATAAAAACAATAGTGGCCAACCTCTTTAACCCCTTAACGATCAAATGATGGATATATCCGATATTGCACGCCTCCCCCTTTTTGTTGTGGGTTCCTTTTCTGGCACATGACAGCTGATCTGATAAGCTGTCATGTACCCCTAACAGCCGTGGGTGGGATCGCGATCTGGCTGTTAACATGTTAAATGCCGCTGTCAAACTCTGAAGCGCGTCATTAACCCCGTCCATCGGCGCAAGTGTCACATGATCGCGGGTCACCGATGGGTTGGCATGACAACCCAGGGTCAGCAACTGACCCCTGTGGTTGTCATAGCTGGGTAGCTATGAGCGCCGCCCAGCGGTCAACACGCATAGCAAGTGAGCATTTCTGCTACATAGAGCAGGGCTGCAGCCCTGCTCTATGTACTACAAGTGATTGAAGCAAGTAAAAAGTAAAAAATAAAAATGTTTTTAAAAATATTAAAAAAAAGCCCTCACCCAGCCCCAGATCCCAAAAACTTGAGACGCTACGGATCTCGGAAAATGGCAACTTTTTTTTTTTTTCAAACTTTGGGTTTTTTTTCAACTCTTAAATAAAAAAGAACCTAGACATGTTTGGTGTCTGTGAACTCGTAATAACCTGGAGAATTATAATGGCAGGTCAGTTTTAGCATTTAGTGAACATGGTAAAAAAAAATTCCCAAAACAATTGTGGAATTGCACTTCTTGTGAAATTTCACTGCATTTGGAATTTTTTTCACATTTTCCAGTAGGTGATATGGTAAAACCAATGGTGTTGTTCAAAAGTACTACTTGTCCCGCGAAAAACAAGCCCTGACACGGCCATACTGACGGAAAAATAAAAAAGTTATGGCCGTGGGAAGAAAGGGTGCTAAAAATTGAAATGCAAAAGCAGAAATACCCCTAATCCTTAAGGGATTAATAGATACCTGACTGCTGATGAATGCTGCCCTATCCACAAGCAGCATGTACCAGGCATTTTCTGCACCATTTCAGCCATACGCGTATATCTATCTCTGAAGCACTGCGGTGTTTCAGGTAAAAAACATAGTTTAATAACCTCACGGGAAATTAGTCGGGCAGGTGGGTCCCTGGCGTCGTCTCCCCATCTGCCCTCCTTAAGTGATAGGTCTCACCTTTTAAACCTATAGACGCACACAAGGTCAGACCTGTCACTCAAAGGCAGTGGGCGGGGAGGAGTCGCGGTGACACGCCTGTCCAACTAGTCACCCGTGAGACTCAGTGATCGGTGGATATTAAACTATATTTTTCTCTGAAGCGCCACAGTGTTTCCGAGAAAAATATATATGGCTGAAATCGTACAGCCACTGTCTGATATATGCAGCTCATGGATCGGGCAGCATGTATCAGTTGCCAGAATCCCTTTAAGTGTTCCCTTGATCTTTTTGACAGGTGTATTAGATCGGTGGAGGGCCAACTATCAGCACCCTTGCTGATCAACTGGTTGAAGTGTCTGTATTTTTTTAGGTGTGTTTATTAGAATCATCACATAGCAAGTTGTGTGTTTGCAGTGGTGTAACAATCCGGGCCAGGGAAGGAGGCCTGCTGACATCAGCGCCTAAATCAGCTGGATGTGCGGCCAACGACACACATTCAGATGAAATGTATTGTGGTGCAGAGCAATACCCGCTGCCAGCCAATCAGAGGCCTGTACCGGCAAGTCAGGTACTGGCTCCTGCAATGCCACCCGCTGAGAGAGTGGAGGAAAATAAAAATCGTTCATTTTTTTAAAAATGTGTTGGAATTGAACGGGGAACATTATTACTGGAAGGGACCAGGATGGAAGGCATTATTATAAGAAAGGGCCAGGATGGGGATATTATTATAGGAAGGAGTCAGGATGGGGAACATTATACCAGGAAGGAACCCAGGATGAGGAACATTACATTAGGAAGGGGCCAGGATGGGAGACATTATACCAGGAAGGGGCTCAGGATGAGTGACATTAAACCAGGAAAGTGCCCAGGATGAGTGACATATCAGAAAGGGGTCTGGGATGGGGACATTATTACAGGAAGGAACCAGGATGGGGAAAATCATTATATGGGAAGCGCACACGTCTTTATAGGATCCATGAAGCTACAAGGGCCCATACATCTGACCAACATGCAGGTGGAGTCCTGGGTCCAAATTTTGCACTGTTGCTTAACAGACTTTAGTTACGCTACTGTGTGTCAGTCTGATCATCCCCATATTAAATATGGTGTGACAGTTATCTTGGGTAGTGAGTATTACAGAGATATATAATAACCTTATATTGGAGAGTTCTGTGTAGGGATTTTATATTATTTTCCTTTAGTCTTTGCCAATGATGATGAGTCCCTAGTAAAATATTGTTATTTTGTTCATTGCCTAAACCCACTGTTATAAACTAACACTAACCCCCAGTATGCAACATAAGTCTTCTCCGCTGTGATTAATCACTTTGTCAGTTTAGAAACCACTGGAGCCATAGGCGGAGGAGGGCATGACTTGGGGATGGGTGGACCTTTGCTCCTGCAGCTTTGTTGGTAGAGTGGTGTAGATTTTAAGTATGAGTGAGGGATAGGGAGAGGGAGAGAGAGAGGGAGAGAGAGAGGGAGAGAGAGAGGGAGAGGGAGAGAGAAAGAGAGAATTTCAGCCGCCAGAACGGGATTTAGGGTTAAATTTCCGGCAAAGGCTACAAATGCGGATCCGGCCAGCAAAAGAACGTTTCATTGTCCATCCAGTCATGTCAGCGGACGCTAAAATTTTGGCGGATCCGTAAAAAAAGATCCAACGGATGCCCATCCGTCAAGATCTGCCGATAATGTAAGTCAATGGGGAAAAAAACGGATCCGCCAAGAAAAATGGCGGATCCTTTTTTTGGCAAAATGGCGGGTTTTGACTGATGGAGACTAATGGAAGTGTGAAAGAGGCCTTAGTCTACTTTCAGATTTGCGTTCGGAGGTGCAGCGCAGGGCCGCCACTAAGCTCCGCCCCTGATCGCGCCTCCTCCGGTCAGCTCCTCCTCTGATCGCATGACACTGCATGTGATCAGCGTACGCTATAGTTAGCGTTGGGTACGCTGGCCGTGCACTGGGCTGATTTTGCCGGAGCTTGCGCCCTCTTTGCGCTGCGCCGAGCGCACAAAAATGCACTGTGCCGCTTGTGTATGGGGCGTACAGAGCAGTCGCGTGTGTACGGAGCGGAGCCGAAAGGTGTATGGAGGGGAGCCACGCGTGTATGAGGTGTACGGAGCGGAGTCGTGTGTGTACTTGGTGTACGGAGCGGAGCCGCATGTGTATGGGGTATGCGGAGCCGTGTGTGTATGGAGTGGAGCCATATGTGTACTGGATATACGGAGCGGAGCCAAATGTGTACGAGGCATACAAAGTGGACTTTTCCCACGGACGCAGGAGTACACGGAGGAGCACATTAAAACTCGCACATGACGTTCCACCGTAATTTCATGAGGAGATTGTGACGCAACCAAGAATGCTTCAGATCCATCACCATGTCCTCCTCCGACAGCGCGGACTGCAGGATCGCCTTGGAATCATTGATGCTGGCCATGTGAGCGGATCATAATATGTCCTGCACCGGGAGACTCAGGTGGGCATTACAATGGGAGCTTGGCTGCTATAGTATCTTTATAGAATCTTTCTTTATTTCTTTCCTTCTCGCTCTCTATTTCTTTCTCTCTTCTTTCTTTCTCTCTCTAATCTTTCTTTTTTTCTTTCTCTCTCTCTGTTCTTTCTTTCTCTCTCTGTTCTTTCTTTCCCCTCTTTCTTTCTTTCTTTCTTTCTTTCTTTCTCTCTGTTCTTTCTTTCTTTACTTCTTTCTTTCTCTCCCTCTGTTCTTTCTCTGTCTCTCTCTGTTCTTTCTTTCTCTCTATCTCTGTTCTTTCTTTCCCCTCTTTCTTTCTTTCTTTCTTTCTCTCTGTTCTTTCTTTCTTTCTTTCATTTTTTCTTTCTTTCTCTCTCTCTGTTCTTTCTTCCCCTCTTGCTTTCTCTCTATCACTCTATTCTTTCTTTCGCCTCTTTCTTTCTTTTGCTCTCCCTCTGTTCTTTTTTTATGTCCTCTCTTTCTTTCTATCTCTGTTCTTTCTTTCCCCTCTTTCTTTCTCTCTCTCTGTTCTTTCTTTCTCTCTCTATTCTTTCTTTTTTCTTTCCCCTCTTTCTTTCTCTCTGTTCTTTCTTTCCCCTTTTTTCTCTCTTTATGTTCTTTCTTTCTATCTGTTCTCTCTCTGTTCTTTCCCCTCTTTCTTTCTCTCTGTTCTTTCTTTCCCCTTTTTTCTCTCTTTCTGTTCTTTCTTTCTATCTGTTCGCTCTCTGTTCTTTCTTTCCCCTCTTTCTCTCTCTCTGTTCTTTCTTTCTCTCTCTGTTCTTTTTTCTGTCCCCTCTTTCCTTCTCTCTGTGTTCTTTCTTTCTCTTTCTTTCTTTTCTCTGTTCTTTCTTTATTTCCCCTCTTTATTTTTCTCTGTGCTTTCTTTCCCCTTTCTTTCTCTCCCTCTGTTCTTTCTTTCACTCTCTGTTCTTTCTTTCTTTCTTTCCCCTCTTTCTCTCTCTGTTCTTTCTTCTTTCTCTCTCTGTTCTTTCTTCTCTCTATTCTTTCTCTCTCTGTTTTTTCTTTCTCTCTCGGTCTCCTTTCTTTCTTTCTTTCTTTCTTTCTTTTTTTCTCTCTTTCTCTATTTTCTTTTTTCTCTCTCTGTTTTCTTTCTTTCTTTTCCTTAGTACCGGTCAGTGTGCCCACAGTACCAGCCACTGTGCCCATAATGCCAGCCACTATGCTCCCAGTACCAGTCAGTGTGATCAGCAGTGCTAGATGGGTGCGATTGGGTGTGGACATGGGTCTGACTAGTCGCGAAATGGGTGTGGTTGGGGCGTGGCCTAAAATTTGATGCGGCACACTGCGGCCTTTGTCCCTCTTTCCCTTCTTGAAAAGTTGGGAGGTATGTAGAGACACTGGTGAGAGTGAGAGGGGAGCAGTTGGGAGATGGTATATGTATGATAGGACAGAGCATGGACACATTCAGTGTCTGCCATCACTATGGTGCAGCTCGGTAGTCACATGTACTAGAGACACTGGTGAGAGGGGAGCAGTCGGGGGATGGTATATGTATGATGATGAGAGGCTGCACTTCATGTCAGTGCAGCATATACTGACCCTGCTGTGTGCTGATTATCCCCCCACCTTCCCAGTTATGGAGTCTGATTATCTGTATGTGACCTCATCTCTGCTACATACTTTGATGCTGGGTGTACAGATCCAGTGTAACCAAGTTACTCACTATATGTGGTATATGTGTGAAGGCTCTATTCCTGTGTTGTATACTTAACCTGTACCACAGGTCTGTATACATGATATCACTCCTCACTCTGCTATGTACGGATCATGCTGGGTATAGAGATTATTATTATTGTTATTATTATTTATTATTATAGCGCCATTTATTCCATGGCGCTTTACATGTGAGGAGGGGTATACGTAATACATACAAGTACAGTAATCTTAAACAATACAAGTCACGACTGGTACAGGATGAGAGAAGACCCTGTCCGCGACGGCTCACAATCTACAACGGGATGGGTGAGGATACAGTAGGCGAGGGTAGAGATGGTCGTGCAGCGGTTTGGTGGACCGGTTGTTACTGCAAGTTGTAGACTTGTCGGAAGAGGTAGGTCTTCAAGTTCTTTTTGAAGGTTTCCATGGTAGAGTCTGATATGTTGTGGTAGAGAGTTCCAGAGTAGGGGGGATGCCCGGGAGAAATCTTGTATGCGATTGTGGGAAGAGGAGATAAGAGGGGAGTACAGAAGGAGATCTTGTGAAGATCGGAGGTTTCGTGCAGGTAAGTACCGGGAGACTAGGTCAGAAATGTACGGAGGACTCAGATTGTGGATGGCTTTGTATGTCATGGTTAGGGTTTTGAACTGGGGTCTTTGGGTAATGGGGAGCCAGTGCAGGGATTGACAAAGGGGAGAGGCCGGGGAATAGCGGGGGGACAGGTGGATTAGTCGGGCAGCAGAGTTAAGAATAGATTGGAGGGGTGCGAGAGTGTTAGAGGGGAGGCCACAGAGCAGGAGGTTGCAGTATTCAAGGCAGGAGATGATGAGGGCATGGACTAGGGTTTTTGCAGATTCTTGATTGAGGAATGTCCAGATCCGTGAAATATTTTTGAGTTGAAGTCGGCAGGAAGTGGAAAGGGCTTGGATATGTGGTTTGAAAGAGAGATCAGTGTCAAGGATAACCCCGAGGCAGTGAGCTTGTGGGACTGGAGAGAGTGGGCAGCCGTTTACTTTAATGCATAGGTCCGTTGGGGGGTCACGTGAGTTGGGCGAAGATGATTAATTCTGTTTTGTCCATATTAATTTTAGAAATCTAGCGTAGAAGATGGATGAAATAGCAGACAGACATTGAGGGATTCTGTTTAGTAGGGAGGTGATATCTGGTCCAGAGATGTAGATCTGTGTGTCATCAGCATAGAGATGATACTGAAAGCCATGAGATTCTATGAGCTGTCCGAGGCCGAAGGTGTAAACGGAGAAGAGCAGGGGCCCTAGGACTGAACCTTGCGGGACTCCGACGGATAGGGGGCGTGGTGAGGAGGTGGTGTGCGAGTGGGAGACGCTGAATGTCCGGTCTGCTAGGTACGACGCAATCCAAGATAGGGCCAAGTCTGTGATACCAAGAGATGAGAGGGTCTGTAGTAATAAGGAATGGTCCACTCTGTCAAAGGCAGAGGACAGGTCCAGGAGGAGGAGAACAGAGTAGTGTCGCTTGGCCTTGGCAGCTAGTAGGTCATTGGTGACCTTAATTAGGGAAGTTTCAGTGGAGTGGTGAGTGTCATGGTTAGGACATGGTTAATGTCCTGTTCTGACAGGGTTAACATTGCCGTCCTCTCTTTGGATCTGGGAGGGGTATTTATGCTCACTCCATACTGGCATTCTCTGTCAGTTATACTGCTATTCTGGTGTGTCTGACCCCTGGTGTGTGTGTACTCTGCATTGTTTGTTTGCGTCCTGTGTATGACCCGGCTTGTTCCTTCACTCTGTACTCCGTCTCTCGTTTTTGGTACCATTGTCTTTTCTGGTTCTGACCTCCTGGCTTGGCTATCGTTACTCCGTTACAGTTTACCCCTATTGTACCGTCTAATACCTGTTCTGGGTTTTCTGATCTATTGCTACGTCCTGACTATTCTTTCTGTCTAAGCCCTTTGGTACTGTCCTGCTATCTCGTGCTTTGACCCGGCTTGATCTGGTTTCTGTCTCTGTCTATGCCCCTTGGTAACATTGTCCTGTAGTTACCTTTCTAGGAGTTTCCCTGCAGCTCCTAGCTCTGTGGAGCTTAGGCCACGCCCCCAGCAGTCACGTGATTCAGGTCCTGGAGCATGCATTGTCACCACTGCTGCTCGCTCCGCAGGTATCTTTGTGCACAGTCTTTGTACTCAGGACACGCGCCCTGGCTCAGTGAGCAACTGCAGTGCAGTGTTCCTGACATTATAACTGACCGTTTCAGTTTTTTTTTCCTCTGAAGGAAAAAAAAAAAAAAAAAAAAAAAGTGTGTGTTATCCTCATGGATCCCATACAAGCCTTGGCTCATCAGGTCAAGCACCTGACCCAAATGTTCCATAAACTCAATGTGGAACAGCGCACGATGGCCCAGACCCAGCAACAGTTGGTGGTTACTGTGCAGGGGGCTGTCGATGCAGGGGCTTCTAGTTCTGGGGGTAGGGATGTGTCATTAGCGTCCCCCGAATCTCCAGTCAAATTGCCCGATCCCTTCTCAGGGGATAAAAAGGAGTTCAGGTCTTTCAGAGAAGGATGCAAGCTTTTTTTTTCTCTAAGGCCCCTGAGTTCCAGAGGGTGGGGGTCATTATTTCCCTACTTCGGGGGGCTCCGCAAGCATGGGCTTTCTCTCTGTCTTCCTCTGCTCCTGAACGTATGTCAGTGAACTTGTTCTTTGAGGCTCTGGGGCACATTTATGATGAGCCTGATAGAGTGCATCTGGCAGAGGATATTGTGATGAGTGTGACACAGGGAAGGCACTCTGCTGAATGGTTCTGCTCAGAGTTTAGACGTTGGACCGCCGAAGTATCCTGGAATGACGCCGCGCTGAGGGGGTTGTTTCGCAGGGGCCTTTCTGACCATCTGCAGGACGCTCTGGCATTACATCCGCCTCCTGATACCCTGGAGGACGCCATGATGCAGGCGGTCCGTATGGACCGGAGACTCCGTGCTAGAGGAATGATGCAACAAGAGTCTCCCTTGTACCCCAAATTGTGTGACACTTCACCCGTATCTGAGCCCATGAACGTTGGGTCAGTCTCGGTTAAGGAGAAAGAGAGAAGGCACCGCAGAGACAACCTACTATGTTTTTACTGTGGAGCCTCTGGACATTGGAAAAGGAATTGTCCCTCCTGCCCTTCTTCAGAGAAACCTTCAGAGAAACGACTGAGTCTGGGTAACAATCGAGGAGGTTGTCCAGACTCCCAGGTACATTTTTTCTCACGTATAAAAATGGTCCTCCAGGTTGAATTGGAAATTGCTGGCGGTCCTGTTATGACCACCGCCTTTGTTGACTGTGGTTCCTCCATTAATCTGATTGATGCCCAAGTTGTGACTCTTAATAAGATAGGGACAGTCAGGTTAAAAGACCCTGTTAAAATTGTGGCTGTGGATTCATCCCCTCTTACCCGGGATGGAATTTGTTTTATGTCTGAAGTTTTTTCTATGAAAGTGGGTTCCACTCATGTGGAAAATTTAAGTTGTTTCGTTATGAATAATCTGCCTGCAGGACTGGTATTGGGAATGCCCTGGTTGCAACGTCACAATCCTCTTATTGATTGGGTGAAGGGGGAGATCACCCGTTGGGGATGTAATGATAATGGTCTGTGTTGTAACCCGGTTCCTTTTGTCAATCCGATAAACTCTGTATCTGTGTCATCTGTCGGTCTGGAGGGTATTCCGGAGTACCTGAGAGACCTTAAAGATGTGTTTTCCGAAAGCGAGGCCGAGGCGCTCCCACCACATAGACCATATGATTGTGCTATCGATTTAGTACCTGGAGCCAAATTACCCAAGGCTCGTTTGTTTAATTTGTCTGGGCCTGAGCGCCAAGCTATGAAAGAGTACATTAAAGAAAGCCTTCGCAAGGGGCATATTCGGCCCTCGGTCTCACCCGTGGCAGTGGGGTTTTTCTTTGTAAAGAAAAAAGATGGTGGGTTGCGACCGTGCCTCGACTTTCGAGAACTGAACAAAATTACTGTTAAGAACACGTACCCTCTCCCGTTGATTCCTGATCTATGCAATCAACTCACGGGGCCAAATGGTTTTCTAAGCTCGATCTACGAGGGGCTTATAACCTTATAAGGATCCGGGAGGGGGACGAATGGAAAACAGCGTTCCTGACAACTGAGGGGCTGTTTGAAAACCTGGTTATGCCCTTCGGCCTCACTAATGCTCCTGCGGTTTTTCAGAACTTTATTAATGTTGTTTTTTCTGACTTGATTGGACATTATGTAGTCATTTACCTGGATGACATCTTGATTTACTCTGAGGACAGTCAGTCACACTTGCATCATCTGCGTACGGTGCTTATGAGACTCCGGGAGAACCATTTGTATGCTAAGCTGGAGAAGTGCTCATTTTTTATGCAAGAACTGTCTTTTCTGGGTGTAATTGTATCCGGGGAGGGATTCCGCATGGATCCAGGGAAGGTTCAGGCCATTACAGATTGGGTGCAGCCTCATGACCTGAAGGGGTTGCAGCGATTTCTGGGCTTCGCTAATTATTATAGGAAGTTCATTAAAGGGTTCTCGCAGGTGGTAAAACCCTTGACGGACCTCACTCTTAAAGGGGCAGATGTAAAAAGTTGGTCTGTGGCCGCAAAAAATTCCTTCCTGGCATTAAAGAAGTGTTTTACTACAGCCCCTGTGTTGGCACAACCCGATTCGTCAAGACCTTTTATCGTCGAGGTCAACGCTTCAGAGGTGGGGGTGGGGGCAGTATTGTCACAGGGCCTCCCTACCCTGACTAACCTCAAACCCTGTGCCTTTTTCTCTAAGAAGTTCTCGTCGGCCGAGAGAACCTATGATGTCGGTAACAGGGAACTGTTAGCAGTTAAATTGGCCTTTGAAGAATGGAGGCATTTTTTGGAGGGGGCCGCTCATCCTATTACGGTCGTCACTGATCATAAAAACCTGGCCTATATCGAGTCTGCTAAGAGATTGACCCCCAGACAGGCTCGGTGGGCACTTTTTTTTTCTCGATTTCAATTTACCATCACGTTCCGACCAGGGTCTAAAAATGTAAAGGCAGATGCCTTATCCCGAAGTTTTGATTCTGTGTCCCCTCCAGAACCTCCTTCCTCCATTCTTCAACCGGGAGTGGTTGTAGCCGAAATCTCCTCTGAGTTACAGAGAGAGATTCTGGAAGCACAAGCACAAGCTCCCAGGAATAAACCCCCAGGTAAATTGTTTGTACCCGAACAATTCCGTCCCACACTCATTCAAGAATTTCATGACTCTATGTTAAGTGCACACAATGGTATTGCAGCTACCCGGGGGGCAGTAGCTAGGGGTTTTTGGTGGCCCTCTATGGGTACTGATATAAAAAGGTTTGTGAATACTTGTGGGGTGTGCGCGCGCTCTAAAAGCTCTCAGGTCCGGCCAGCCGGGGAATTGGTGCCTTTGCCAATTCCGGATAAACCATGGACACACCTGTCCATGGACTTTATCACTAACCTTCCACCTTCCAAGGTCAACTCAGTGGTATGGATAGTGGTTGATAGATTTTCTAAGCAAGCCCACTTTGTGCCATTACCTGCGTTACCATCTGCTGAAACCTTGGCTCGTTTGTTTATACAGCACATTGTTCGACTGCATGGAGTGCCTGTGAACGTGGTGTCGGACAGGGGTGTGCAATTTGTGGCCAGGTTTTGGAGAGCGTTTTGTATGAAGTTGGGGGTCACGTTGTCATTCTCCTCTGCCTATCACCCAGAATCTAACGGACAAACGGAACGCACCAACCAGTCATTGGAGCAGATTCTGAGATGCCTGGCCTCCTCCAGACAGGAAGACTGGTGTGAGGTATTGCCCATGGCAGAATTTGCATTCAACTGTCGGGTTAATCAGTCTACCGGAAAGCCTCCCTTTCTGGTCAATTATGGGTTTGTTCCGCAGTTTGGGGAATTTTCCCGTATGGATTCGGATTGCCCTGGTGCCGAGGGGATGGTACAACAATTAAAAACCCTCTGGAAGGAGGTACAGGGGAACATCTCCAAAGCTCAGAAGAAGTTCAAACATTTTGCAGACAGGAGGAGGGGGGTGGTTCCTGCGTTGACAGTGGGGGAAAAAGTCTGGTTGTCCACTCGTAACATCAAACTTAAAATACCCTCTATGAAGTTGGGCCCCAAATTTATTGGCCCATACAAGATTGTAGAGGTGATCAACCTGGTGGCATACAGATTACAGTTGCCCACCTCCTTCAAAATCTCTAACGTCTTCCACAGGTCCCTATTAAAACCTGTGGGGACAGTTAGAGAAGATCCCTCATCCGTGGCTCCACCAGTGTTGGTAGAGGGTCAACTGGAGTACGAGGTAGGGCGCATCATTGATTCGCGGTGGGTGCGCCGGAGACTTCAGTACCTTATCCATTGGAAGGGATATTCCGTTGAGGATCGATCGTGGGTTCCGGCCAGTTCGGTGCACGCTGATCGACTGGTGAGGGCTTTTCATACCAGGTACCCTGAGAAACCTGGGGTCCGGTGGCCCCCCATTAAGAGGGGGGTACTGTCATGGTTAGGAAATGGTTAATGTCCTGTTCTGACAGGGTTAACATTGCCGTCCTCTCTTTGGATCTGGGAGGGGTATTTATGCTCACTCCATACTGGCATTCTCTGTCAGTTATACTGCTATTCTGGTGTGTCTGACCCCTGGTGTGTGTGTACTCTGCAATGTTTGTTTGCTTCCCGTGTATGACCCGGCTTGTTCCTTCACTCTGTACTCCGTCTCTCGTTTTTGGTACCATTGTCTTTTCTGGTTCTGACCTCCTGGCTTGGCTATCGTTACTCCGTTACAGTTTACCCCTATTGTACCGTCTAATACCTGTTCTGGTTTTCTGATCTATTGCTACGTCCTGACTATTCTTTCTGTCTAAGCCCTTTGGTACTGTCCTGCTATCTCGTGCTTTGACCCGGCTTGATCTGGTTTCTGTCTCTGTCTATGCCCCTTGGTAACATTGTCCTGTAGTTACCTTTCTAGGAGTTTCCCTGCAGCTCCTAGCTCTGTGGAGCTTAGGCCACGCCCCCAGCAGTCACGTGATTCAGGTCCTGGAGCATGCATTGTCACCACTGCTGCTCGCTCCGCAGGTATCTTTGTGCACAGTCTTTGTACTCAGGACACGCGCCCTGGCTCAGTGAGCAAGTGCAGTGCGGTGTTCCTGACAGTGAGATCCTGTGTCTCCAGGTTATTTTCTTGGCTGTACATATAATCTGGACATGACTTCCAGCTTGGTGCTTTATTTCTGTAGCTATTGCGGCCTTTATGTTACATGCTGTCCTGCTGGATATATCCATCCTGTTTCTGTATATTGTCCCCCTCATATGTTTGCAGGAATGGTGTATACCCACCAAGTGCTTATTTTATATTACCTAAGATGGTAGATAGCACAGGCCTGAATGGATTGTTTTATCATATGTAAAATAAATATTCAGGGAGTAACTCGGCATATTTGAGTGGGCACTAATAGCTCAGCACATGGCAGGCTCTTAGTGGGCACTCCTAGTTTGATGCTGCACATTGCTCTGGAAAACACAGCCCTGTCTCTCCTCTATTGTATGTAGTAGAGTGACTCAATGTGTAAGGGGGTGGCATTGCTATGGACTGTAGAGACAAGCTGCCACTTTAAGAGACAGCACCCCCTTGGTTAGAGCAGTGGGACATTCTGCGCTTCCCTGCTGTAAAGACTGGTTTCTTCTGCCAGCACTGAGAGTCGAGCGGCTGCTTTTCTGTGTGTGAGCCGAGATTTCTGCAGGAAGGAGACGTGCCTGCCTGGAGCTGTGAGGAAAAGAATGTTTAGTCTGAGACTGTGACTTTGTAAACTATTCTGGGGATAAAAAGATGGCTTTCCTGTGTTGCTGTGAGAAGACATGAAGACAAGACAAGGAAGGAATCCAGAGGAGGGAATCCACCGTTTTTAGGAGCATCAAGGAGAAGACCACGATGCACAGAGCTTCCAGGAAGATGTGCACACCATCTTGCAAAGCTGCAGGGGCCCCGGGAATGGACTGAGATACCAACGCTACTGTGAGTGTTAACCTCTTCTGTGCAGATGCTAGGGTTTAGGATAGGCTGCAATAGATAGAGCACGGCAGCCATGTGGCCTGGTTAGAAAAGGTCAGATAGGTTATAGTTAGTGTAGCATCATACATTTCTTTACTGTGTTGTCTTGCCAGTTGGATAAATACATTGAGCTGTTATAGTTGGAGCTCCATGCTGTTTGACGGCCCAGCTAAAGAATATTATCCTGGCAAATTGTCTGTTTCCATAGCATATCCCTGTTTCTGCATTTTCCTATACACTGCATTTCTTGCCTGTAAATAAATTAACCCTTTGTTGCTTGCACCTCATCTTGTGTACCATAGTCTCCCTGCATTGTGGTGGTCCCCCGGCCATCGCTTCAACTGGGATACAGAACTTGCAGTTTTCTGCACATACACCTATATAGACCTACATATTATGTTTCTTACCATTTATGCGCATCTGGTGATTAGAGTCTGTCTATAACTGCTGTAGAGGAGCAGGCGGCTTCTTCTCATTTATTGTTACAACATATAACACAGCATTGCCCATCTCTGTCTATATTTGACCTTACAATGGGATATTTTCCATTATTAACCTGTTGTATATCTTAGGCTACTTTCACACATCAGGTTTTCGGCGTCAGGCGCGATCCGGCGTCGTGCCGGAACGCCGGATCCGGCAAATGTTTCGTAAAACCGGATGTGACGGATCCGGTTTTCTGCCGGATCCGTCTTTTTCTTGACAGACAAAACCGGATCCGTCTCATTCGGTTCATCCGTTTTTCTATCCGTTTTTCGACGGATTACGCCGGATCCGGTTTTTAAAATTGACCCTTGTGGCCTTCCGAACGGGATTGGCTACTGGAAAACTATATATAGCATGTTCCTACAGCCCTTCTTTGACAGGTTGTAGAGGAGAAAGTGCAGGTTGGAGAGAAGAGCAAGTTACTGGCGAAGATGGATGTTGTGATTGGAAATATTTTGAAGAATTTGGCGGATTTTATAGCGGAGGCGAATCGTTTGAGGGTGATTGTCCTGGAGAAGGAGAGAGCGAGACAGCAGCGCATCAGGCATCGTAGACGACGTTTGTGGATCCACCCCATCACAGCCAAGAGAATGACGCGTGGGGTCTATTCTACACTCTGCATGGACCTTCGACGAAACCCGGATACATTTTTGAGATATGTTAGGATGAAAATGGAGAATTTTGATTACTTGGTGGAGCGCATTGCACACCTCATAAGAAAAGCGGACACCTATTGCCGCTTCTCTGTTTCACCCGCAGAGCGTCTGATGGTGACTTTAAGGTAAGCCACATTTATTGGATATGCTCGCATCAGAGCACACTTTCACTGCAATCTTGTTGGTGGTAGTTTGTATCTCCAAGTGTTATAGGTCAGTTTTGGTATGTAATGCTGTGATTTAAAACTAATTTATTGTTTTTTAATTCCCCACAGATTTCTTGCAACTGGAGAATCCCTTTCGTCACTGCATTTCCAGTACAGACTCGGGATTTCCACCATATCTGGAATTGTGAAGTACACATGCCGTGCACTGTGGGACTCCTTAGCTGAAGAGTTTTTACCAGAGCCCACAACAGAGAGGTGGATTGAAATTGCTGACAAGTTTCAACAGATATGTCAGTTTCCAAACTGCTTGGGCGCTGTGGACGGGAAACATATCCGCATTGTAAAGCCAGCTGGATCGGGATCGGAATATTTCAATTACAAGAAATATTTTTCAATTGTCCTCATGGCCATCGCTGACGCGGAATACAAATTTATTGCGGTTGATATTGGGGCCTATGGCCGCTCCAATGACTCTCAAGTTTTCAAACTGTCTGCCATGGGGCGTAAACTGTATGGAAACACCTTCCAGTTCCCACCACCTAGACCGCTGCCGCAAACATCTGGTCCACCTATGCCATTTGTCTGTGTAGGGGATGAAGCCTTCCAGCTGTCAGAACACCTTTTGAAACCGTACTCTAGCAGAGGATTGACAAGACCAAAACGCATTTTTAATTACCGCCTCACAAGAGCAAGAAGAATGGTTGAATGTACCTTTGGTATTCTGACAGCCAAATGGCGGGTCCTATTGACTGCGATCAACCTCAAGACAGAAACTGTGGACGAGGTGATCAAAGTGTGCGTGGTACTCCACAATTTTGTTATCTGCAAGGAACCCATTTCCATTGAGGACACCTCTGAAGAAACCACCTTGCAAGATTACCATGACATTACCACTAGAAGTTCTGTGACGGTTTCAGTAATGAGGGACAATTTTGCAATATACTTTATGTCACCTCAAGGCAGAGTACACTGGCAGGATGACAGAGTGTGAAAGATTTGTGCCCTAACCAAACTTGTGTACCTTCTGGACCAACAGTATATACCTTTGCCAACCAAAGTTGGCTATCTTGTCATGGTCTTACTATTTTTAGCTTTAGGCCACAGGTGTGTACCTGGTTGTGTTTTATGCAAAGTATTTCACCTTTTAACAAAAGTTGTGTACATTGTTAGGAAATCACCAGCAATAAACACAACTTTTTAGGTGAAATACTTTGCTTCAAACACAACCAGGAACACAACTGTGGCAAAAAGCTAAAATTTACCCACAGTTATATACCTAGTTTTGAATACCATTTCACCTTTTAAATACCCTGTATTTAACCTTTTTCGCCGCAGAAAGAAATGACAGACAACCAGTGTAAAATAATTTAACTTTTATTGAAAAATTTTTTTTTTAGTAAACTTTTTTAAAATTTTAATAAACTTGTTTAATAAAGCTTTGAAACCATAAAACTGGTCATTTTTATTTAAATACACACATTATAAATCTGTGTAGTGTGTGGTGGAAATACTGCTGGAGGGGCTGTGGGACACTTCGACACTGGGAGTGTGGAGAGAGGACTGGGATCGTGGTGGGGAAGGAACAGTTAGAGGTGAAGGTGTGGAAAAAACTACAGAATGGGTGGACATGTGGGAAGCAGAAGAGGTGGTGGGTGGTGGAGTGGAGGGTTGGGCAGGGACTGTAGGAGCAGATGATGTTGATGGCAAGTTGTATGGGGAAGGAGTTTGGTACGGGGCAGGTTGCTGGAAGTGGGGAGATGTCTGGTACGGGGCAGGTTGCTGGAAGTGGGGAGATGTCTGGTACGGGGCAGGTTGCTGGAAGTGGGGAGATGTCTGGTACTGGGGAGGTTGCTGGTACTGGGGAGTTTGCAGGTACTGGGGAGGTTGCTGGTACTGGGGAGGTTGCTGGTACTGGGGAGGTTGCTGGTACTGGGGAGGTTGCTGGTGCTGGGGAGGTTGCTGGTGCTGGGGAGGTTGCTGGTGCTGGGGAGGTGGATGGTGCTGGGGAGGTGGATGGTATGTAATAGGGGGGGAGGATGGAAAGTGGCTGGAGGGGGTGTAGATGTAATAGGAGGGGGAGGATGGAAAGTGGCTGGAGGGGGTGTAGATGTAATAGGAGGGGGAGGATGGAAAGTGGCTGGAGGGGGTGCAGGTGGAGGAACTACTGTGGTGGGAGGAGGAGGTTGGGAGGTAAATTGCTGGAGAGCAGCGTGGCATGAATGCATTACATGCATCTGCTGGGCAGGAGAGAGCGTTTCCATGCGCTCCACAACAGACCTGAAAAAGGTGTGGTTTGGCGAAGATCTTGCTTCTGAATGCATGGTTTGCAGAAGTGTCTTCACCTCCAGAATGCTGGAGTTGATCTGCTGATAGCCTGCGGAGATTTGCTCTGACAAGACTTTTAGACAGTTCTGGAAAGATGCATTCAGATGCAAGAACTCTGGCGCATAAGTCTTTTCCTGACCCCTCTGCCGCTGCCGCCCAGTACCCGCAGGTGTACTAGAGGTGGCAGGGGCAGAAGGGTGGGGTAAAGGGAAAGCGATCTCCTCACCAGCAGCTTCATGTAATGTAGGCGGCCACGATGCTCCTGTGCTGGTGGATGGGACAGATGGGTCGAATGTGTGGGAAGGCTGGGAAGGTGCAGATGTACCGGGGCGGTCGAAGTGTCCCTCGGTGCCGGTCTCCTCAGGGATCGCCTCAGAAGGGTCCAATCGTGCAGGCTCCCGAGTGCTGCTCACCGTGCTGTGGAATAAAGAGAAAAAAAAAAAATTAAAATACTGACATGGTATGGCCCTGGCTGGAAAAAAATTTTTACATCTAACATTTTTTTTCACATGTGGTGTGTAATATTTACCTTCTAGTGACCATTGTTTCCCGGAGGAACGACAGGGCTTCTGCGTACTTGTACTTGCTCCTGCGTCCTCCAGATCCACTCGGGGCCCGCATCTCTTTATTGAACTCCTTCTTGAAACGATCCCTCACAGACCGCCACCGATTCACAATTCTGTTCCCTGAAACGAGAAAGGACAAAGTGGTTAGTATACAACATCAGTGTTTCCCAAACTCCAGTCCTCATGGTCCCCAGGGGTCATGTTTTCAGGATTTCCATAGTAAATAGAAATCCTGAACACATGATCCGTGGGGACCACGAGGACTGGAGTTCGGGAAACACTGGTTTACATCAAGCAACCGGTACTGTATATACTTACGCTCTTTAATCTGGGCCCGAACATCGAGGTCCTCCCAGCGGCCCACAAGGAGCGAACAGATTTCCTCCCAGAGTCGTCGGGTAACGATAAGGTCAGCGTGGCGGCGGTCAGCCATATTCCAGAGCGGCTCCCTTTCTCTGACGAGATCGATGAGGTGGTCCACATCGAGTCCTCCATCCTCACCGTCAGAGTCGGGAGCACGCTGTGAAGGCTGTTAAAGAAGAAGACAAAAATAACATAATTAGCCTCCACAAAAGAAATGAAATAAAAAGTGCAAAAAAACAAAGCAAAAATATTTATACTTACACGCTGGTGACCGCCGCGTTGCTGTCGCCGACGACCCTGGGAGGCACTGCGAGGACCTCTTGGCCGAGCACCAGATTGGGAAGACTAGAGAAGAAAACAAAAAATGTTATGTCTTTGGATGTAGGCATTTGTTTGCTGTGTGTGGTCTGCAGAACATTGTTTTCTATGTGTTGTGTGTAGTGTGATGTTGTGTTTCTGCGTTTGATGCAAAAAACTTACCAATTGTGAGCCCACTCCAAGTGTCTGTCCACCCCTTCCTTCTTCTTCTGGGAGCTCCTCTTCATCTTGTGAATCCTGTTTTGAAATAAAAGGCAATGAATAGACATATATTACAGAGATGATGGATTTTGGAAATAAAAACTTACCGTCAAACGCTGACGATGCGAGGGAGGGCTCCCAGAAGATGATGTGCTGTCTTCCTGGTGGCCACACTCCATGCCTGTGGGTGGTGTTCCACCTGCTGCCATTGCTGCTGCTGCTGCATCTATTGGGCGGCTGTTGAATAAAGAGAAACAAAGGGCCAATGAATATCTTGATATTCAATAGCCCTAGTTTGGAGGAATGGGGGATTTGATAATTACCGTCTCTCATCTGCTGCTGGCCTCCCCTCCTCAGCATGTTCCATTTGCTGCTCCATTTGGGGTGGTGGTGGTGCTGAGGGTGCTGCAGTGGTCTCCTGCCTTCTCCTGCTGCGCTTGGTTGCTTTCTTGGGTGGCATGTTGGGTGTGGCTGTCGGTCCCACTGTCTTGCTTTTATATATGTCTTGTGGGCAGAGCTACTGAGCATGCTCAGACCCAAAAAACCGGATCCGGCCACCGGATCCGGCTTTCGCCGGATCAGGCGCATTGCGGCGCTCATAAGCTTTCATTGTGTGAAAAAGCCGGACGCGCCGGATCCGGCGTATCCGGCTTTTACGCCGAAGACAAAAAACGTTACAGTAGCCGTTTTTTCCAGACGCCGGATCGCGACACATTGCCGGATCCGGCGAAAACCGGATGAAACGCATGGCCATTCGGCGCGATCCGGCGCAAATGCAAGTCAATGGGGGGGAAACCGGATCCGGCATTGCATTTCGCCGGATCCGGTTTCTGTCAAAAGCGCCGGATCGCGCCTGACGGCGAAAACCTGATGTGTGAAAGAGGCCTTAGTTGTAAACCTGCATAGTGTTTTCATCCTCACTTATCCCACATCTTGTGCGGTTGAGGGGGTCCTTGAAGTTGGTGAAAGGGAATCTGTCACCCCATTTTTGGCCTATAAGATGCGGCCACAGCCATCAGGGGCTTATCTACAGCATTCTGTAATGTTGTAGATAAGCCCCCAATGTAACCTGAAGGATAAGAAAAACCAGTTATATTATACTCATCCCGGGGTCCGGTCCGATCCGATGGGTGTCGCGGTCAGGTCTGGCGCCTCCCATTTTCTTACTTCTGCCGCAGCTCCTGTGTAAGGCCTCTTTCACACCAGTTTTTTGCATCAGTTATAATCCGCCAAAAAGGCGGACAAGCGGATCCGTTCTCTGATGTGAACGGATTGCACAGGATCCGTTTTCAGACGGATCCTGAAAATGAAGAAATTTAAAGGAATCGCTGGCCGGGGGGGGAAGAGAGAGAGAGAGAGAGAGAGAGAGAATTTTTTTTGTTTTGTCCGGCACCCAGAAAGAAATTCGGGTTAAATCAGTGTTTCCAGGATCCGCCAGAGAAAAAAACGTTACAAGCTCCGTTTTGAAATTTTTGAGGATGGTGACGGACAGCAACTTTTGGCGGATCCTCACAAAAAACGGATGCAACGGACATCAATCCGCCATTAATACAAGTCAATGGGAAAAAAACGGATCCTCAAAAAAAATTGAGGATCCGTTTTTTTTCAAAACCTGGCGGATTGTGACTGATTGTAAAAAACGGAAGTGTGAAAGAGGCCTAAAGAAAAGGGGGAGACAGGGCACTTCCAATGCGTAGGTCTGTATGGAAAGTAGATGAGTGCACAGCAAATGTTAGGCTCACCTGATAGGGTTGTGAGAGTCACAACACCTATAATCGCATAAAACAGCTGCAGCAGTCTGCACGAGGTCCAAGGACTTGGTACTAAGAGAAGGCTGGTAGTGCAATAAGAGACTGCGCTGCTGTGGTAGAATTCAAGATATCTTTATTGCCAACGCATTTCCTGAGCCAGTCCCAGCTCACTTCATCAGGGCAGGTCCGGCGCCTCCCATCTTCTTACTTCTGCCGCAGCTCCTGTGCAGGTGTACTTTCTCTGCCCTGTTGAGCGCAGAGTAAAGTACTGCAATGCGCAGGCGCCGGACCTCTCTGACCTTTCCCGGCGCCTGCGCATTGGAGGCGCCGGATCGGACCGTAACACCGACCGCACCGGACCACGCTCCCTGTGAATATAATATAACTTGTTTTTCTTCTCTTTCAGGTTACATTGGTGGCTTATCTACAGCATTACAGAATACTGTCGATAAGCCCCTGATGGCAGTGGCCGCAGCTTATCGGCCGAAAATGGGGTGACAGATTCCCTTTAACCCCTTTCTGCCATTAGACGTACTATCCCGTCCATGTGCCCTGGTGTTGTGAGTTCATTCTCCCCTTCACCTTTGAGGTCTGATGAACTCCCTCTGCTGGTGAAGACAGGTAGTGAAATTGATTGGGATGGGAAGAACTTGTCATCTGAACAGGCGGAGTGTGATTGGACATCTGGAATTTCTGAGTGGATATAAGGCAGCCGACGCCCTGCAGGGCTGCTGGTGATCCTTTCTGCTCTGAGCGCTTGCATCCAGTTTAGTTCCTGTCTACTAAAAGCTAAGTTTTGCCCTGCTATTATTCCATGAGATTTTGTCTGGTTTCCTTAGTGTTTGTATTCAGCCAGTCCTGGTTGGGACAGCTAATTATCATAGCTGACACCTGGCACAATGTGTCAGGGGCGGTCACGGACCACCCCCGACACGTTAACCCCTTGTACACCGCGATCAAACACGATCGCGGTGTACCGGGGGTTAAAGGGAAGCATCGGCAGGGAGGGGGCTCCCTCCGTGCTTCCCTGAGCCCCCCACGGCAGCGCAATGTGCAGCGCTGCTGCGGGGGTTCCTTCCCTACAGGCCCCCGGATCCAAGATGGCAACGGGGACCTTCGGGGGCCTGTAGGGAGCTGGCTTCCTCACTGCCTGCAAAGCGCAGGCATGAGGAAGTCTGCTTCAATGCCTGTGACGTGACAGATCAGCGATCTGTCACAGAACAGTGATGTCCCACCTGGGACTATATAATAAAGTAAAAAAAAGAAAGAAAAAGTGTAAAAATAATTTTTAAAAAATCGCTAAATAAATTAGTAAAAAAAAAAAAAAATATTCCCCAATAAATTCTTTTTTTGAAAATAAAAAAAAAACAATAAAAGTACACATATTTGGTATCGCCGCGTCCGTAACGACCCGCCCTATAAAACTGTCCCATTAGTTAACCCCTTTAGCGAACCCCTTAAAAAATAAAAATAAAAAACGAAGCAAAAAATAATGATTTATTATCATACCGCCGAACATAAAGTGCAATAACGCGCGATCAAAAAGACTCAAAAATATCCATGGTACCGCTGAAAACGTCAGCTTGTCCCGCAAAAAACGAGCCACCATACAGCATCATCCGCAAAAAAATAAAGAAGTTATAGCTCACAGAATAAAGCGATGCAAAAATAATTATTTTTTTATATAAAATAGTTTTCATTGCATAAAACCGACAAAACATAAAAAAACGACCTAAATGAGGTATCGCTGTAACCGTACTGACCCGAAGAATAAAACCGCTTTATCAATTTTACCGCATGCGGAACGGTGTAAACGCACCCCCCAAAAGAAATTCATGAAACGCTGGTTTTTGTTCATTCTGCGTCCCAAAAATCGGAATAAAAGGCGATCAAAAAATGTCACGTGCCCGAAAATAGTACCAATAAAAATGTCAACTCGTCCCGCAAAAAATAAGACCTCATGTGACTTGATGGGTCAAAATGCGGAAAAATTATAGCTCTCAATATGTGGTGATGCAAAAACTATTTTTACAATAAAAAGCGTCTTTTAGCGTGCGACAGCCGGCAAAAATAAAAACCGCCATAAATAGTAAATCAAACCCCCCGTTATCACCCCCTTAGTTAGGGAAACATAATAAAATTAAAAGAAAATGTATTTATTTCCATTTTCCCAGGGCTAGGGTTAGGGCCAGGGCTAGGGTTAGGGCTAGGGTTAGGGTTAGGGCTAGGGTTAGGGCTGAGATTAGGGTTAGAAACAAAAACCAGCAAATAATTCCAGCGGATCCTTCCTACTTGGCCATAAAATCCATTTTATTTTTATCTTTTAAAATAGAACTATTTTAAAAGATAAAAATAAAATGGATTTTATGGCCAAGTAGGAAGCATCCGCTGGAATTATTTGCTGGTTTTTGTTTCTATTGCAACATGGGTGTGCCTCTCCCATTACAACTCCGTGCGGCTTCCTGGCAGTGAGCAGAACCATTAAGGACGTCTAACTGGGTGAGCTGGCTATAATTTTTCTTGTTTGAGATTAGGGTTAGGGGTGTGGTGGGTTTAGAGTTGGAGTTAGAATTGGGGGTTTCCACTGTTTGGGCACATCAGGTGCTCTCCAAATGCAACATGGCGTCTGATCTCAATTCCAACCAATTCTGCGTTGAAAAAGTCAAATGGTGCTCCTTCCCTTCCAAGCTCTGCCATGCGCCCAAACAGTGTTTTACCACCACATATAGGGTATCAGCATACTCAGGACAAATTGCAAAACAACTTTTGGGGTCCAATTTCTCCTGTTACCCTTATGAAAATAAAATATTGGGGGCAAAAATATCATTTTTGTGGAAAAAAATGATTTTTTTATTTTCACGCCCAGGCGTTATAAACTTCTGTGAAGCACTTGGGGGTTCAAAGTGCTCACCACACATCTAGATAAGTTCCGAGGGGGTCTAGTTTCCAAAATGGGGTCACTTGTGGGGAGTTTCAATGTTTAGGTACATCAGGGGCTCTCCAAAAGCAACATGACACCCGCAGACCATTCTATCAAAGTCTGCATTCCAAAACGTCACTACTTCCCTTCCGAGCCCCGACGTGTGCCCATACAGTAGTTTTCTCCCACATATGGGGAGTCAGAGTACTCAGGACAAATTGGACAACAACTTCTGGGGTCCAATTTCTCCTGTTACCCTTGGGAAAATAAAAAAAATGGGGACTAAAAGATCATGTTTGTTGAAAAAATACGATATTTTTATTTTCACACCCGGTCGTCATAAACTTCTGTGAAGCACTGGGGGGTTCAAAGTGCTCACCACACATCTAGGTAAGTTCTTTAGGGGGTCTAGTTTCCAAAATGGGGTCACTTGTGGGGGGTTTCCACTGTTTAGGTACATCAGGGGCTCTCCAAAAGCAACATGACACCCGCAGACCATTCCATCAAAGTCTGCATTCCAAAACGTCACTACTTCCCTTCCGAGCCCCGACGTCTGCCCATACAGTAGTTTTCTCCCACATATGAGGTATCAGCATACTCAGGACAAATTGGACAACTTTTGGGGTCCAATTTCTCCTGTTACCCTTGGGAAAATAAAAAAATTGGTGACTAAAAGATCATGTTTGTTGAAAAAATATGATTTTTTTATTTTCACACCCGGGCGTTATAAACTTCTGTGAAGCACTGGGGGGTTCAAAGTGCTCACCACTCATCTAGATAAGTTCCTTGGAGGGTCTAGTTTCCAAAATGGTGTCATTTGTGGGGGTTTCTACTGTTTTGGTACATCAGGGGCTTTCCAAACGCGACATGGTGTCCGATCTCAATTCCAGCCAAAAACGTCAAATGGCGCTGCTTCCCTTCCGAGCTCTGCCATGCGCCCAAATAGTGGTTTACCCCCACATGTGGGGTATCAGCGTACTCAGGACAAATTGCACAATAACTTTTAGGGTCCTGTTACCCTTGGGAAAAAATTGGGGTGAAAAGATCATTTTTGTGGAAAAAATATGAATTTTTAATTGTACCGCTGTACGTTATAAACTTCTGTGAAGCCCTTGTGGGTTCAAAGTTCTCACCACATATCTAGATAAGTTCCTTGGGGGGTCTAGTTTCCAAAATGGGGTCACTTGTGGGGGTTTCCAATGTTAAGGTACATCAGGGCCTCTCCAAACGTGACATGACGTCCGATCTGAATTCCAGCCAATTTTGCATTGAAAAAGTCAAATGGCACTCCTTCCCTTCTGAGGTCTGCCATGTGCCAAAACAGTGGTTCCCCCCCACATATCAGGTATCAGCATACTCAGGACAAATTACACAATAACTTTTGCAGTCCAATTTCTCCTGTTACCCTTGGTAAAATAAAAAAATTGAACCTGAAGTATTTTTTTTGTGAAAAAAAGTTAAATGTTCATTTTTTTTAAATATTCAAAAAATTCCTGTGACGCACCTAAAGGGTTAATAAACTTCTTGAATGTGGTTTTGAAAACCTTAAGGGGTGCAGGTTTTAGAATGGGGTCACTTTTTGGGTATTTTCTATCATATAGACCCCTCAAAGTGGCTTCAAATGTGATGTGGTCCGTAAAAATAAAATGGTGTTGCCAAAATGAGAAATCGCTGGTCAATTTTTAACCCTTATAACTTCCTAACAAAAAAAAATTTTGGTTCCAAAATTGTGCTGATGTAAAGTAAACATGTGGGAAATGTTACTTATCAAGTTTTTTGTGTGCCATATCTCTGTGATTTAAGGGCATAAAAATTCAAAGTTGGAAAATTGCGAAATTTTCAAAATTTTCGCCAAATTTCTGTTTTTTTCACAAATAAACACAAGTTATATGAAAGAAATTTTACCACTAACATGAAGTACAATATGTCACGAGAAAACAATGTCAGAATCACCAGGATCCATGGAAGCGTTTCAGAGTTATTACCTCATAAAGGGACAGTGGTCAGAATTGTAAAAATTGGCCCGGTCATGAACGTGCAAACCACCCTTGGGGCTTAAGGGGTTAAATATTGGTCTTTGGGATCCATTGGGATATGGTTTCCTCGCTTTGGAATTTAATAAGGTTCTGGATCTGGTGAAAGGTGGAGGGGAGTTTCGGCAAGGGTTTGTCGGATCGCCAGGAAGTTCATGTGAACATTGGAACCCTTGAGGTTATGGTGCTCCCAAGCCAGTGGGGTAACGGCTGGGAGTAATTGTTGGTACATTTCATGTTCACTTTATGTTTCATAATCACCAGATTTTGGGAGCTTCAAGGACTCCTCCCAGTGTGTTAATGTTATTTATGCTTTGATGCTTATTTTATGCTTATTTTAATAAGAACATTAATTAAAATAAAAAAGCAAACAGTTATTTGTTTTCCTTTTAGTGGGTCCTTGAAGTTATTTATAAATTGGTCAGTAGATGTAACCATCTCAGGTATGGACCTCTGGTTTGGGGGGTGTTCACAGTATGATCCCCTGGGTTTGGAAGAGTAACCATCTCAGGTATGGCACCCTGCTGTGGAGGGGTGATCATTACGGTATGGCCCCCCTCCAGAAGCATTTATATGTCATAAGACCCTGTTAGGGTAAAGTCCCTGGGGTCATGGCTATCATATTTTGCATGCCTACAGAATAAATTGGCTCCTCTGAGCCAGGAACAGCGGCTGCAGGGGAGAAGAGAGCAAGGAGGGCATGCTTTTCAATACAATCTATAGCTTCAAGGACCCTCTCTTTTTTCATGTGATTTGAGAATGCCGAGGCACTGTTTTTGACTGTTTATATTGACCAATTCATGTTTCTTTCAAGGTTGTCATCTGGACAATGCAGTTGTCTAGTGCATGAAACTGAAGAGCAATGTACCTAATCTGGGTGCCCTTGTGTCAGTGGGAGCGACTAAGGGTAAAGTAATCAAGTGCATTAACACAAAGTGCAATATGCCTATTCCTGATGTCCTTGAGCCAATGGGCGAGGCTAAGGGTATAATCAAGTGCATTAACCCAAAGGCCAATATGCCTATTCCCGATGCCTTTGACCCAGTTGTTATCAAGAGCCTGAAAAACAATTACCGTATATACTTATGTATAAGCCAAGATTTTCAGCCCATTTTTTTGGGCTGAAAGTCCCCCTCTCGGCTTACACACGAGTCATATACCTGGGGGTCGGTGGGGGAGGGGGAGCGGGGGTGTCAGAGATCATACTAATCTCCCCTGGTGCGGTCTCTGCAGCCCCCCTGCTTCTCCACGGTCTCCCTTCCTGCCTTCAGCGGTCACGTGGTTCCGCTCATTAAACTCATAATTATGCGCATATTCATGAGTGTAATGAGCGGTACCACGTGACCGCTGAAGGCAGGAAGGGAGACCGTGGAGAAGCGGTGCTGCCGCTCCAGAGACCACACTAGGGGATGTAAGTATAGCGATATTCACCTGTCCGGGGTGTCCATCACTGCTCACCGCTGTCTACTGCATCCTCTGTCTGTGACGTTCAGGCAGCAGGGGGCGCGTGACGTGGTTAGTGCACGCCATGCCCTTTGCTGCCTGAACGTCACTGACAGACGACATGGCAAACAGCGGTGAGCAGTGATGGCCCCCAGACAGGTGAAGTCCTGAGCAGGAGAGGTAAGTATGGCATTTTTTTTTGCAGCAGCATATGGGGGCATAATATATGGAGCATTTTATGGGGGCAGCATATGGGGGCATATTCTGTGGAGCAGCATATGGGGGCATATTCTATGGAGCAGCATATGGAGGCATATCCTATGGGGCAGCATATGGGGGCATATCCTATGGAGCAGCATATGGGGGCATATCCTATGGAGCAGCATATGGGGGCATATTCTATGGAGCAGCATATGGGGGCATATCCTATGGGGCAGCATATGGGGGCATATCCTATGGGGCAGCATATGAGGGCATATTCTATGGAGCAGCATGTGGGCACATATCCTATGGGGCAGCATATGGGGGCATAGTCTATGGGGCAGCATATGGGGGCATAGTCTGTGGGGCAGCATATGGGGGCATAGTCTATGGGACAGCATATGGGGGCATATTCTATGGAGGAGCATATGGGGCATATTCTATGGGGCAGCATATGGGGGCAGCATATGGGGGCATATTCTATGGAGCAGCATATGGGAGCATATTCTATGGAGCAGCATATGGGAGCATATTCTATGGGGCAGCATATGGGGGCACATTCTATGGGGCAGCATATGGGGCATATTCTATGGAGCAGCATATGGGCGCATAGTCTATGGAGCATCTTATGGGGGCATAATATATGGAGCATTTTATGGGGGCAGCATATGGGGCATACTCTATGGAGCAGCATATGGGGCATATTCTATGGCACAGCATATGGAGGCATATCCTATGGAGCAGCATATGGGGGCATATCCTATGGAGCAGCATATGGGGGCATATTCTATGGAGCAGCATATGGGGGCATATCCTATGGGGCAGCATATGGGGGCAAATCCTATGGGGCAGCATATGGGGGTATATTCTATGGAGCAGCATATGGGGGCATATTCTATGGAGGAGCATATGGGGGCATATTCTATGGGGCAGCATATGGGGGCAGCATATGGGGGCATATTCTATGGAGCAGCATATGGGGGCATATCCTATGGGGCATCATATGGGGGCATAGTCTATGGGGCAGCATATGGGGACATAGTCTATGGGGCAGCATATGGGGGCATAGTCTATGGGGCAGCATATGGGGGCATTTTCTATGGAGCAGCATATGGGGGCATATTCTATGGAGCAGCATATGGGAGCATATTCTATGGGGCAGCATATGGGGGCATATTCTATGGGGCAGCATATGGGGCATATTCTACGGAGCAGCATATGGGCATATAGTCTATGGATCATCTTATGGGGGCATAATCTATGGAGCATTTTATGGGGGAATAATCTATGAAGCATCTTATGGGGCATGATCTATGGAGCATTTTATGGGGGAATAATCTATGGAACATCATATGGAGCCATAACCTTTAAGGAGCATTAAATGGGGCATATTATTCTATGGAACATCTTGTGGGGGCATTATTAACCTTTGTGCAGAATTATATGGGGTGTATTTTATATGGAGCATCTTATGGGGCCATCATGAACTGTATGGAGCATTATATGGGGCTCCTGATTCAATATGGATATTCAAAAACATTTAACCTACTAATGTCTCAATTAATTTTACTTTTATTGGTATCTATTTTTATCTTTGAAATTTACCAGTAGCTGCTGCATTTTCCACCGTAGGCTTATACGCGAGTCAATAAGTTTTCCCAGTTTTTTGTGGCAAAATTAGGGGGGTCGGCTTATACACGGTCGGCTTATACACGAGTATATACGGTAACAATGGCATGACAAGAGTTATCAATAATGCCTTTGTAGACTTTTTCTGCTATAGGTTTATTTAAATTACTACTTCTAAATATTATGAGCGTTATTTCATGGTCCATTATAATGTTGATGTTATAATGTGTATAGCTTTTAATTACTCCCTATTTATAATATCTTTCTCTTGATATGTTCATCACTTTTCGGGTAGTGATAGTAAGTGGGTTTAAGAAATTTTTACTGCACAGCTACTGTAAATAATGGTGGTTTCTAGAACTAAAATCTGGGAATTGGTGAGTTATTAGAGCTGGCTACAGTACATGCAGTATTATAGTTTTTTGAGGCATGACAGATGTCATTATACAGGTATTCAAATTGTGGCTACCCCCTTTATTATGGTTTACTTTCCACATTCCCCATTATGGGATCCTCATTGCAGGATGTTTAGCAACTATTATTTTGCTGTAGTTACCGTATTATCGATCATAACTTGGTAGCATGGCATTGATAAAATTAATCTGTCGGAATTTTGTTACTTGTATGCACAGTCTTTCCATAGCATGTAGAACTGGTTGATGGCTTTATTAGGCTTGGCTGATGGGGGTCGAGTCCATTTAAGGTGTCAAATGGCCTTGCTGGTGGCGGTTTAGAAGTCAGGTGGAAGTTGCAGACAAGTTAAAGGGGTTGTCCGGGCTTTTCACATAATCTTAGTGCATATCTGGGCTGCAGAATGCTGACAATAAGTAATATACCTTCTGTGGCCAGTTTCCAGGGTTTCCAAGATATGATCTCTAAAAACGTCCAGGGGGTGTGTTCTGGCATTGAAATGAGAACTGGTTGTTTCCTCCTACTCTACTAAAAACATGCCCTCTATAGCAACAACCCCACCCTCCATAGCAACAGGCCCTCCCCGACCACATGAACAAGCCTATCCCTCCTCACACAGTAACTAATCCTCCCCCTCTAGCAGCCTCAGTGCAGAGAGCAGCTGCTCCTCCCCCAGACACACGCTGAACAGTGATCTATGGAAAGTGAAACTATTGAGGAGGAAACGACCAGTTCTCATTTCAATGCCAGAACACACCCCCCTGGACGTTTTTCATAGAAGCAAGAGATGATATCTTGGAAACGCTGCAAACTGGCCACAGAAGGTAAATTACTTATTGTCAACATTCTGCAGCCCAGATATGCACTGAGATTATGTGAAAAGCCTGGACAACCCCTTTAAGGTGGACTCATTTTAACTAATAGAGGATGTAAAACCTCATGGTGATGAAAAGGCTCGGCTTTGGTGGCCAGCCTCAAGGACGTTGTAATGGTAACGTCAATCAGGGGTGGTCACAGTGGTTAAGCACAGGAGTGAGGATAATAGGGTCATTGGTCCCCTGAAAGTTTACTGGCTCAGCTTGAATGGCGAGCAGTACATGCCGCCCCCCCTTTATGGCTGTCTGTCCTGGTTCTGTATGTCAGACAGCTGGGATATCACAGTACTTGTGAATCCCAATGTACTAGCACTTCACCTGACTCCTACTGTGATTGTTTTAATCCTGTGATTTAAATAAAGCTGTGGCCATTTTGACATCCAAAATAATGTGTTGTGTATTTATTCTAGTGCCTAGGTTTACTGTAGTTATGGTGGTTTTAAGATGGAGTGGGGGTCCGTCTCATATCCAAAAGTCAAGGTATTCTCATGCATGTATTGGGGTGTAGGTTATGTGTGTCTGTCTCTGCATGGAGCCCCCTTAATCCTTTTTATTCTGTGTGATCCGCTGCTTGCTATTCTTTTACTGTATGACATGTATAATGCTCAGCACTTTGCTCTATATTGTGAGCACTTATTCTCTAGACAATGATATCGATTTATAAATTCTGGTACATGAGATCCCATAGGACTGTATAATCCTGACCTTCAATGCAAGGTCATGTATGTAGCGTCGTACAGGAGACAGTGGGGGTTGTCAAATGCTCCGTGTCAGGCGCATTGGGTTCCTTAATCAATGCATCGTGTGTTGTGCCACATTTTTGTTAATGTACTGGCTATAGCCACATTGTAACAACCATAAGGCCTTGTTCACATGTAACATTTATGAGATGCGTGTAACAGCAAAATGAATGAGATCTCAAAACATTCAAGCAACATGTTTTATTTCCTTGTGAATTTCTGACCTTTGGGGAGTGGTTGTTTTTACACACATGTCAATAATTCTGGCATATTACTGCAGTTTTTCCCCATTGAGATCAAAATGGCTTAGCACCAAGAATGCAATACGATATACGGTAAGTAACAAATGCACCAAAACCAAAAAACGCATAATTTCTGGTACAGTTTTGTGGACACAGGCTACGTTTTTCATACTGGAAAAAAATGCATCAAGAAAGCTATATATGAACTAAGGGGCCGGGCCTGTTCATGGACGCCCTGGACCCGCTGGTCCGTGGCCCTGGTCGTCTAATAAAAGGGGTATATTTACAGGGGATGACAAAAAAGAGTTTTTGTTATGAGTGTTCATGACGTCACCTGTGGTATCTGATCAGAAGTGACCAGCGCTGCAGTGCAGATCCGCTGGGACTGATGGTCATGCAGCAGATTTGGTATAGCTCCCCACTGGCGGAGCTTTGTCAAAGGGCAGATGAAAGATGTTGAGGAAGATGGTGATGTAGTAGTTAGCAAGGGATGTAGCAGTGCTGAGAAGGTGTTGCAGAAAGAATTCAAAGGACACAACAGAGTGAAGTTTCCTTTACCTTTTACTGAGCTTTGTAGGTACAGTCCAGGGCTCAAGTTACAGTTGGTGCTGGAGTCGGTCAGCCTGAAAGCAATTTGGGAATCTCTTTATACAGATGGGTTGGGAGGTCTCCTCTCTAGTACTGTTCTCTGAGGTACTTGCTGTTGTGAACTCCACTCAAGTTCCTCTGTTGTGAGTTCATTTTTCCCTTCACCGTTGAGGTCTGATGAACTCCCTCCTCTGGTGAAGGAAGGTAGTGAGGCTGATTACCAAACACCTGGGCAGCTAGATGATGACTGGGTGGCTGGAATTGAGGACTGGATATAAGGCAGCCGACGCCCTTCTGCCTTGCTGGTGATCCTGCTGGATTCTTGGAGACTAGTCTGATTCCTGCGTCTCAAAGCTAAGTTTTTCTGCTCTGCTTTGTACACTTCAGTTTTGTTTTTGTTTTGCCTTGTTTTTTGGGAGTTCTGCCATCCCCGGCCGGGGGTGAGCAGAATTCCATTTTTGTCTCTGATCTGTTGATCTTTTGCTCTGTCTTCAGAATATACCTGAGTGCTGATATAGTCTTTTGAAGTCTAGCGATTTCAGGGTCTGTTTTTCCTATCAGTCGGTTGGCACATTTTGAATAGGGTTTTTGCGGATGGCAGACAGCGGCTTTCCTAACCTGTCCTATTTAGTTAGCTTGGCCCCCATCATTTGCTCAACCTATCTTTCTATCTGTGTTAGTGTTTTCATCTTGCTTCACCGTCATTATATGTTGGGGGCTGCCTATTGCTTTGGGGTCTGCTCTGGGGCAGTTTAGTTTTTCCCCTTTCTGTCTTTAGGCTATGTAGTTCTCTGGCTGTGATCGAGGGGTCTAGGGCACCGTAGGAACCCCAAACAGCTACTGCTAGTTGTTGTGGATAGGTTCAGGGGTCTGCAATCCGATAGCTGCCAACCTCTCTGGTTTTTCTGGACTTAGCTAGTATTTTGTTTTTTCCTCCTTCGGTGACTCATCATAACATTCCTCTTTCTGTCTGTTACTTAGGTAGAGCTCCACTCGCATGACAGGCAGCTGTAGCCTCCTTCATGAACCGCTCCTATATGGTGTCTCCGGCTCACACGTGCTACTTTGTCGTCGAGTCTCAGTTGGGGACAGAGGATCTTCAGCCTCTTGTCCTCTGGATTCTGCTGTGGGACCTTTAGCATCCACACAGCCTCAGACTCCGGCGTCCGGTCTCTGGCGCTCAAGCCTGGGGATGAGCTCTGCTATGCTCCTGTCCCCAGCTCTTCTTCCACATGTCCTCTCGTCTCCCTGTTCAGTTATCAACTCCCTGACTCCCTTCTCCTGACCAGAGAGAGCAGCTCCCCTGAAGTCGGGTTTAGAGCTCCCTCTGCTGGCCTGGTCAGGAACTGTGTTGTATGCTGGAACTAATTGATAAAGAGTTCCCTTCCTTGCTTCCAGGCATGACATCACTCTCCCTAGAAGGGGAGTAAGGCCACTGTGGCAACCGTACTCCCGGGGTGCCATATTCACCTGTAGGAAAGCACAGGAACGCGGGATGCAGTGATGAGCAGGAGGCAGCTCAAGAGTTAAAGGGGATTTATTACAGAGGATACGCCATGCAAGGAGGTTATTGGTAATGCAGGGAGTGAAGGTCGAACGCATAAAACACAGAGGAAACAATAAGGTAGCTAAGTAATTGGCAAACTTATCAGTCTAAAGTTTTCATGGCAATGCCAGTTGGTGCTTCCACAGTGGCCCCAAGGGAAGCACGTGAAGTCTCTGGCTTGGTCCTGAAGGTAGTCAAGGCACTGTCTTCTGACGAAAGCGGTGTTCCCTTGGGTGAGGTCCCACGGATACGGAGCAATGTGCAGATCGCGGAGCAGTCTCTAACTCCACCGGAGTTACGCAAAATGCAGTGTTGGAGGCGGGATGCAAGCCAGCCGGCTCCGGCTGCCAACGCTGTTCAAGGGTAGTCCGCAGTCAATTCTGTCTCAGAGTTAGGTGTAGGCACACAGTCAATGCCTTCACGGACAAAGGAGATGTCCGGCAAAGTGCGACAGTGAGGAATGGTATCCAGGAGTCGTCTCACGGAGAGAGAGTTAAAGGGGTTGTCCGGGCTTTTCACATAATCTCAGTACATATCTGGGCTGCAGAATGTTGACAATAAGTATTTTACCTTCTGTGGTCAGTTTGCAGCGTTTCCAAGATATCATCTCATGCTTGTAAGAAAAACGTCCAGAGGGGGTGTGTTCTGGCATTGAAATGAGAACTGGTCATTTCCTCCTCACTAGTTTCACTTTCCATAGATCACTGTTCAGCGTGTGTCTGGGGGAGGAGCAGCTGGGTGGTCCTGCTGTCTGCACTGAGGCTGCTAGAGGGGGAGGATTTGTTACTGTGTGAGGAGGGATAGGCTTGTTCATGTTGTCAGGGAGGGCCTGTTGCTATGGAGGGTGGGGTTGTTGCTATAGAGGGCATGTTTTTAGTAGAGTAGGAGGAAATGACCGGTTCTCATTTCAATGCCATAACACACACCCCCTGGACGTTTTTCTTACAAGCAAGAGATGATATCTAGCAAACGCCGCAAACTGGCCACAGAAGGTAAATTACTTATTGTCAGCATTCTGCAGCCCAGATATGCACTGAGATTATGTGAAAAGCCCGGACAACCCCTTTAACTGTCTCCTGCTGCGTACTCTGTCTTCCAGCCAAGTCTCCCAGGTTCCCGCGCACAGCCCCTTTTATCTCTGTCATGCCCCCTTCAGATCAGTGCAAAGGTTAGTCCAGATCTGAATGTCTTCCCCCCTGTAATAATGGTGACAGTCCTTTTTGTTCCGGGACCGGCACAGGAGAGGCACCACTGACTCGGTCCATCTTCCTGCACACCCATACCATATTTTAAATGCTTTTTTCATGTGACGAAAAAGGGAATTTTATTTTTTGTATTCTTTACCTGTGGTGTGTTTTTAAACACAGCATTTCAAGTCTTTCATGATTTTTACTGCTGCTTTCCCCACTGAGATCAAAACAATGTGGAGTTGGCACTGGTCTCTACACCACACAGTAACAGTACGCTCTGTTACTGGCTTGTTATTTCTGATCTGAGCCAACAACAGAGCATTCCCTGTCACTGTGCACATTGCAAAGTGCACATCGTGCAGGGACTAGCCCAGCCCCTATAAAAAAAAAGTGTCACTCCTGATGCTTCATTTCAGGGATGGGGTGGAGGCTGTGGCAGTGACCACAGCCTCTGCCCCCCGTATCCCAGCATGCACTGGGATTCTCAATCATCAAATCAGAAGTGGAAAAAAAGTAAAGCAATTAGATAGTGGCATTAGGGAAGGACGGGGACATTTTAATTAAAGCATATTAGAAAGTAATTTAGATGACGGCATTAAATAGATAGGAATTTAGGAGGAAAATTACTTTGTATATCAGACGACCCCTTTAAGTTTGTGAGTGTAGCGTGGAAAGAGCACGGGGTATGAATACGTTTTCAAGGTGCCGTACGTCATGAATGGTCTAAAATTCTGTGACGTTCTTGTCCCAGGCCAGTAAAATAAGTTACATTGCTATTCATACGGTTCTGCTTACTTATTGCAGGGTGCAGGTATTTTAGGGAGAGCGCCGTACAATGCAGGAGGATGTTGCATTTAGCTCTCCACGGCGTTTATTAATCCAGATGTGACCTATAAGCCCAGGAGAAGACAAGGCTCCCAACTAATGAGAGAACTAGAGCCATTATAAAATCAGCTTATGTGCTCTTCACAGATATTCACCTTCCAAAATTGCCCTCCATTCCCTTAAATGTCAGCGGGCTTTTGCCACCTAAGGCCTCTTTCACACTTCCGTTTTTTACAATCAGTCAAAATCCGCCAGGTTTTGAAAAAAACGGATCCGCAATTTTTTTTTGCGGATCCGTTTATTTCCCCATTGACTTCCATTGTTGGCGGATTTTGACGGATTGCCGTCCGTTGCATCCGTTTTTGTGAGGATCCACCATAATCTTGCTGTCCGTTAACATCCTCAAAGATTTCCAAATGGAGCTTGCAACGTTTTTTTGGCCGGCGGATCCTCCAGACCCTAATTTAACCCGAAATTCTGTCTGGGTGCCGGACAAAAAAAAAATCTCTCTCTCTCTCTCTCTCTCTCTCCTTCCCAACCAGCGGTTCCTTTAAATTTCCTCATTTTGCGGTTCCGTCAGAAAACGGATCCTGTAGCATCCGTTCACATCAGTTAATAACGGACCCGATTCTCCGCCTTTTTGGCGGATTGTAACTGACACAAAAAAATGAAGTGTGAAAGAGGCCTAATCTGAAAGCAGCATAATTTAGGGGCAGAGACCCTGATTCCAGCGATGTGTCACTTACTGGGCTGCTTGCTGTAGTTTTGATAAAATCAGTTATCTCAGCAGGAGATTATCACTAGAGGACTACTAAACCAGCTTACATGTAGTCCAACCCTGCCTCCACTATTGATTTGCTGCAGTCATTGTCAGGTTGGTGCTGACAAACATGTTCCTTATCATAGATGTAGGGTCGGTGGGCCCTCGATATACCGCGCAGTGACGTACTGACACAAGATGAGGCAGGTTTCGGGTACAACAGGTCCAAGTTTATTCTATTGCCGTCCGCCTGACGGCCTCCGAAGTACAGTACACTGCACTTCAATTCACTTCACTTCATTTATCGGCCCTCCGTTTCCAGGGCCGCTTCCCGCACACTGTACTTTACACCGGGGATGTACATTTACTCACCGTCCCCTCTTCACTCTTCGATGCTCCTGTCAGATCCGTCACTGTGGCCGCCTTAGGCCCGTAAACCAACAGCACTTTTACTGATCAGTCGTCTCTCAATACGGTATGCTTTACCTCAGTGCCTCGTCTATACTGTGGTACTCTGGTGTCAGGACCACCCCCCTGACTTTCTCTCTCCTCAGTCCCCCTGGTTTGGTTTTCCTCACAGTGCACAAACTGTCATAGTCCTCCTGTCACTGGAGCTCCCCCTGGAGACTGGAACTTTCTGGAACCCTCCTATCAAATTTATATCATTCCCGGTTCCCTGTAACTCCGCCCCCCATGACCAACGGTTTCCTAAGCCCTAAGCTGATGTCAAGTCCTTTGCTCACACTCCTCCCTGCCCTCTAATGGTCAACCCAAGGTACTGCACGTCCACTACACTTTCCTAGCTGTTTCCCCACTGTAGTAACTGACGCCTGTCTAAACTGTGCAAACCTTCTTTTCTCTATTCTGACACGTCTGTCCGTCCGTCAGGTCACCTTCCCTACACTCTCCCTTCCTTTGTCTATTGTCATCCTCGACAATCGTAAAAACCCTGCCTTCATCGTTCTGAAGCTTCACCTACACTCTGCTGTCGGACCAGTTGTTGGGCCAAACCCACTACCCGTGGGGGCCGAAACATACTGGGAGCACCATGCTCTGAGCAGCCTACTGCTACTCACCAGCGCGCGCGCCACATGACAGCGTCTTTCAAATTGGGCTAGGTACACCCATATTCTCTCTATGGCGTGTACCTTCCCCTACTCTCCCCTTCTGTCACCTTCCACTGTCCGATATGCCATGATCGAGGCCTCACACCTACCAGATCATTGCCGGCGTCCACCTTCCTCTTCCTGGGGTGTCCGTGGTGTGGGGGACCTGAACTAGGACGGCTGTCTTTCTCACGTCTTCCAACTCTTTTGCCTTTCTTTCAGTTACATGTCATGGTCGGCGTCTCGGTCTCCCAGACCTTCTCTACACATAGATCCGTGTCGGATCTCACACTTCCCTTTGGTCCCTCAGACCTTCTCTTACCCGGACCTGTTGCATTTACTTGTGCATATTATACACCAACACAACTTTAGAATATCACAAGTACCCCATTTTTTATATTTTTTTTTTTCATTTTCCTTTGCTTTTAAAATCAACATATAACAATATAACATTGCAAATCTTCTCTCTCCCCCCTTACTTGAACATGGACACTCCCTCATTTCTTTGTATCCCCGCTCTGTCAGGTAAACATATCTACGTATACTTTCCTAGTAAAGGTACACAGAACGGAGAAGGAAAGAAAGAGAAAATAAACACAACAGATAAACAACAAAAGGAAATTTCCTCTACATACAACTGTCCTTATAACCTGCACAACGGTGCTAGGAACTCCTGACAGTTCACTCCGCCTCCTAGCGGTCAGTCGTGAGGGGCTCCACAGCTGTGGAGCTCCTAGAATACTGAGGGTGTCCACACAAGTCCTCTTTACGGGGGTTCACATCCTTCAGGCTCCACCAGTACGGCCACCGCATAAAAACCGCGGGGACAGTACTCTTTGTAGTAAGACACATAGTCTCCTTCTTTCAAATCCCGGCTGTGACGAATGGAAACCACATTTACGTAAACTTTCTGGCCAGTCTCATCCCGAATAAATCCGTATCCTTGAGCGATGTTGGTATACACCAGCCGTCCCTTAGATCTCTTAGCCGCCATCCCAGCCTCTCCCCCTGCGTGGAGCAGGTTCCATATCTCCCGCTCCCCGGCATTCTTCCTTAGAACCTCTGCGACCCAAACAGAGGGTACACTACAGGCTCGGGAGTCCGGTGGGCAGGACTCCGCCGAAGAAGAGAGCGGGCCAGAGGCGGCCAATGACGTTAGCGGTTCAGCAGCCGCTGGGGCCGGGTGGTGAGGAGGAGCAGCCATGTTCCCGTAAGATTGGGCCACAAGGCCTGTCAAACAGGCCGCAGCCGGTTCCAGCGCCGGCACAGCAGGCTTGGCTGCAGGGTAGGCCGCACCTGCAATTTCATCCGGAGCCGGGACAGCGGCCGCCTTTGAAGATGCGGTCGCTAGCGGTAGAGGGGATGCAACAGTGTCTTCTATGGTCAGACTCAGCACCGGCGACACCGGGCGTGACGCCACCGAGTGGAGTGGTTCGGGACCAGGAACGGAGGCCCTGCTCAGTTCTGCGTATATGGTAGGGCCCTCCTTGGCCCGGGCTCTCGGGGACACAGGATGCCGCGCGCTGCGGCCAAATGGTAAGGGCCGCTTGCGGAGCCACTGTCGGGGCTGGGGGAACTCTCACCTTCCCCAGCGCCATGGCCTCCGTCTCCTCATCATGCGGCTCCTCCCGCAGTCTCCGCTCTTCATCCCGCCTTCCGGCAGGGCTAGCCTCCAGGCTCAGGGGCTCCGCAGGGAGGCTCTCTGCTGGTAACTTAGGTGGCCGCTCCCGGTGGTTCCGCACAGGCTCCGCTCCTTCACTCAACATCCAGCTGCCTGCCCGTGGCCCTGAAGGGAACGTTTCCTGGCGTGACTCGACCTCCCAGTGCCACCGCCACTCTAGGCGCCAGATGCCCCGACATCCACAGCGTCTCATATCGTCCGATGGGCAGCACTCGACTGGCGCCAGACAGCTGCAGCCAAACTTTTTCCCTGTGCCACTCCCTCTGCTGGATGGGGCGATGGCAGACCTTTCCACCCACTTGTCAGGGTCCAGTACGTGGGAGCGCCAGCCTCCTGGTACATATCGCTGGCTCCAGGGGTACGTAGGAGGGGGCCCCAGTCCATTGGGAACAACAGCAAACACCTGGAACTCTCCTCTGCGCTGAAGCAGCACCGCCATCTTGCACCAGTCCTGGTACCTCCCCGGATCTTCTGCTGACAACGCAAATACGCCACAGCGCTCCCAATATGTAATCCACAGGTGGGTGATATGTATTCCACAGGTGCTTATAATCCACACAGAGCAGTCTGAGTTTTTTTCCATCCCTTGGGGCAGGCCTGCCGCAGAAGATGACGTATTAGTGGCGGCGATCCTGCCGACTACGCCAAGTGTAGGGTCGGTGGGCCGAGCTGGGGGGTGGTCCCTCAATATACCGCGCAGTGACGTACAGACACAAGATGAGGCAGGTTTCGGGTACAACAGGTCCAAGTTTATTCTCTTGCCGTCCGCCTGACGGCCTCCGAAGTACAGTACACCGCACTTCAATTCACTTTACTTCACTTCACTTCACTAATCGGCCCTCCGTTTCCAGGGCCGCTTCCCGCACACTATACTTTACACCGGGGACGTACATTTATGCACCGTCCCCTCTTCACTCTTCGACGCTCCTGTCAGATCCGTCACTGTGGCTGCCTTAGGCCCTTAAACCAACAGCACTTTTACTGATCAGTCGTCTCTCTCTCAATACGGTATGCTTTACCTCAGTGCCTCGTCTATACTGCGGGACTCTGGTGTCAGGACCACCCCCCCTGACTTTCTCTCTCCTCAGTCCCCCTGGTTTGGTTTTCCTCACAGTGCACAAACTGTCATAGTCCTCCTGTCACTGGAGATCCCCCTGGGGACTGGAACTTTCTGGAACCCTCCTGTCAAATTTATATCATTCCCGGTTCCCTGTAACTCCGCCCCCCCATGACCAACGGTTTCCTAGCCCTAAGCTGATGTCAAGACCTTTGGTCACACTCCTCCCTGCCCTCTAATGGTCAACCCAAGGTACTGCACGTCCACTACACTTTCCTAGCTGTTTCCCCACTGTAACTGACACCTGGCTAAACTGTGCAAACCTTCCTTTCTCTATTCTGACACGTCTGTCCGTCCGTCAGGTCACCTTCCCTACATAGAGACAGACTGTTTGTGTTTCGGGGTGGCCTGTGGGCAGGTCTCTTCATGGTTTCTCTGGCTTAGAGCAGAAAGATAAGACTGAAAACATCTAGCACTGATTACACAAGAACAACAAGACTGATGTCTTCACCCCAGGTATCATTTTAATCAGTTTAACACTAGCAACCTGACATTGTCTGTAGTTTACTTAGCAAAACCCAAATAAAGTCCCAAAGTTTCACCCCAACAGTTTGAGCAGAACTCTTAGAAGATTGAATACCGTGAGGCCACACGTATCCCCTCAATTTGTCATTGAGGATGGTAGTAACTAAAATAACATTTTTTTGCGCAGGTTCCCGGTACAATTAACTCTCCATGCCCCTATATTATGATGTTCAAGTAGACAATACTGGATCCAGTGAGAATAATAGAGACAAAATTATTATGAATTACCTTAATTCCTTGACGTTAAATGTACCGTGAACCTGCGCACAAAATTGTTATTTTAGTTATTACTATTTTACCTTTTGGTCTTGTTGGTTTTAGACCCTAATTTTTGCTGCGGTTTCTAGGAGGTATACAGGACTGTTCTGCAGGAGCCCTAACTGCTTCCAGAGTCGCAGGGGTGGGATTCAGCGGGTTCTCCCCGGTTCGGTGGAACCGGTTGTTAAAAAAGCAGCCGGTTCCCCGAACCGGGGAGATCCAGAGCCGTGATCCGGTCATCTGATGTTGCTGGCAGCGCTGCCTGCAGGCAAGGAGCAGAGGAGGACTCTTGCTCTGCTTCCTGCCGGATACCGCGCGCGCATTGATACTTGACGTGCTGCTCTCTGCTGACTACTGGACAGAGCAGCACAGCACACCCCGGCGGCCCCCGCTGCCCGTGCACTGATTCCTGCGGCGCAGTGCGGCTATAATTGGCAGGTAACTAGACTTGGGAGCTCGCTGGACTGGACTCAGGAGTTTCCCGCTGCTGCGGCTGCCCAGTGAGCTGAGCACCTGAGCCTGGACAGGAGGACACTAGTCTGTGTGTGGTGACCATGGCCCGCCGCCCGCCTGCCTCACCGCGGGATTATTTACTTCAGTCTTCAGTTCAACTTCAGCCTGTGGTACACACAGGCCAACACCAGGTCAGTTGTATATGTGCAGTACTGCTGCTTATTGGGGACCTGTGCTGTGCAGTGCTGCCTATTAGGGACCTGTGTGCCTGCCTATTGGGGGCCTATGCTGTGCTGCCTACTAGGGACCTGTGCCTGCCTAATGGGGACCTGTGCTGCCTATTGGGGACCTGTGCCTGCCTATTGGGGACCTGTTCAGCACTGTGCTGCCTATTGGGGACCTGTGCCTGCCTTTTGGGGACCTGTGCTGCCTATTAGGGAACAATGCTGCCTATTGGGGACCTGTGCCTGCCTTTTGGGGACCTGTGCTGCCTATTGGTGACGTGTGCTGCCTATAGGGAACAATGCTGCCTATTGGGGACCTGTGACTGCCTTTTGGGGACCTGTGCTGCCTATTAGGGACGTGTGCCTGCCTATTAGGGAACAATGCTGCCTATTGGGGACCTGTGCTGCCTATTAGGGAACAATGCTGCCTATTGGGAACCTGTGCTTGCCTATTGGGGATTTGGCACTTTGTAGTTCTGATGTGATTTTATAAGTACTACACATTAATAAATTATTATTACTCTGTTGATTATACTTGTGGTTGTGATATTTTCATGAACCATTCTTTTTGTGGCGTTCTAGTTGTGGAAATATGCCAATTTTACCCTGCAATTAAAATCATCATTGTTTGACATAGATGGGACTTGAGTAACACCAGTTTGCAGGAAGGGTATGGTGATTTTTACTTTTAATTTCCATAAGGACGCAGACATGTAGTGCACAGCCTGGCCAGCCGGACAGTAAAGTGAGACAGCTGCATAGAAATATATGCAGCTGTCACACTCGGGTCAGGATAGCCGCTGGCCAGAATGTGCACTGTTCTGATGTCATTCCAATTTAATTTTTTTTCAACTGTTTGACTGCGCCCCTACTCGTATATGTTTGAGGAAAAGGTGCGTGTAAATGGGTGTGGTTTAAAATGGGTGTGGCTTAAAATGGGGGTGGTTTTCCTACACACAAACACAGAACCTGTTGTTAAAAATTTGAATCCCACCACTGCAGAGTCGGGAGTAATGCGGCCGGACAGCCAGGAGTAACCGTTGAGTTTGTAAAATTTAATTTTGTTGCGCCCGTTGCGCCCTTTCTGCTCGATAGCAGAATCATGCTGTGTGAACTAATGGGTCCTTGGACTAATGGACCAGGTGCGGCTGCAGCAACAGACTGTGTTCCAGGACCGGGCAGCATGCACGAGGCACACAGGACCGTGCCATTCACAAAGGGAGGGGGACGCCTCCCTTAAAGAACTGTTGACCTTACGAGAAGGTCATACCTGTCATGAACCAGTCCAGAGTTTGTTTTCTGCTGTCTTCTCTTTGGACTGGTCATGTGGGGGTTAATCCACTCTGCCTCGTTCTGGAGCTGGCTGGGCTATTTCAGTCCTGTGCAGCATGCGGGCCAGCGTCCGCTATACTGCAAGCTTCCAAGCTAGTGCCTCTGACCTGTATTCCTTTAGTGTTCCTCCTGCCCCCTGATTACCTGAACTTGTGTATGACCTGGCTTGCTCTCTGGACTCTGCTTCTGGTTTTTCCATTTCTGATACCACGCTTTCTGACTGGCTTTTGACCCTCTGGCTTGTATCCTGACAATGGCTTATGTCTTACGTTTCTGATACCACATTCCTGATAGGTCCTGACTTCTCGCTCGTCCCTGACTACGCACTTGCTGTCTCCCTTGGTACTTCTGCTCCTGACAGTTGCTGACTTCGGCTGGTCTGCCTACTCTTTCATTACCTGTGACACCTGTGCTGTTGCTCTATGTTACTACGCTGTGTGGGTGTGTGTGCAACCTCTCTTCCCTCACCATCACCCCCTGGTGCAGGTTGCACTGTACTACACTGCAGCAGCACATTACATTATAGCTGACCCAACACATTTAAAGGTGATTTTGCATTTTTTTTTCTCTCTCTCCATGGATCTGCTTGGTAACTTAGCGGATCAAGTTTCCAGGTTGACACAGGAGATGCGGGGTTTTTCGGTAGAACATCAGGCCCTTGTCATGTCTCATACTCTCTTACAGAAAAATCTGACTGAGACTGTTAAGACTGTACAGGAAACTTTCCATCATGCTGCTAGTTGACCTGGTGATGCAGTTGATGTTGTTGTGCATTCTGACGAACCTCAGGTTAAGCTTCCTGATACCTTTTCTGGCATAAGAGAAAAGTTTCATACGTTAAGGGAGAGTTGTAAATTATTTTTTTGTTTGAGACCTCGATCGTCTGGGAATGAGTCTCAGTGGGTAGGGATTATTATCTCCTTACTTTGGGAGGGTCCCCAATCTTGGGCTTCCTCGATGCCCCCTTATGCCCCTGAACAGATGTCGGTAGATAGGTTCTTTGAGGCCCTAGGACTTATCTATGATGAACCAGACCATGTCATGGTGGCAGAAGACACTATTATGGGTCTGGTGCAGGAAAAGCACTCAGCCGAGTGGTACAGCTCCGAGTTCCATCAATGGTCCACTGAAGGGTCCTGGGGTGACTCCACACTGAGAGGTCTGTTCAGGTGTGGACTGACGGATAATCTGAAGGACGCTCTGGCTCTCTATCCACCTCCCAGCTCATTGAAGGAAGCTATGACTCAGACTATCTGCATGGATCCGAGGCTGTGTGCGAGAAGTATTGCACAGCAAGAGGTTCCATTGCTCTCTGCTGGTCCTATTGCTTTGCTGCTGTCTAAACCTATGGAAGTGGGGGTCGCCAACCTCAAGGAGAAGGAGAGGAGATGGCAGCGTGAAGGAGAATTGTTTTTTTTGTGGAGATCCCGGACATTGGAAAAAGGGTTGCTCCTCCTGTCCACCGACCAACAAGCGGCTGAGTTTGGGTGATTGTCGTGGAGGTCACCCAGGCTCTCAGGTACCCTTTTCTTCATTTTCAAAAATTTTGTTGCAAGTGGAACTGTTAGGGTCGGCGGAACGCACCAGATATAAATAATAGGAGGTGCGTTCGCCGCCCGGGGTCCACCGTACGGTAGGTGACAAGACCGCTGCTGAGTAATGGCGGATGCACCAAAAGGTGAGGTACTGCGCTCGGGTTAACGTCACCCGAACGCTAAGAGCGGCTCTGTTCACACACAGAGTCGCCAACACAATAGAGATGTAAGAGGACGCTGGCCCTGTTCGCTTCACAGGATACCCAGCGAGTGACGTTGCAACCGCAGACGCCAAGGACGCTGCTACCGCAGCGCGGCAATAACTATGGAAGAGGACGCTGGCCCTGTTCACTTCACAGGATACCCAGCGAGTGACGTTGCAACCGCAGACGCCAAGGACGCTGCTACCGCAGCGCGGCAATAACTATGGCTGCTGAACGACGGCGCCGGAATGACCGAGCACCGTCGGACGCTAGTGTGCAGTGCAGGAGGCACAGTGGCGTGTAGCTTGCCACAATCTAGAGCTGACTACCCAACAATCTGTCACCATTCGTATTAACCGAGGGAAGGGGTTTCAAATGAGTCAGTCACCAGTCCATGCATCCATCACCATACACACACAGCATAATATGCTACACTAGCGCATGGCCGAGCCGCCATGCGGGCTTTTTATAGCCATGCGCTTCCAGGACCTTCCAGTACTATAGGAAGGACCAATCAGATCCGACATAGGACCTGCACATGTGACCCCTGCTTTCCACTGAGAGGACAAGTTGCGGGCATGCCCAGTAGCACGGCATGAGGACTTAGCCTCTGGAGCAGTTCCCTGCAAATCAGGTTGCGTCACCATTGCTGCACCAGAGGTGGCAGCAACATCCAGGCTCACAGAACGAGTCTGAGGGAAATGCCTGGCTAGCCGAGATTGCTGAGCAGGAGCCCGAGCGGTCGGAGGAGAATGGGAAACCGCAGGATGTCTGGCTCTGGATTCCCGCTGTGCAGTGCCAGGAATCCGGTGCCTAACATTACCCCCCCTCCTAGGCCCCCCCCCTCTGAGCCTCACTGTGCTCAAAAGCCGCGATCAGGAGCGGTGCGTGAATGTTTTCCACCGGCTCCCAGGTCCGAGCCTCGGGACCATGACCCTTCCAGTCCACCAAATAAAATTTTTTGCCACGGACAAACCTGCGCCCCACGATGGCGTTAACCTCAAACTCGTCAGACGATAAGTCTCAAGACCCGGCAGATGGCTCGGAAAACCGGGCCATGTGAACTGGTTTGAGGAGGGACACATGGAACACGTCCGAGATGGCCAAATGTGGGGGAAGAGCCAGGCGGTAGACCACCGAGCTAAGTCACTCAAGGACCTTGAATGGTCCAATGTATCGTGGCGCGAACTTGGGCGACTCAACCCGCAGTTTAATGTTTCGGGTAAAGAGCCATACCATGTCGCCAGGGGAGAAGCTTGGAGCAGGACGCCGGTGTGCGTCAGCGGAGATCCTCATTCTCTCCTTGGAGGCTCGGATAGCATCCTGGGTGCGATCCCAAATGTCACGTGCCTCCACCGCCCAGTCTGCCACCCTGGAGTCGGTGGAAGACACGGACATGGGCACAGGGACGCGCGGATGCTGACCGTAATTTAGGAGGAATGGGGTTTGACCGGTGGAGTCGGCCACAGCATTGTTCAACGCGAACTCTGCCCACGGCAGCAAGGATGCCCTTTCGTCCTGCCTGGCCGAGACAAAATGTCGAAGATATGTTATCAAGGTCTGGTTGGCTCTCTCTACCAACCCATTCGTCTCGGGATGATAGGCTGAGGAGAGATTCAGCTCAATGCTGAGTAGAGAACAGAGCTCTCTCCAAAACCGGGACGCAAACTGAGGGCCTCGGTCACTGACAATCTTGTCCGGCATGCCGTGCAGGCGGAAAACGTGCTTGATGAACAAAACTGCCAGGCCCCGCGCTGAAGGTAACCGGGAGAGAGATACCAAGTGCACCATCTTAGAGAAATGGTCGGTGACAACCCAAATGACCGTGCAGCCGCCGGACTTGGGTAGCCCCACCACAAAGTCCATAGCGAGTGACGTTGCAACTGCAGACGCCAAGGACGCTGCTACCGCAGCGCGGCAATAACTATGGCTGCTGAACGACGGCGCCGGAATGACCGAGCACCGTCGGACGCTAGTGTGCAGTGCAGGAGGCACAGTGGCGTGTAGCTTGCCACAATCTAGAGCTGACTACCCAACAATCTGTCACCATTCGTATTAACCGAGGGAAGGGGTTTCAAATGAGTCAGTCACCAGTCCATGCATCCATCACCATACACACACAGCATAATATGCTACACTAGCGCATGGCCGAGCCGCCATGCGGGCTTTTTATAGCCATGCGCTTCCGGGACCTTCCAGTACTATAGGAAGGACCAATCAGATCCGACATAGGACCTGCACATGTGACCCCTGCTTTCCACTGAGAGGACAAGTTGCGGGCATGCCCAGTAGCACGGCATGAGGACTTAGCCTCTGGAGCAGTTCCCTGCAAAGCAGGTTGCGTCACCATTGCTGCACCAGAGGTGGCAGCAACATCCAGGCTCACAGAACGAGTCTGAGGGAAATGCCTGGCTAGCTGAGATTGCTGAGCAGGAGCCCGAGCGGTCAGAGGAGAATGGGAGACCGCATGATGTCTGGCTCTCGATTCCCGCTGTGCAGTGCCAGGAATCCGGCACCTAACAGGAACTTTGTTGTGGGAGTGGCTCCATGTCCGCTTCTGCCTTCGTGGATTGCGGGTCGTCCTTGAACTTTATTAACTCTGTCTTGGAGTCCAGGTGTAAGTTAGGGACAGTCAGGCTGGAAACTCATTGACAAAACACCACTGGCTAAAAATGGCATCAAATTTGTTTCAGAGGAGTTTCTACTTAAAGTGAGTTTCTTGCACCAGGAATGTATTTCATGCTTTGTTATGGACAATCTGCCTGTTGGACTGGTGTTGGGGTTCCCCTGGTTGCAATTACATAATCCTGTGATTAAATGGGAATCTCAGGACATTGTTAAATGGTGTCTAAGAAATGACTTGTTTCTGTATCAGTGTAATCCGTCAGTCTGGAGGGTATTTCGGAGTACCTGAAGGACTTTGAGGATGTGTTTTCCGAAAAAGAGGCTGAGGTTCTACCACCACACCGTCCATTCGATTTTGCTGTTGATCTTACTCCCGGTGCCAAATTGCCCAAAGCCCATCTGTACAATCTCTCCGCTCCTGAGCAGGCCGTTATGAAGGAGTATATCTCTGATAGCCTCCGTAAGGGCCACATTCGGCCATCTGTCTCTCCTGTGGTGGCGGGGTTCTTTTTCGTGAAGAAAAACCATGGTGGTTTACGCCTATGCCTCGATTTTTGAGAACTTAATAAAATCACTATAAGAAACACTTATCCCCTTCCACTTACACCCGATTTGTACAATCAGTTGTCGGGGGCCAAGTGGTTCTTTAAGTTGAACCTCAGAGGGGCATACAATCTAATCCATATGCAGGACGGGGATGAGTGGAAAACTGCTTTTCTCACCTCTGAGGGTCTGTTTGAGAATTTGGTTATGCCCTTTGGCCTGACTAACACACCAGCAGTATTTAAAAATTTAATGAATCATGTTTTCTCAGATTTTATGGTTTCATGGTTATTTATTTGGATGACATTCTTATATATTCTTCTGACAAACAGAGTCACATGGGCCACCTTCATGCGGTTCTTCAGAGGCTTAGGGAGAACTCTCTATTTGCTAAACCAGAGAAATGTTCATTCTTTGCTCAGGAATTGTCCTTCCTAGGGGTCATTTTGTCTGCTGAGGGGTTTCGTATGGACCCTAGGAAGTTACAGGCTATTGGAGATTGGGTGCAACCCAGAGATCTCAAAGGTCTTCAGCGTTTTCTGGGTTTCGCCAATTATGATAGAAAATTCATTAAGGGGTTTCCTAGATTGTCAAACCCCTCACGTATTTAACTCGGAAGAGGGCTGATCTTAAAAACTGGTCAGCTCCAGCTGTGGCGGCGTTTTCTTCTTTAAAAAACTGTTTCATGACCTCATCCTGTATTGGTTCAACCTGATTTGTCTAAACCATTTATCGTAGAGGTGGACGCCTCGGAGGTGGGAGTGGGGGATGTTTTGTCCCAGGGGCCCACGACATTGACAAACTTAAGGCCCTGTACCTTCTTTTCGAGAAAATTTTCCTCTGCTGAGAGGAATTATGATGTGGGTAACCGTGAGCTATTGGCCATTAAATTGGTGTTTGAAGAATGGAGGCATTTTTTGGAGGGGGCTGTCCATCGTATCACTGTGATTACTGATCACAAGAATCTGTCGTACATCGAGTCCGCCAAATGTCTGACTCCGAGACAGGCAAGTTGGTCACTTTTTTTTCTCCCGATTTCAGTTTTCTATTACTTTCAGACCAGGGTCCAAGAATGTTAAGGCTGATGCCTTATCTCGTAGCCTGGATCCAGTTTCACCTACTGAACCTCCTTCCTCCATTCTTCAGCGCGGAGTGGTGGTGGCTGTGGTGTCCTCGGCATTGGAACGAGAGATTCGTGAGCAGGGGCTGGCTGGCACTTTTCAGCCTGGGGGGCAATCACAAGGCAGTGGCCCTCGAATTGTGGTGGCCCACCTCTGCCCTGCTTATCTCTGGCCGCTGCATTAAAGCAGCAGCAATGACAAGCTTTAAAGACAGGCTGGTACATAGATATGCAAACAGAACAAAGCTTGCTGCATAGATATGGGAGTAGAACCAAGCTTACTGCCTACATAGATACAGTAACAGAAGCAAGCTAACTACATAGACACAAGAAAGGAACCAAGAATACTACTTAGATAAGGGAACTGAAACGAGCTTACTACAGCGATAAGGGAGCAGAGCCAAGCTTACTACAGAGATATGGGAGCAGAACCGAGCATACTACAGAGATAAGCGAGTAGAACTGAGCTTACTACAGAGCTATGGGAGCAGATCTGAGCTTACTAGAGAGATATGGGAGCAGAAATGAGCTTACTACAGAGATATGGGAGCAGAACAGAGTTTACTACAGAGATATGGGAGCAGAACAGAGCTTACTCCAGAGATATGGGAGCTGAACCGAGATTACTAAGTCTACTACATAAATATGGGAACAATACCAAGCTTATGGCATACATATGATACCAGAATCTAGATTACTACATCGATACAGTACCAGAACCAAGCTTACTGCTTAGATATGGTACCATAACTGAGCTTACCTTCAAACATACAACTCCGGAAACACGGACATGTAAACACACAGTACGCAGGGGTGTTGCTAGGGTCCTAAAAGACCAGGGGTCCAAGCCCCAAAGTGCATGTTTCCCCATATGACCGCCCTATATCCATATAAAATAGCATCTGTAATTACAGTATATCACTGTTGCTAGCCAACAACACACTATGCAAAGACCAATATTATCAAAATGACTACTACAAAAGACCAAACAATACGGCTACACAATGTCTACTATCATCACCAATACACAGAGAATACATAATAATATGACCATTATCTCTACATAACAAAACACTCTATACAAAGACCAATGATACCACCATACACCTTCTACTACATAATGACTGAAACACATTAACCTGTTACTAAATAAAAAAATAAAAACACTACTAAAAAGAGCAATCTTACCACCTTACAGTAACTGTATATTGGTAGATACCAGTCCCACAGAACATACACGTGATTACAGTACAGTTTAAGTTACACATGACCTTCTTTCTGATTCAGGTTGTTCACTTTTCCAGTCTTTTACATCTGGCCCAGACCTCCATTACCACTTCTCCAGCCACAGCTTGTCTGCACAGATTACAATAAAAACACATTTAAAGCGACGTAGCCATCTATTTCCAACCTACAAAAACTCCCCACTCTGCGTGCACTTGCGGTGTGGAGCACTGACCCCAATATTTAAAAAATTATGGCATTATTAGGATTACTCCCTCCCCAAAAAATTCTATATAATATCCCAAGTGCCCCCTTACAGCAACAAATACTCTTGAGTGTCCACTTAAAGTTAATAATGCCCCCCCATCAAAAATAAATAATGGGACCTGAGTGCCCCTATCAAAACTAATAATGTCTCCTTTTATAACAAATAATGTCCTTTGAGTACCCACACAGCTCTGTATATACAGAATGATAGTCCTACAGCCCTCAATACACAATATGATTTTCCCCAAAGCCCTTTATAATACATTGAGGACCCCAGAGCTCCCTATATATAGTAAAATATATAGTAAAATCCCACTTAAAAAGATGAGAGGCCTGTAATTGACATCATAGGTAGACCACAGCTATGAGAGTCAAAATGAGAAGACAAATCCAGAAAATCACCTTGTCTGATTTGGCAAGATTTATTTTGCAAACTATGGCGGAACATAAGAAACATGCAAGATTTCTGGCTCTCACAGACCTCTAACTTCTTCTTTAAGAGGCTCCTCTGGCCTCCACTCATTACCTGTAGTAATGGCAGCTGTTTGAACTAGTTATCAGTATAAAAGACACCTGTCCACAACCTCAAACAGTCACACTCCAAACTCCACTATGGTGAAGACCAAAGAGCTGTCGGAGGACACCAGAAACAAAATTGTAGCCCTGCACCAAGCTGGGAATACTGAATCTGCAATAGGCAAACAGCTTGGTGTGATGAAATCAACTAAGTGCACAAAAAAGCAACACGGCGCATTTTTGTGCACTTGCCGCAGCGCCAAAAATGCGCAAGCACCAGCAAAAATGTACCAGCGCATGACCAGCATACCCAACGCTAACTATAGGGTACGCTGATTACATGCTGTGTCATGCGATCAGAGGAGGAGCTGACCGGAGGAGGTGGGACGGGGGCAGAGCTTAGCGGTGGCCCTGCACCTCCGAACGGAAATCTGAAAGTTGCCTTAGGCCTGTTTCACATGTCAGTTTTTTGCCATCAGTCAAGATCCGCCGTTTTCCTAAAAAAACGGATCCGCCATTTTGTTTGGCGGATCTGTTTTTTTTCCCATTGACTTGCATTACTGGCGGATCTTGACGGATGGGGATGGCCATCCGTTGAATCCGTTTTTTTGCGGATCCGCCATTTTTTTACCGTCCGCCGACATGCCCAGACGCAGCATGTAACGTTTTTTTGGCTGAATGATCCGCATTTTTGTATTGCGCATGCCCGGAGGCATGAACTCAGCCGGCAATTTAATCCTGAAATACTTTCTGGCGCACGGAAAAATTCTCTCTCTCTTTCTCTCTCTCTCTTTCTCTCTCTTTCTCTTCCCCAAACTGCGGTTCCTTAAAAATTCTTCAGCCAACGGATCCGTAAAAACAACGGTCCGCTGCCGTCCGTTTGCATCAGTTACGAACGGATCCGCTTGCCGCCATTTTGGCGGATTGTAACTGACAAGAAAAGACTGACGTGTGAAACAGGCCTTAGAGGGACACATCAGTCACAGTCACATTAACATTTTAGAGGGCCACATCCACATTATTGATGTCTGTGAATGTGGCTAAAACATATTTTCCCATACTTGCTGTGCTGGAGGAGCCTGCCTGGGCTGGAGGACACACGATCAGTAGTGCACTCAGTGGAGCGAGTCACGAGTGGACAGTTTGAGGCCTGGCTGAGGGCTGAGGCTCTCACTGTGTGAGCAATGGCGGCTGATCTCTGCCTCTTCTCTCAGATATGGCTGGGGTTCAGAGGCGTGCTTACGTAGCACGCTGTACACATGACCCACCCACCCCCCTCTCTCTGAACCTCGGCCAGATCCTCCAATCACAGGCTGCCACGTCTGTGCTGTCTCACTGTCTCAGTCAGCCTGCTGTGACAGTCTGACTCTGTGTGCAGTGACTGAGTGCCCCTCCCCTCCCCTTGTCTCTGTACTGCTACACAGTACTATAATGAATGATGCAACCTATGTGTGCTGCCGTGGACCGCCCACCCTCCCTGTGTCAGTTAATGTGCTAATTGTGTGCGGCGGCCCGCCCCCCCGTGTCTGCTAATGCTATGATAATGTCACATAGCATTTAGCAGACACATGGAGCAAGGGCGAGTGGGCGGGGCGCCGCACACACATAGCCTATGTGTGTGTGGCTGCAGTAGTGCCCGGCCACCCGCCCAGCAACCCTGTCTCAGCTAATGCTAGCCTATGCCTATGCTATGTCTGTGTGGCAGGCAGCCCGCCCGGCCCCCCTGTGTCTGCAGCTGCTAGTGCGGCGGCCGCTCTCCTCCTCCTGTCTCCAGTCCTCTGATGATGCCGACAGTACTATTATGTACACAACAAGCGCTGTGGCCCTGTCCTTCTGCCAATTAACCGGCCCGGGGGGCAAATTCCTCCCTGCCACCCGGCCCAGCCCGCCACTGTTCGTGAGGCCCAATCTCTTGCTCCTTCGTCCATACCTGATAATAAGCTCTTTGTGTCTGTTCAGTATCGGTTAAGGGTGCATCGGGAGTTCCATGACTCATTTCTGAGTGGGCATCCTGGAATCTTGGCCACACGTAAAGCCATTACTAGGTTGTTTTGGTGGCCTTCGTTGGCTTCTGATGTCACTGGATTTGTGTCTTCCTGTGAAACGTGTGCTCGCGCTAAATCCTCTCGTAACCGGCCGGCCGGGAATTGACGCCACTACCAATTCCAGATAGACCGTGGACTCATCTGTCCATGGATTTTATCACCGATCTTCCTCCTTCTAATGGCAAAACCGTGATCTGGGTAGTTGTTGATAGATTCAGCAAACAGGTGCATTTTGTACCTTTGGCAGGCCTCCCTAATGCTGAGACTCTATCTAAACTGTTCATTGAGCATGTGGTGCTATTGCATAGTGTGCCTGTCAGTGTGGTGTCTGATAGAGGGGTGCAATTTGTGGCAAAATTCTGGAGGGCTTTTTGTAAAAGGCTGGGTATCAATTTGACCTTTACATCAGCCTACCATCCTGAGACCAACGGTCAGACTGAAAGGTCTAATCAGTCTTTGGAGCAGATATTGCGATGTCTTGCTACATCCAGACAGGATGATTGGTGCTCTGCGGTACCCAGGGCCGCCATCAGGGCATGACAGCCCTTACATGTGTATGGGGCCCGGTGATTAGGGGGGCCCGACCACGCTGGCAGCCTGGTCCATGCTAGGGCCCCCCTACATTTTATTCAGGCGTCTGCAGCTTTTTTTTAAATGAATACCTAGCGCCTGCCAGGCCCCCCCCTGCACCATGGTCCAGCCAGCGCCGCAATCCCCCCCCTGCACAATGGTCCAGCCACAGCGCCGCCCTCACCTGATGTCACACACTGCTCTGCTCCACTTCCTCATTCGGTCAGTGTGTGCCACGTGGGACTGGGAGAGGGACGGAGCCTTGCCGCGGGAGTGCGGCCGCCGGCCAGGTAACAAGAAATTTTTTTTTTTTTTGAGAGCGGCGATCCGGGGGGCCCGGGGCAGACTGTGAGATGGGGCAGAATGCTGGGGGCAGAAGCAGAATGCTGGACATGGGGCAGATTGCTGGTCATGATTGGGGCAGAATGCTGGGCACGATGGGGCAGATTGCTGGTCATGATGGGGCAGAATGCTGGGCATGATGGGGCAGATTGTTGGACACGATGGGGCAGATTGCTGGTCATGATGGGGGCAGAATGCTGGGCACGTTGGGGCAGATTGCTGGGCACGTTGGGGCAGATTGCAGGGCACGATGGGGCAGATTGCTGGTCATGATGGGGGCAGAATGCTGGACACAATGGGGCAGAATTCTGGGCACGATGGGCCAGATTGCTGGACACGATGGGGCAGATTGCTGGTCATGATGGGGCAGAATACTGGGCACGTTGGGGCAGATTGCTGGGCACGATGGGGCAGATTGCTGGACACGATGGGGCAGATATCTGGTCATGATAGGGGCAGATATCTGGTCATGATAGGGGCAGAATGCTGGGCACGATGGGGCAGAATGCTGGACACGATGGGGCAGATTGCTGGACACGATGGGGCAGATTGCTAGACACGATGGGGCAGATTGATGGTCATGATGGGGGCAGAATGCTGGTCATGATGGGGGCAGAATGTTGGGCATGATGGGGCAGATTGCTGGACATGATGGGGCAGATTGCTGGTTATGATGGGGCAGATTGCTGGGCACGTTGGGGCAGATTGCTGGGCACGATGAGGCAGATTGCTGGACACGATGAGGCAGATTGCTGGACACGATGGGGCAGATTGCTGGACACGATGGGGCAGAATGCTGGTGACGATGGGGCAGAATGCTGAACATGATGGGGGGCAGAATGCTAGACACGATGGGACAGAATGCTGGACACGATGGAGCCTTATGCTGGTGACGATGGGGCAGAATGCTGGTGACGATGGGGCAGAATGCTGTTCATGATGGGGCAGATTGCTGGTCATGATGGGGCAGAATTCTGGGCATAATGGGGCAGAATTCTGGGCATGATGGGGCAGAATTCTGGTGACGATGGGGCAGAATGCTGGTGACGATGGGGAAGAATGCTGGACATGATGGGGGCAGAATGCTGGACATGATGGGGGCAGAATGCTGGACATGATGGGGACAGAATGCTGGACATGATGGGGCAGAATGCTGGACATGATGGGGGCAGATTGCTGGACACGATGGGGCAGATTGCTGGACACGATGGGGCAGAATGCTGGACACGATGGGGCAGAATGCTGGACACGATGGGGCAGAATGCTGGACACGATGGGGCAGATTGCTGGACACGATGGAGCAGAATGCTGGACACGATAGGGGCAGAATGTGACAGTGAGACACAGGAGGGGGCTGAATGGACACAGGGCAGAATGTGACAGTGAGACACAGGAGGGGGCAGAATGTGACAGTGAGACACAGGAGGGGGCAGAATGTGACAGTGAGACACAGGAGGGGGCAGAATGTGACAGTGAGACACAGGAGGGGGCAGAATGTGACAGTGAGACACAGGAAGGGGCAGAATGAGATACGGGGCATGATTGGAGACACAGGGGGCAGGATCAAAGACATGGGGGCATGACTGGAGACACTGGGGGCAGGATTGGAGACAGATGGGGCAGGGTTGGAGACAGATCATGCAGGATCATGGGGCAGGATGGATACGATGGAGACAGATGGGGCAGGATGGGGAGATCATATGGGGCAGAATGGATACTAATGAGGGCGGGATGGGAGAACGTATGGCTGAAGCCAGGAATGAGACTCACGGGGGCCAGGATGGGGGATATTATTACCACAGGGTCTAATTAAGGGATATTATTATTAGGCCTCATACTCACTGGCGATAAAATCGGATTGCACTCTGACCCATGTTAGTGAATGGGTGACATCTCACTTGCGATTTTTTTTCTCAGCCAAAATCGGTCTGAGAAAAAAAATCGCATCATGCTGCGATTTGCAGTGATTTTCCACAATAGAAGTCAATGGGTGCAATTAAAAAAACGGACCAAAAACGGACCATCTGTTTTCCATCCGTATTTAAAGGATACATCACCATTCTGTGGTATAGAACACTGTAAATGGTCCTGTAAATGACTAGAAAAAGAGTGGCTGGGAAAAGAAAACGGATGGAAAACGGATGGAAAAAAAAATCGCATAGAAATCGCATGACACTCGCATGTTACTCCACCCTTTTTTCCAGTCCAGAAATCGGACCGTTTTTTTAATCGCCAATGGGTATGAGGCCTTAATGTGTGATTGGTGAGAAGTGTTTTTCCAAGAGAGAGCAGTGGGACTTTGGACAGTTCGAGGGGTGGAGGCGGGGCTGGGATAGAGCCTGGGCAGAGTCTCAAGGGGGCTCCGAAAATTTTACCAGTATGGGGCCCCGAAATTCCTAGTGGCAGCCCTGGCGGTACCCATGGCAGATTTTGCGTTCAATAGTCATGTCAATCAGTCCACTGGTGCTTCCCCATTTTTCTGCAACTATGGGTTTCACCCTCACTTTGGTGAGTTTTCCCAGCTGGATTCAGAGTGTCCAGGGGCTGATTCAGCCTTTTTGCAGTGGGGGAGATCTGGGGGAGGTTCAGAGAAACATTGGGGAGGCTCAGGGCAAGTATAATTTTTTTGCGGATAAACGAGGTTCTGTGGGGCCGGCCTACCAGGTGGGGGATAAGGTATGATTATCAACCAAGAATATTAGATTGAGGATTCCTTCTGTTAAGTTGGGTCCCAAGTTTATTGGCCCTTATGAAATTTTAGAGGTGATTAATCCTGTGGCCTTCCGTCTGTGCTTGTCTCCATCGTTGCGGATCCCCAATGTATTCTATAAAGTGCTTCGGAAACCATTGGTGCCTTCCTCTGGTGAGTCTACCTCGCTCCCACCGCCTGTTGTGGTAGATGGCCAGACCGAGTATGAGGTGGAACGGGTGGTGGATTCTCGTATGCTCCGCCGTTCACTTCAGTACTTGGTCCATTGGAAAGGATACGGTCCTGAGGACCGGTCATGGGTGCCGGCGCGTTCGGTCCATGTGGATCGGTTGGTCCAGGCCTTTACGCTCGTTGTCCAGGGAAGCCTGGGGGTCCTGTGGCCCCCCATTGAGAGAGGGGTACTGTCATGATCCAGTCCAGAGTTTGTTTTCTGCTGTCTTCTCTTTGGACTGGTCATGTGGGGGTTAATCTGCATCGTTCTGGAGCTGGCTGGGCTCTTTCAGTCCTCTGCAGCCTGTGGGCCAGCGTCAACTATACTGCAAGATTCCAAGCTAGTGCCTCTGACCTGTATTCCTGTAGTGTTCTTCCTGCCCCCTGATTACCTGGACTTGTGTATGACCTGACTTGCTCTCTGGACTCTGCTTCTGGTTTTTCCGTTTCTGATATCACGCTTTCCGACTGGCTTTGACCCTTTGGCTTGTACCCTGACAACGGCTTACATCTGACATTTCTGATACCACGTTCCTGGTAGGTCCTGACTTCTCTCTCGTCCCTGACTATGCACTTGCTGTCTCCCTTGGTACTTCTGCTCCTGACAGTTGCTAACTTCAACTAGCAATTAGAACACCTAAAGCATTTGCTAATATATGGGTATACTCAGTTGAACCACCATAAAGAAAACCCAAAGCCTTTTTTATTTTTAAGTTTTTTTTATACAATAGAGTAAATATATGTTAGACAAATTTAACTGACAGCACCTAGAACAAGGTAAGTTTTGAAAAAACGATACAGATCATCTCAGAGAAAGAGGGGAATATCAAATATAAGCCCTCTTGAATACCAATAGAAACAATATTTTTATTTGACAAAAATATATAAAAGTAGTCCTATTGCCATAAAGGGCTACAAAGATGACAATTAATAGTTTATGGCCCCTTGTCTGATGGCTCCATGGTATCTCAGTTTCATCCGACCTTGAAAGCTGGCCACTTGAAGGGCAGGGTGAAAGTAGAGTTACACATCGTGTAAATTGCTATATAACACCAGAGAAACATGACTAAGACAGAAGCAAAAACTTGGATACCTGTACATGTACAGTGTTGATACGTGCATAATTGGGGATGCCCGTAAAGTGTTGTGAATTTCACAGGGGTTCTCTGTCTTGGTGTTGCTTCTCTGATATTCCAGACCAGGGGTCCTCAAACTTTTTAAACAGGGGGAGACATTACGCTCCCTCGGACCGTTGGAGGGCCGAATTATAGTTTAAAAAAAATTATGAATAAATTCCTGTGCACACAATAGGCAGCACAGGTCCCCATTAGGCAGCACAGGTCCCCATTAGGCAGCACAAGTCCCCATTAGGCAGGTAGATGTCCCCATTAGGCAGATAAATGTCCCCAATAGGCAGGTAAATGTCCCCAATAGGCAGCACAGGTCCCCATTAGGCAGGTAAATGTCCCTATTAGGCAGGTAAATGTCCCCAATAGGCAGCACAGGTCCTCATTAGGCAGCATATGTCTCCAATAGGCAGGTAAATGTCCCCAATAGGCAGCACAGGTCCCCAATAGAATCATAGAATCATAGAATCGTAGAGTTGGAAGGGACCTCCTGGGCCATCTGGTCCAACCCCCTGCTCAAAGCAGGATTCGCTAAATCATCCCAGTCAGATGTCTGTCCAGCCTCTGTTTGAAGACTTCCATTGAAGGAGAACTCACCACTTCTCGTGGCAGCCTGTTCCACTCATTGATCACTCTAACTGTCAAAAAGTTTTTTCTAATATCTAATCTGTGTCTCCTCCCATTCAGTTTCATCCCATTGCTTCTAGTCTTTCCTTGTGCAAATGAGAATAAAGTTGATCCTTCTACAATGTGACAGCCCTTTAGATATTTGTAGTCAGCTATTAAGTCTCCTCTCAGTCTTCTCTTTTGCAAACTAAACATTCCCAAATCCTGCAACCTTTCCTCATAAGACAGGGTTTGCAGACCGGTCACCATTCTGGTCGCTCTTTTCTGAACTTGCTCCAGTTTGATGTCTTTTTTAAAATGTGGTGCCCAAAACTGGACACAATATTCCAGATGAGGTCTGACCAAAGAGGAGTAGAGGGAAATAATGACTTCACGTGATCTAGACTGTATGCTTCTGTTAATACATCCTAGAATTGCATTTGCCTTTTTTGCTGCTGCATCACACTGTTGACTCATATTCAGTCTGTGATCTATTAGTATACCCAAGTCTTTTTCACATGTGCTGTCACTTAGCCCTATTCCTCCCATTCTATATATGCTTTTTTCATTTTTATTGCCCAGATGTAGTACTTTGCATTTCTCCCTGTTAAAAACCATTCTGTTAGTTGCTGCCCACTTCTCCAGTTTATTTAAATCTTTTTGAATCCTCTCTCTCTCTTCTCTAGTATTAGCTATCCCTCCTAGCTTTGTGTCATCAGCAAATTTAATCAGTTTACCCTCAATTCCTTCATCTAAATCGTTGATAAAGATGTTGAACAATACAGGGCCCAGGACAGAACCCTGTGATACCCCACTTGAGACATTCTTCCAACTGGATGTGCAGCCATTTACGACCACTCTTTGGGTCCGATCACTAAGCCAGTTATGAATCCACCTAACAGTTGCCTTGTCCATTCCATACTTAGTCATTTTTTCAATAAGGATTGTATGAGAGACTTTGTCAAATGCTTTGCTGAAGTCAAGATATACTATATCTACAGCATTTCCTTGATCCACCCAATCAGTGATACTGTCATAGAAGGAAATTAAGTTAGTCTGACATGACTTATTAGTTACAAACCCATGCTGACTCTGTTTAATCACTTCATTCTTATCCAGGTATTGACATACATGTTGCTTAATAATTTGTTCAAAGATCTTTCCTGGTATAGAACTCAGACTCACTGGCCTATAGTTGCCTGGGTCCACCTTCTTCCCCTTTTTGAAGATAGGAACAACATTTGCTCTTCTCCAGTCTTCTGGCACTTCTCCTGTTCTCCAAGAATTTTCAAACATTATGGAGAGGGGTTCAAAAATTTCTTCTGCTATCTCCTTCAGTACTCTGGGGTGTAATTCATCTGGACCTGGAGACTTGAATTCATTTAGGTTAGCTAAGTGTTTCCTCACTATCTTTCTGTTTATAGATATCCTGGATTCTTCTATTCCCTTTATAGGACAGTGAATAACAGTTGATGTTACATTTCCTTTCTGAGAGAAAACAGATGCAAAATAGGAATTTAAAAGTTCAGCCTTCTCAACATCCTGTCTTACCATTTCATCATTTTCATCCTGTAAAAATCCTATAGCATCTTTGACTTTTCTTTTACTTTTGACATATCCCCAAAATCCTTTATTATTGCTTTTGACATCTCTTGCAAGCCTCAATTCATTTTCAGCTTTAGCTAATCTGATTTGTGCCCTGCAGGTTCTGCAGACAGCATTATATTCTTCTTTAGCTATGCCTCCCTCTTTCCATTTTATAAACATTTTTTTCTTCCTTTTTAGCATGTGCTAAAGTTCTGTGTTCATCCTGGTTTCCTTAAATGCTTCATATTCTTCCCTCTTTTCGGAATTGTTAACAACTGTGCTTTGAGAATTTCATTTTTCAAGATTTCCCATCCTTCCCGGACATTTTTGTCTTTAAGGATATCCATTGGATCCCTCCAATTCTCTTTCTGAATCCCTTAAAATCTGCCTTTCTGAAATCTAACCTTGACGTCTGAGTCTTCACAGGTCTTCCGCCTCTAGTTATCCAAAATTCTAAAATAGCATGGTCGCTACCTCCTAGGGTCCCAGCCACTTTTACCTCCTCAACCATTTCCTCCCTGTTTATAAGGATTAGATCCAAGGTAGCAGTTCCCCTTGTTTTCTCCCTTACCTTTTGGAAGATAAAGTTGTCAGCAAGAGAGGATAAGAATTTCCTTGACCTGTTAGTTTTGCCTGAGAGAGATTCCCAACAAATGTCTGGATAGTTGAAATCTCCCATGACAACTATGTCATATTTTTTAGAGAACTTGGCCATTTGATGCATAAAGAGTTCATCCATATCTTCAGCTTGCACAGGCGGCCTGTAGTAAATGCCTACAATGTTGTCCTTTCCATTGTTCTGTCCTTGTATTCTTACCCAAACAGTTTCCACAGAACTCCCAGTCTCTGAAGCTTCATTCTCTGTGCAGATATACTTGTTTCTAACATACAATGCGACACCCCCTCCTCGTTTATCAAGTCTGTTTCTTGCAAATAAGTTGTATCTTTCTAGTCTTGTATTTCAATCATGTGTATTGTCCCACCAAGTTTCAGTGATTCCAAAGACATCATATTTCTTTTCCTGTGTTAGTAGTTCCAATTCTCCTTGTTTGTTGCCCATGCTTTGTGCATTAGTATAGAAACATTTTAGTTTGTGATTGGTTTCTCTTTCTCCAATATTTTTATTAATTAGATTCTTTCGTCTTTGTTCTTCCTTTCCACTTCTAATAGCAGAATTCTCAATAGCATTTGTCAGGTGTAAGGCTTTTTCTGGCCTTTTGCTTCCCTTCCCATGTTGTTCTAGTTTAAAGCTCTCCTTACAAGTGTAGCAAGGCGACTTCCAAATACATGCTTTCCAGTCTTCGTAAGGTGCACCCCATCTCTAGCAAGTAGTCCATCGTATAGGTAATTCACTTCGTGATCCAGAAATCCAAATAGTTGCTGACAGGTAAATGTCCCCAATAGGCAGCATAGGTCCCCAAAAGGCAGATAAATGTCCCCAATAGGCAGCACAGGTCCCCAAAAGGCAGGTAAATGTCCTCAATAGGCAGCAAAGGTCCCCATTAGGCAGCACAGGTCCCCAATAGGCAGGTAAATGTCCCCATTAGGCAGCACAGGTCCCGATTAGGCAGCACAGGTCCCCAATAGGCAGGTAAATGTCCCCATTAGGCAGCACAGGTCCCCATTAGGCAGGTAAATGTCCCCATTAGGTCCCCATTAGGCAGGTAAATGTCCCCATTAGGTGGCACAGGTCCCCATTAGGCAGCACAGGTCCCCAATAGGCAGTAAATGTCCCCATTAGGCAGCACAGGTCCCCAATAGGCAGGTAAATGTCCCCATTAGGCAGCACAGGTCCCCAATAGGCAGGTAAATGTCCCCATTAGGTCCCCATTAGGCAGGTAAATGTCCCCATTAGGCAGCACAGGTCCCCAATAGGCAGGTAAATGTCCCCATTAGGCAGCACAGGTCCCCATTAGGCAGCACGGGTCCCCAATTGACAGGTAAATGTCCCCATTAGGCAGGTAAATGACCCCAATAGGACCCGGCGTTAAAAAAAAAAAAAAAAAGTACTCACCTATGTCCCCCACTGCTCTGAAGAGGCGCCCGCTCATCTCAGTCTTCTTCCTGCACAGGCACACAGGCGGCGTGACGTCATCAGGCCGCGCAGGCGGCGTGATGACAATCACGCCATCTGTGTGCACTGTGCTCTGCTGCATACGGAGGGCTGCGTAACGCCTTTCCTCGGCGCCTCGTCCCGCCTGCGATTACAGGGCCTGCCGGCATTGAACTGCAGTGCAGTTCATGAGTTCATTGTCGGCCTGGCGGGGGGCCGGATAAAAGTCGTTGGCGGGCCGCATGTGGCCCGCGGGCCGTAGTTTGAGGACCCATGTTCCAAACAGATGATGTTTAAAAGCCTCTTGGTGATGATGTGAGTATACTGTATGTAGTTAATCTTTACATATACTTAATCATTAGATGTATTTAATCCCTATATGTACTTAACCTTTGTATCTTAAAATACCCAAAAATGTACGCACTCATACTATTCAATCATACTATTCCTTTAATTTTGTACTTTGAAATAAAATTGCGTTATATCGCAGGTAGCCTTCTTTAAAGCCGTATCCGAACCTTCGTGTTAAAAACTTGGCAATACAGGGGGCTGCATTATATTCTATGGGGGGCTGCTTTATACTATATTAAGAGGATTGCAATATACCGTATGAGGGGGCTACATTATATTCTATGGGGGTCTGCATTATACCTTATGAGGGGGCTGCATTATATATTCTATTAGCGGGCTAAATTATACTATATGAGGGCTTCATTATATTCTAAGGGGGCTACATTATATTCTATGAGGGGGTTTGCATTATACTATATGAGGGCGGCATTCTATGAGGGGGCTACATTATATTCTATGAGGTGGGCTACCCCAACCCCTGCTTTATCATTAAGACGTGTAATACCTGATATTAGCGTGCTTTACCGCACAATTGGTGATCTTGTATTTATTTTTAGGTAGCTACATAGTGGAACCCTGGTGGGCCCAAGGTGCTCTAGTCCGACGCTGCGCACAGGCATCTTCCCCACATCAAAAACTAAACAAATACTCATTGTGGGCGCTTACAGTGAAGTTTTTCTGCAATGATTAAGGATGATTTGGCTGTTGTGTGCATTTAGTGACAAGAAGAGCAATTAGTGACTTACAATTAGTTGAGTTCAAGATGAAATGAAATCCGAGCAACAGTAATGGCTTTTAGTTATTTTTTTTATTAATAATAGGATAGAAGGTTAGGGGATGAACAAAACCAGGAACATTATCAATAGACGAAATCATTGTTAGGAAGAAAGCCGGGGTCAGATACCAGGTGATGAGTAGAAGCCAAGTCAGGCAAGTAGTATGAATACCGCGGAGCCTGGTGACAGAGGCAAAACATGTCCGGGTAAAGATGTAACCGTCAGAAGGCCACAGGTAGATGGTGAAGGTCCTTCTATACCGGTCCAGCAGTGATGGTGGGTCTGCTGTACCTCAGGGCGCTAGATGTGGAGGCTTCCAGTCTTTTAGATGGTGCTGGGGCAACAGTGACAACAAGCAAATGCGCGAGCAACCCTGGATAATCCACGCCGGCAAGATGATAAGATCCGGCGGAGGCGGGAACCTATGAGAAGAGAAGTAAATATAATGTAAGTGATGGGATTCCATATTACATGATACTATTGTGCGGTCACTGTGGCCGGACGGTAGAGGAATCTTATACAGAGGTCAGGGATCATTGTCAGCCATCATACATGTGACAGTCCCACCACTGACAGATGTCATCTGCTCCACATGAATTATTCCCACTGACTGACATCACACAACATGGAGCCGATTCTCACACTTACGTTGTCTCTTTCCCTTCTTTTCTTCATTTTTTGAGTTTTGTTGGTCTACACTCAGATTTGTTTCAGACTTTTTTTCCTCCTGAGCTGGAAATTCTGATCAGAAAGTAAAAAAAAACCTCAGTAACAATATATTCTTATAGGATCTGCTTTGTATCTATAATGTAAGTGATGGGACTCCATGTTACATGATACTAGTGTGCGGTCACTGTGGCCGGACGTCAGAGGAACCTTATACAGAGGTCAGGGATCACTGTCAGCCATCATACATGTGACAGTCCCACCACTGACAGATGTCATCTGCTCCACATGAATTATTCCCACTGACTGACATCACACAACATGGAGCCGATTCTCACACTTACGTTGTCTCTTTCCCTTCTTTTCTTCATTTTTTGAGTTTTGTTGGTCTACACTCAGATTTGTTTCAGACTTTTTTTCCTCCTGAGCTGGAAATTCTGATCAGAAAGTAAAAAAAAACCTCAGTAACAATATATTCTTATAGGATCTGCTTTGTATCTATAATGTAAGTGATGGGACTCCATGTTACATGATACTAGTGTGCGGTCACTGTGGCCGGACGTCAGAGGAACCTTATACAGAGGTCAGGGATCATTGTCAGCCATCATACATGTGACAGTCCCATCACTGACAGATGTCATCTGCTCCACATGAATTATTCTCACTGCCTGACATCACACAACTTGGAGCTGATCCTCACACCTACCTTGTCTCTTTTCATCCTTTTCTTCATTTTCTGAGTTTTGTTGTTCTATACTCAAATATATTGAAGATTCCCTTTCCTCAGGAGCTGGAGTTTCTGATCAGAAAGTAAAAAGAACCTCTTAGTAACAATGTATTCTTATAGGATCTGCTTTGTATCTATAATGTAAGTGATGGGACTCCATGTTACATGACACTAGTGTGCGGTCACTATGGCCGGACGTCAGAGGAGCCTTATACAGAGGTCAGGGATCACTGTCAGCCATCATACATATCCCACCACTGACAGATGTCATCTGCTCCACATGAATTATTCTCACTGCCTGACATCACACAACATGGAGCTGATCCTCACACCTACCTTGTCTCTTTTCCTCCATTTCTTCATTTTCTGAGTCTTGTTGCTCTATACTCAGATATATTGAAGATTTTGTTTCCTCGTGAGTTTGATTTTCTATTCAGAAAGTAAAAAAACCCTTAGTAACAGAATATTGATTTAGGATCTGCTTTGTATCTGCTTGTAACACAAGTCTACAAAAAAATGTTTCTGTCAGGTGCCAAGGTTTGTTTAATAGATTTATGGCATTTCGAGGGTGCTGAATTCATAAATCTCACGGCATTACACAATATAACTTACTCCCAATCCCGACACAGCACTTACAATAATACAGCTATGACACAGTGACTTAGTGGTTAAAAATTGGCCACCAATACTTTAACCAATCCCCGCAGCTTGGCCAAAAGGCTCAAGGTCGATTATCCCAACTTCCTATCTATTCAGGTACCTGAATGACTCTGAGGCTGTGACAAAATGAAGGGTGGGGCAGGACTTCTGCTAGGAAAACGCCAGAGGTCAGACACAAACCCTTCTCACTACCCTCTTTTATCCCCCTCTCCTTCTTTATTTAGTAATACATACACCAATCAGGGACCGTTCACATGGAAGGAAACCTATCCATCCCCTGCTACGGTCCCCAGACTGGCCAGGTTTGCCAGCCAACCACCTGCAAAGCACTTGTGAGTATGTACCATGGCAAAAACAGAGAGAAAGATATTTTCTCACCATTTAACCCCTTCAGGACGGGGATATAACACAAATAGGGTAATGTCATGTGTTCCCCTCCTGAAGGTCCATTGATCACCATTACTTTTGCTGAATTGGTTGTAGTTTTTGAGGTAATTGTCACATTTGTGTCACGTCCTCCTGAGATATCGGGGGTTAGAAGATCACTACGTATTGTGAATCGCAAATCTTCCATTTAACCTGTGTGTTTGTTTCCCATATTAAATAGATTTAGTTTCATCCATGAAAATAATGATTTCCCCAATGCGACTTGTGTGTGATAACCAATGCAATAGCTTTTGGTCTTATGGTCGGTCTTTTGACTTTAACAGCGTCTTAGGTAATGAAATATCCTATATAATTATTTTGTATTTCAGTTTGTAGGCTTACAATGCTATAAAAGTGACTTTTTGAGGCCAGAATTTTATCGTGATTGATTAACTATTAAATATTTCATAAACTAGAGCCAATCTGGCAAAACCAAAGTAATATTTTTCATCAAAACAATAAACTTAATATAAAACCCTTCAGACATTATTGGCCCCAAAATCACCGTTTACCAGTGCAATGTAAGTAACGGGACGCCTTATTACATGACACCACTGTGCGCGAACGGCAGAGGAATCTTATCCTACAGAAGTCAGTGATGATTGTCAGCCATCATACATGTGACGATCCCATCACTGACAGATAACATCTGCTCCACATGAATGATCTGGTAATCTGGGGAAACTGTACAAAATTATCGAAATGTATGGGCCTATGGGCAACATAATTGGGATCCATGAAACATGGACAACATGGCATACAAATACAGAAAAACCAGGTGGAAATATTGGAGACTTGAAGCCAAGCTTCTCATTTGTTCTGCTGTAGACATGTACATACCGGACAATGGGGACGAGGATGGCAAACTGGTAAGAGCATCGTCTCTAATAGATGCAGGAAAAGATTCGTTCTGCCTGTTTGGAAGAAGAAAAACATGTAAATCACAAGTCAATGCAGTATAAAAGGGGCTGTCTCACTAGATAAACACCAACTATAAGGCCTATTAGGACATGTGAGAGTTATAGTGCAGAAAATAGAGAGAAAAAAACTACAAAGAATGGCTGGCATGCAGCAGTACATCTCTCCTACAGTGTGGGCAGCACTAAAAGTGCATGACTGGCTGCAATTATGGGATGTTACCATCAGCAGTTTCTGAAGCCAAAAGCACAGTGACTGCTAATCATGGGGCGATGGATGCTCTATTTGATATTATGGTATTTATGTCCTATATATCATATTATCAGCCTGGAGCTCCAAGTAATGACCCTATAATCTACTCACATTTCTGAGATGTCTGTGCTGGATCCTGGGGTACATTCTGGAGGGGACATGGGATCCTCCTTGTTCATCCTCCTGGTAGCGGTGGTACAGAGCTAAATGCAGACAACAAGAAGATATGAAGTACATTTTTTAATTGTAGATTTTTTTTTTTTTTTTTTTTACACTTTTTGTATCTATTGTTCTCATACTTACTTTAGAAAGCCATTCAGAAGAAGATGTAAAATTTGGGCAGTTAAAGGTCTCATTGTCCTCCTCATCCTCTGAGTCCAGATCTTCGTTTATATCAGGTTGATCTACAAGACATAGGTTATGAAATATTTTTAGAGGCTGTCAATAAAACAGTAACCATTTATCTGTAATATTAATGACAGCCAATTGTCTCAAACTATAGTAGACCACACAATCAGCTGCTTAGTCTACTAACTCCCCCATATACTCCAGTATACATATCAGCGGGTCCCTAGGGACTGCACACCCATACACCACTCCAATACAGTTCAGCACAACAATCCAAAAGGCTGACAGTCTGGGACAGTGCCCGAGCATATGCAGTATACCTGCCTGAGATTGTGAGCACCTCGGGCAGTCAGAGTTAGATTTCAACCCAGCCTTGAATAACCTATCAGGGGTTCTATATAACCTATGGATCACGTACAATTGGATCACTCATAGATATCTTGGGTACGTACTCCAGAATAGATTCCCAATCATCTCTCATTTCCTTCTAGCTTTCATAGGGTGATCTCCCAAGAACGCGTGTAAAAGGTCCCTATATGCTTACGATATTGCCCCCCGTTCCACTATTTTTAAGTATAAAATCTAACATGAGATCTGTTTGAATCACTATGGGCCCTCCTCTACACTGGGACTGAAACGCGTGTTGAATCCGTCTATACTGATATAGATTTAACCCTGAGAACTGAAATTCCCCTCGTAGCACTTTGAATAATTCAAGTTTCCCCTGGAAAATCAAATGATCTATCAAACTAATGCCAACCTCTTTCCACTCCCCAAATCCCTTAATATGGCTGAACTCCTGAAAATAACGGTTATCCAAGATTGGCGAGAGCCTAGTAAACCCAGTGACCCCACTAATCTGTTGGTTTTCTGCCATACCTTATGGATAAGATTAATAGTCTGGTACCGAAATCCCAGTTCTTTGTTTTGTTTTTTTAAAAGTCCCGCCTCCAGACCCATACTTTACAGCAAGGTACCTCAAACTTCCAGATATCCGACCCTTCCTTAACACCTCCCCCCATCCTTTAAAGGTGCTGGCATTGTGCAGATAGAAAACATATCCAGGGATTGGGTAAAGCAAGCCCCCAGTCTTCCTTCGGCCTCTGCAATATTTCCTGTTTGAGTCTCGGACTCTTCCCACCCCACACCAGATCACCAAATAATGGCTTTATCCTACAAAACTTGCACATTGGAAGCCAGACTGGGGACTTAGCTAACACATACAATAACTGAGGCATAACAATCATCTTGAGTAGGTTTACGCTGCCCACCACGGATAGATGCAGCTTATTCCACACTGAGACTTTGGTACGTATTCTTTGCAGTAACGGGCTCAAGTTGAGTTCCTCAAACCTCGTCAGAGGAAGCACCATATGGATCCCCAAGTACTTAAATTGCTGATCTACCTTTAATTTAGCACCTGCCTCCACCTCCCCAGTACAATCGTCATAACACACGACTTCAATCCCGAAATTGGACCAAAATTTTCAATTAATATCACTACCTATCTCAAGGAGTCCCCAGAATAATCCAAGAAAAGCAAGAAATTGTAGGAATTCAGAGCGATCTTCTGTGCCCGCGTTTGACGCAAGCTGAGGAACATACATTGGCTTCTGACTTAGAAGGTTGTTAAAGTCTAAGTCTTTCAGGAATGGATGACGCTTGATCTCATATGCTCCTGCTGGAAAAGACAAAACAAAAGTGTTGCGGATATTGTCAGAGACTGTTCCATGTCTGAACTGTTTAATTTAATCTGAACTAATGAAGTTTCTGAGCAAACATGAAGGAAAATTACTGAAAGTCATATTATGAGGAATTAGAAATGGAGGAGCTGACAGAGAAGTGCTGATTCTCATGGACATGAGCAATATGTCCTATGTGTAATAAGCAAATTGTTACCTGTCCCAAGTCTTTGTTCAGGATTTTTTCTGAGCAGTTCTGAGATGAGGCACCGAGCCTCAAAGGGAGGAACGGGATCACAATCCCAAAGTACGTCTCCTGTTATAGAGAAAAATACAGACAATAAAACATTTTTATTGGACTGTAAGATAAAGCAAACGAAATAAAACAACGTAACCAATCAAAGCTATGATAGGATTATTCCACTTACCATCAACAACATTTTTAATATTGTCAGTTAGGGATATCTTATAAAATGGTACACGTCCCACAAGAAATTGATATAGTATGATCCCCATTGACCACCAGTCAGCAGGTCTACCGTAGCCTTCTTTCAGGATGACCTCTGGGGCTATATAAGATGGGGTACCAGCGACCTGGAAACCAACAGAAGAAGGAGATGACATTGATGATACCATTATTATGACAAGTTCTCACCATAAAAACACAATGACAGAAGATAAAATATCAGTGGAAAAGTTCTCTAGAAATGAAGAATGCAGAGAAGAAACAACAGTGTGATGAGATTAGTAAAGAACAAGCTGTGTTTCTGTAAGTGATGCCAACCTCACGGTCCCGGAACTCTCTGCTGATGTCCTCTGCTGATTGCTTGTAGGTGTTGGTTTTTGGTGTCATGACACCAACTTTTGAAATCCCAAAATCGGTAACTTTAATGTGTCCAGAAGACGTTATCAGGAGGCTGTGAAAGAAAAGATGGTTTTAACCTTGGAGACTATGTGATAATAAATGATAACTTCCTATATTATATTATACTACAGGGGGCACTTACTTCACTGGCTTCAGGTCTCTGTGCACCACCCCATAGCTGTGCAAGTATTCTACAGCAACAACCGCTTCTGCAAAGTACAAGCGGGCCAAGGGGACAGGTAAACGACCCATGGTTTTTAATAGGGTCTGACAGTCTCCACCTGTAGAAAAAAGGAAATATGACCGGTGAGGGGTTTATAAAGCATTTCACCATAATGTATAATGAGAATTGAGCAGAGATATTTGGCAGGAAAGAATACATACAGATATAATGAATAGTGCACATAATATTAGACTACACTAGTGGTGAAATGTGTTCCATGTGACTAATAACAAAAGTGATATCACATCTTGTCTACAGCTGAAGACACTGGAGATACTGGCATGTGCAGTGTGGCCATACAGGGGAGATCACACAGACAGTGGCGTACATAAAAATCACAGGGCCCCAGAGAAAAAGTTCTAATTAGGCCCCTAAAAATAATATCTATCTACCTACCGAAGCCCCTTAGTGTTCTCGCCAGCAATACACTTTTTATGGCCATTTCAAAGTATGATGCCCTCATGCATGCCCCCACCCAAAAACACTGAGTATGGTATCCCCACAGTGAATCCTCCTGCCTACAGTATCACCCCACATATAGAGCGTCAGCATTATGCCCCCGCTTAGTATAATGTGCCCACAGTGCCTATACTCAGTATAACGTCCCACACAGACACTCACACAATATAATGGTCCCCACTAGTGATGGGCGAGTAGCATTGTTGCTCGGGTCTCCCTGAGCATGCTCGGGTGGTCTCCGAGTATTTTGGCGTGCTCGAAGATTTCGTTTTCTTCGTCTTAGCTGCATGATTTGTGACTTGTAGACAGGCTGAATACATGTGGGAATTCCCTAACAAACAGGCATTCCACACATGTATTCAAGCTGTCTAGCAGTCGCAAATCATGCAGCTGAGGTGACGAAAGCTAAATCTCCGAGCAATCCAAAATACTCAGAGACCACCCGAGCAACAAGTATACTCGCTCATCACTAGTCCTCACATGTCTCCACTCAGTATAATGGCCCCTCACACATAATTTGGACCCTAACACAGAATGAGGACCCCCACACAGAATAAGGACCCCCACAGCACACCACTCAGTATGAAGACCGCACCCAGTATAGGGGCATTCACGGCCGGGAAATCAATTTCGTGGCATTAGCAGGCTCCCATAGCCTCTCACACAGTACTATACCCCCCACAGCCACCCATTCAATATTATGACCCCTACAAATGATGACATTAAAATAGCACTATTCACCTCACCCCGTTCCCACGGCATGCTGCTCTGGTCAGTACAGTGTGAGTACGGAGACTCCACACTACAGGCGGGATGCTGTGACTACTTTGCACCTGCAGTGTGCGGAGTTTCAGACCACAGTCTCACAACCGCGGGATGAATGGTGGATCGGGGGGCTTTTGGCTTCCTGATGGACCATTCTGTTCATCAGTATTCTCATTCTGAGGATACGGCTACTCTGAAATTGTGATGATAAGAGGAGTGATGTGGCCCAATGCCAAGTGGCGCCACGTCCCCTTCGAATCATGCGCCCAATAGTACCCCCGCACACTGATCAATGGATTTCTGGGCATCTATGTAATATATAACCTATAGTAAATGCGCTGTGGTGATGGAACCAACCACCTGGACAAATCCTAATTATATGATAAGATGTAAGCAGACATGGATTGACTAGAATATAATGCACATGCCCTACCTTCTACATACTCCATGACCATACAGAGGTGAGATTTAGTTTGAAAGGAGCAGAGCATGGAGACCACAAAGGGACAATCAGCGAATGTTAAGATGTCCCTCTCCAGAAAAGCCAATTCCACTCTTTTTGGAGTATGCAGTTTCCGCTTGTCCATTGTCTTCATTGCAAAGATCTGGTGCAAGTCTTTATGGCGCACTAAGTGGACAGACCTAGAGAAAAAGACAATCCATGGTTAATAATTAATCCTTATTAACAGTCCATCTATAGAAGTCATTAAATTATCTTCTGTACTAATTTCTTGAAGTCTACCTGTCACTAGAAATACTTTTCTAGAAATTAATAAAATAGCACTACATAGATCAACTATGGAGCTCTGCACAATGCCATGTCTGTCGGAGCCCGCACACAAGTCACATTAGAGAGGACAGAATCTTCTTGGGCAGATGCTCTATAATTGACCAGAAGATAGGATTCTGTCCACAAAAAATGTAGTCTAAATTGAAATTCCTCCAATTGCTGTAGTAAGTTTATTCCGCTCCTCCCATACCCTAAGACAGTGTTCCCCAACTCCAATCCTCAAGAGCCACCAACAGGTCAGGTTTTAATGATTTCCTTAGTATCGCCCAGGTGGTGGAATTATTGCCTGTGCAGGTGAGCAGATCTCACATGTGCAATTTTAAGGGAAATCCTAAAAACATGACCTGTTGGTGACTGTTGAGGACTGGAGTTGGGGAACACTGCCCTAAAGCATAATAAATGGAGGGGATGGAAGTAGTTAAAAAATAATGGAACACATTCTACCCCCTGTCCGAGGCTCCCACCTGTCCATCACTGCAGGTCTGTATCCTCTGTGCCAGTCTTTGGTTGTTCTGGCGCCCCCTTCTAGTGCTGAGGCCAGTGATTGGACTCACGTGGTCATGGTGGAGGGTGATGGGTGCAGATGTAATTGACGTCAATATTGTGTCAGTCCTCACGTGACTTAAGGGTATGTGTGGTGCCCCCAGGAGTAAGGTCGCCACAGTGGCTTTGCCTTCCTCCAGGGAGGGTAATGCCAGGCTTGGAGGCAATAACGCGTCTCTCTCGCAGTCAATCTATGCATGCAACACAGTTCCACTCCAGGCCAGCAGGGGGGACTCTGAACCGGAATTCAGGGGAGGAGTGCTCTCTGAGGGCCAAGAGGAAGGAGTGGTCAGTTAGTCTGAGGAGGGTGAAGTGTGCAGACGTGTGGAAGGAGCGCTGAGATAGAGCTGAGAGGAAGAGCTCATCTCCCGTAAGAGCGCATGAACTGGAGCCTGGTCTCCACGGCTGTATGGACACTGATGGTCCTATAGCAGACACCAGAGGAGTAGAAGGCTGTAAATGCAATACTCCCATCTAAGACTTGGCACAACAGCAGCACGGATAGAGAACCTGGACTTAGGAGTGAGGAGTCCCTGGAACAGGCTACAGTTGTCTGCCTTACAAGTAGAGTTCTTGGGAACATCTGACAGGAGGAACTCCAGTGTAACTCAGTACTGGAGATCCCTCAAGTAAGTGCTAGGAAGGAGACTGCACAGCCCATCTGCTGAGAGAGAATTCCTGAGTTGCTTCCAGGCTAGCCTGATCCGGTACCATCTGTAATCAGGACCCTGGACTGCAGTTACCAAGTAAAGGTACAGAAATTGCACCCCGCTGTGTCTTGTCTGCTTCCTACCTTTCCGGCACTACTACATCCCCGTGCCAACCACCTCTACACTGCCCTGGGACTACAGCTTCACCTGTGGGGAGCTTTTACATCTTTGCTGCACCATACCATCAGTCCCAGCGGATCTGCATGCAGCGTCGGCTTATCACCTCCTTTGGCTTGCACCACAGGTGGCGTCACAAACTATTCATCTAACTACATTCAAATCATTACATTCCCCCATTACTTGGGCGCCCAGGGCCATGGACCAGGTCCCCGCTGCTGTGACACATCCCGCTGATACCGGCCCGGTACCGAGTACTTCACAGCCCTGGGAGGGCGACCCATATGTGCCCATATTAAGTATTTGCAGCAGAAATTTTTACCCCATATCTGCTTTTCTAAGCAGGAAAAACGATGCACAAAAAAGGTGCATTTTTGAGGTTTTTTGATATGTTTTTACCTGCGTTTTTGTTGCAAATTTTCTCCCACTCATTATTATATGTGAAATCTGCAGAAAAAATGCTGAATGAATTGACATGCTGAAGATTTAAATGGAAAGATAACCATCGTGTGCATGAGACTTCAGGAATCTCAGTCACTTTTCTGGCATCATGAAATCCCTCAGGTTTTGTAACAAATCTGAGCAGAAAAAGCACGAAAAAAAGCGACAAGTCTGCAATGTGTGCACAGGTTCTTCCAGTGTAACCTGTTATAGGTCAGTATGCTGCACTGTATATAACTGAGCTGAATAGTGAGAATTAGGTGTGAACAGTGACGTGGACTCCGATCATTTCCCTATGATAGCACTGAATGGCAGAGCACAGAAGCAGAAGTCTTGTCATCGGGAACCCTGAGAAATGTGAATTATACCAACAGAAATCTCACCCATAACCTCCAGCGCCGATCAGTTTAGATGTTTCAAAGTCACTTATATGCGGCTTCCTCGCTGGGATCAATGATTTGATCGCTCCCTATAAAAAAAATAAGAAATGATATTCAGATAAAAATCTGCAAGAAAAAAGCTCCAGATACAAAAACGTCTTCCTCCAATATTATGTCCAGGGGCGGGACTACCGCGGTCTCAGCGGTCGCACCTGTGTCGGAGCCCGGAGTCCTTAGGGGCCCGATCGTGGAGCTGCAGCCGTTCATTGCCTGTGCAGCTCTGTTCTTTGATTGGCTGCCAGGCTGCAATTTGCCTGACCCGATGGCTGCTCTGTGCGCACAGGACCTGTGATGAGGTCACAGGAGGGGAGAAGTCAGAGGTCACATGATCAGGAGACTCCTTGTATGCAGGACTCTGCTGTGCTAGTTGTCATGGTGCTGGCTGGATGAGGGTAAGTTTATGTGTGGGGTCAGGAGGGGTTTACAGGGTGGATGTAGCAGAGCCGTGTGTGTACGAAGCGGAGCCGCATGTGTACAAGGTGTACGGAGAGAAGCCGTATGCATACGAAGTGGACAGAGCCGCGTGTTTTCAAAGTGGACAGGGCGGAGCCGTGTGTACGAAGTGTACGGGGCGGAGCGTGTACGAGGTGTACGGAGCGGAACCGCGCGTGTACGAGGTGTACGGAGCGTAGATGTGTGTGTATTTTAGCATTGGGGTGGCCCCATTTGAAAGTTTGCATCGGGGCCCATAACTTTGTAGTTACACCATTGATTATGTCCGAGCTGATTTACAGCGATTGAATGTAGGGGTGTCAAAAGCAGAACACTCTGCAGACACGAATGTCATTTAACCCCTTAACGACCAGGGATATTTCCGTTCTTGCGTTTCCGTTTATTGTTCCCCCTCTTCCCAGAGCCATAACTTTGTTATTTTTCAGTCAGTATGGCCATGTGTGGGCTTGTTTTTTGCAAGACAATTTGTACGTTTGAACGACACCATTGGTTTTACCATAACCTGTACTGAAAAACAGGATAAAAATTCTAAGTGCAGTGAAATTGCAGAAAAGTGCAATTCCACAATTGTTTTTTTTTACCACGATCACTAAATGCTTAAATGCTAAAACTGACCTGCCATTATGATTCTCCAGGTCATTACAAGTTCGTAGATACCAAACATGTATAGGTTGTTTTTTATTTTTAAGTGGTGAAATAAAAACATCCAAAGTTTTGTACAAAATAAATGGCTATTTCAACACCCATAGCATTTTCCTTTGTCGTGATCTGGGTCTGGGTTTTCATTGCCCATTATTGCATTTTATTTCAATGTTGCAGCGACTACAAAAGTGTAATTCTGGCATTTTGTTTTTTTTCTCATTACGCCATTTACAGATCAGATTTCTTCTTGTTAGAATTTGATAGATCGGGTGTTTCCGAACGCAGCGATATCGAATAGATGTATTTTTTTAATTGTTTTGAATGGGGCAAAAGGGAGGTGATTTGAACTTTTATATTTTTTTAAATCCTTTTTTTCTACTTTTTATTTGCTTCAATAGTCTCTATGGGAGACTAGATGCTGTGATCACCCGATCGCTTGTGTTACACAAAGCAAATATGCTCATCTGCTATGACCGTCGACCGCTAGGCAGCATCAATAGCAGTTCGGCAATGACAACCAAAGGGGTTTTCTACAGACCTTGGGTTGTCATGCAAACCCATCGGCGACCCTCAGTCATGTGACATGGGTGCCAATGGGTGGAGCTAAGGAAATGGTAATATGAAGCGACATACCAATATGCAAAAACAGTGATAAAATAAAACGAGAAATCTTACAGAAATATTGAACTTTGCATTCTGTTCTCTGTCCCTGAGGGAGGGACAAATATGAACTGGAACATATCAGTCTAGCTGCCCCTCACTGTGAACATCTTTCTTTGTGTAAAGGCCTAATTTATAGATTTGACATGGAGATCAGATTTTTAGACCAGCCTCTCATGTTAATATTCTAATTGCAGGTTTGTGACTGGACCATGGTTACTCTACCAATTAATAGATTATTTTTCTCTGAAAACTCTTTGTGTAACCTTTCTCATAGATAATTTCAATGCTGAAATTGGCATCTCTCTTAGAAGAGTCAGAATTAATTGGTTACTACTCTATTATTGCTGGGCATATTCATGCTTGTCATTACTATATATTGTGCTCTCAGATGGGTCTACAGAATCCTGATGCCAGATTCCGTGAAGTATAAGTGCTAATATCTAACACAATAGGATCATCTACATTTAGAATAGAGATGTCCCATGGTTATATGGGGGATAATACCGGACGCGTCATTCACACCCCATGATCTGGTGATATACAAACATCCCCCTCTACGATACTCACAGCGACAGGTTCTTGGATCTCCGGGATCTCATAGATTCCACTCTCAGGGATCGCCAGCACAGTAGGATCTAAAATAGTGATGAAGAAATAAAATGTATTAGACGACATCCATCCTACATACACAATATAACGGAGAAATGGCGGGATGTCTGTAAATGGGATTATTACTAATTATATGGGGATTTTAAATATGAGAAAGTCATCGCCCTCACTCTACATGTGAGTGATGGGAAGAGAGAGCTCAAGCAGAGAAGCCATATGCATATTATCCCGTAAGTGCACTAGGGGCGTGTCACTGCAATAAGCCACATGCAAATTAGCTTGTAAGTGCACTAGGAACGTGTCACTGCACTCAGACGTTTTCTTCCACACCCCAGTGCACTTCCATCCAGGTTTGTTAATGGCTTCTATGTTAGATTTCTCCTGACTGAGATATTGGATTTCTAAAAACAAAATGGCTCTTTTCATTAGAGGGTAATGGGCTGTACAGTCAGACCGGTACTTCACATGCAACATGTGCTGACAGGTTCCCTGTACACAGAGTACAGTAAATCCACCATTATCCCCTGTTCTCTATAATATCTGGAGATTCCCTCTAGAAGGTCGGGTGATCGACTTACCTGTGGTCGGATCGCTGGTCAGTTCCCGCTGACTCGTATTAGGGTCAGGGATCATTCCCGGGTGTAGATTTTGCCCATCTTCGGTGTCGCCTTCTGCTGTTTCCTAATAGTAATAATATATAGATTTAATATGTGGAAGATTTCACTAAATCACCAAATCCTTAAGTCAGGAAGCAGTAAGCTGGCAGTTATAGATGCAGCAATCATAACTATACAGATAACGCGCTATGTTCATAACTTTTCTCATTCTCTCATTTAGGAGGTTTAAGATAAATTAAGATTTAAAAATCAAACTATCAGTATAAACTTTGACTTCTCTGCACCGTGACCCCAGAGCCATGTTACCTGCGCTCCTTATATCATAGGTACTTCATTCACTACAGTATTAGGGGGAATTGCTTTATACTGCAGCTCCTCTCCACAAGTCCAGATTAATATAGTGTATAAGAGACTTGTATACAGAACATTTCTGTAATATCGTCTATTATCTCAGGAATCAGGAAGATAATAGAGCTAGACAGAGGCGGAAATACAGACGACCCGCCACTGAGCTGTGACTACATCAGCAGAATACAGGCTGCCATCATAGGCGCGGGAGCAGCAGACACTAGCGGCCATAAATATGCTGTGCCTGCCAGGAGCTGACAGGGAGGCCTGTAAAATCTAACACCAGATCTTCTGATATCTGACTGGTGATCTGGAGAAGATCAGAAAACAAGGACGTGTGATAAAGAAGAAGACGGCTCCTTACCAGGCGTTCCGATGAGCGGGCCGGACGTTCCAGTACAGACAGGACTTTATGGGCGAGTTCCTTAATAAAAGACAAATCGCCATGTTGAAATCTTGTTTCAGCCTATAAAAAAGAAAAGAAAGAAAAATGAAAATCCTGAGATGAGAAAGGTCACAAAGGATGTGGCCATTTTATGTGACATTTGCTCCTGTGTCTGCAGATTCAATGACTCCATATCTGGGAATTCGTCATGTTTTATATGGGAGGAAAGAAGAATCTTCTATCCCGCCATTATTATCTAATATTATGGAGATTTGTGCGCCACTTACCTGCTGTAGTGACGTCCTGATGTTCTGAAGTAAATCGCTCAGATACTCTGAGGTAATATGACCTTGGTAGTGTTTGGTCAGGCAGTCCTTTACCAGCGCCATCACCAGCCGGTGAGTGAAGCTGAGGACGCCATCGAGTGGTAGAAGCGCAGTGTTGGGGTTATTGTTGGAAATAATCTCCCATAGTGCGTCTACCTGAAGGTTATCTAGAAGATAGTCAGTCATAGTGAGTAACTGCAAGTGCGCACAGTCCACCAACTATGGAGTCAAATAATGACACCCGTGACACTGTGTGCATTGTATAAGTAGAGACTGTGTTCCTTGATGTCATAATGGCCGACATCATGTGTGATGTCATAATAGGCGATATCATGGGTGATGTCATAATAGCCGATATCATGAGTGATGTCATAATAGGTGATATCATGTGTGATGTCATCATGGAATCTTGGGATAGAATCTTCATTATTTGCTCTGCACGAACAGATGCTGCCTAGCAATTCTGAAAGTGGAAAACCATAGAATGAATTATGTCTCCATGTTATTACGGCCGTTCTGTTTTATTTCCAGCTAGAACACAACCAGGATAAGGCTATGCTCACATGTTGCATTTTTGCAGTTTTTTATTCTACCCCTAAAACCAGAGTGGTAGCAGGAAAATCGCTGCGTACAATACTCGTGTTTTTGCAGCGTTTTTGTTTGTTTTTTTTCATTGATTCATTTGAATGGGTGAAAAACGCTGCAAAACTGAAAGAACTGACAAGCTTCAGATAAAAAAGGAGACAAAAATGCAACGTGTGATTGAGAGCTTAGAAATCGCATTCTCTAAGGCCTGTTTCACACATCAGTTTTTTCCGTCAGTTAAAATCCGCCAAAATGGCGGACAACGGATCCGTTCCTGTACTGACCATAATGTTTGGCACCGGACCGTTGTTTTAAGGGATCCGGCGAAGGAAGAATTTTAAAAGAACTGCTGCCCGGGGAGAGAGAGAGAGAGAGATTTTTCAGATGCCAGAACTGAGTTTAGGGTTAAATTTCCGACACAGGCATTTCTCACGGGCATGTGCAATACAAAATGCGGATTCGGCCAGGGTAAAAAACGTTTCATTGTCCGTCCTGTCCGCTCAGCGGACAGCAAAATCTTGGCGGATCTGTAAAAAAATGGATCGAACGCATGACCATCCGTCAAGATCCGCCGTTAATACAAGTCAATGGGGAAAAAAACGGATCTGCCAAGAAAAATGGCGGATCCGTTTTTTTTTTCATAACGGCGGATTTTGACTGATGGGGAAAAACGGATGTGTGAAACAGGCCTAAGCTGGAACTGTAAAATGCAAGGGTTTTTTTTGCAGAAGGAAAAAAAAAGTTACCGTATATCAAAATTATGATCCAAAAAATATCTTGTGCCAAACACACTAAATCCCGTCCGTTTCACCAGTTTCTCAGCTGCATGAGAAAAGTGAACAGAAAAAGCACAAAGTAGAAATTTTTTCAAAATGAAATAAATTGCAATTTTTATTAAATCTACAACAATAGTAATGAAACAATGATAATAAACAAAAAACAACAAAACAAACGCCTCGGATGTGGGGACGCTAATGGCTAGAGACACCTCTACACACTTTGCCAGCATTAATATACTGAAATTGAATATATACAAATACAGTGCCTTGCGATAGTATTTGGCCCCCTGGAACTTTTCAACCTTTTCCCACATATTATGCTTCAAACACAAAGATACTAAATGTAAATTTTTGGTGAAGAATCAACAACAAGTGGAACACAATTGTGAAGTTGAAGGAAATTTATTGGTTATTTTACATTTTTGTGGAAATTCAAAAACTGAAAAGTGGGGCGTGCAATATTATTCAGCCCCTTTATCTTAATACTTTGTTGCGCCACCTTTTGCTTCGATTACAGCTGCAGTCCCTTGGGGTATGTCTCTACCAGTTTTGTACATCGAGAGACTGAAATTCTTGCCCATTCTTCCTTGGCAAACAGCTCGAGCTCAGTGAGGTTGGATGGAGATCGTTTGTGAACAGCAGTTTTCAGCTCTTTCCACAGATTCTCGATTGGATTCAGGTCTGGACTTTGACTTGGCCATTCTAACACCTGGATACTCAAAAGGTGGCGCAACAAAGTATTAAAAGGGGCCGAATAATATTGCACGCCCCACTTTTCAGTTTTTGAATTTCCAAAAAAATGTAAAATAACCAATAAATTTCCTTCAACTTCACAATTGTGTCCCACTGGTTGTTGATTCTTCACCAAAAATTTACATTTGGTATCTTTATGTTTGAAGCATGATATGTAGGAAAAGGATGAAAAGTTACAGGGGGCCGAATACTTTCGCAAGGCACTGGATCTCAAATGTGAAAGAAGAGGGGTAGAGCCGCCGATAATCTCCCTGAAGTAGGATTAGAACATCATTAAAGTGCCTGTGCTGAGGTGGGAAATGGCTGCCTAAGTCCAGCATCATACATGGAACTCCCACATGCCTTAGCTATAATGGGATTCCCTTATTGTAAAGGACAATAAGACGCCGAAAGGCTCCTATTTAGGGTTCTATTACTGCAAATGGCGTTTATACAAATAATAGTGCAGGCTGGCATCCCCTTAACGCCATACCTATAACTAGCGTGGTGTCAGTGCCGCATCCCGATAGTTTCACAAAGAAACGCAAGTAATATTGAGCGTATTTTACCGCTATTATGAAGTACACTACACAGTATGACCCCCATATAGCCTCTCTGTACAGTGTGACCCCCACATATCTGCTCTTTCCACACTATGGATCCCCATAGCCTCTCTACTAGAATCCCAGCATGCACTGGGCTCTGAAGCATCATCAAAAAGCAAGTGGGGAAAAGGGCGGCAATTAGATATTGTCTTTACGGAAGGACGGGGACATTTTAATTATAGCATATTAGAACGTAGATTAGATTACGGCATTACATAGGGATTTAGGAGTAAATTTACTTTGTATGTCAGACCACCCCTTTAAGTTTGTGAGTGTAATGTGGAAAACTTCATGGGGTATGAATACTTTTTCAAGGTGCCATACGTCATGAATGGTCTAAAATTCTGTGGCGTCCGTGTCCCAGGCCAGTAAAATAAGTTACACTGCTATTCATACGGTTCCGCTTACTTATTGCGGGGTGCAGGTATTTTAGAGATGACCCAATATACTGAAAAGCGGTTTCATATGTTCCATTGCGGCAAAGAAATATACAACAAATAAGTAACATGGAAGAACTGAAGGGAGAACAAGGAAAAATGAGAAGAAATAGCCATCATGACTCCGAGGGTAGAAGGCAAGGAACTCCAGGGACAAGCTGTGTGTGCTCAGAAAGTCCGCCATAGCTCTGCTACTAATAACACTGTAATTATGGGTGCACTGAGAATATGCCAAGTGCATGGAGCAGCAAGGGAGAGCGCCGCACAGTGCCGGAGGATGGTGCATTTAGCTCTCCGGCATTCATTACTCCAGACGGGACCTATAAGTGCGGCAGAAGACAACGCTCCAGACTAATGAGAGAACTACAGCCGTTATTAAATCAGCTTATGTGCTCTTGTCAGATTATACACCATTGTGGCAGATGGAGCAGGTATTCACCATCCAAATCTGCCCTCCATTCTCATAAATGTCAGCAGACTTTGCCACCTAATCTGAAAGCACCATAATGAAGGGGCAGAGACCCTGATACCAGTGATGTGTCACTTACTGGGCTGCGTGCTGTAGTTTTAATAACATCAGTTATCTGAGCAGGAGATTATCACTAGAGGACTTCGAAAGCTGCTTACATGTAGTCCAACCCTGCTCCCACTACTGACTCACAGCTTTCTGCCTCTGCACAGTGTACACAGAAAACTGCCAATCAGTACTTGGACGAAGTTATACAGAGCTCATGAATATAGTGGACCACATGGCAGCAGGTTTACTAGTCCTCTAGTGATAATCTTCTGCTGATAAATCAGTGGTTTTAGCAAAACGATGGCGAGCAGCCCAGTAAGTGACACATTGCTGGAATCAGGGTCTCTGCGACTACATCATACTGCTCTCAAATTGGGTGGCAAAAACCTGGTTACAGATTCCCTTTAAATAAAACTGGAAGCAATACTAAGAATATTCTTGGCTACAAATGTCCTGACAGCTCCTAGCAGGCTTTGGTTTCTCCATGGGTATAAATTACATAAATCCTGTATAGTGTCATATTGTTAATACATTACAGGGGCAGAATTAATGGTGGGGCTGGGATTGCAGTCACTCTCAGGTCCTGGAACGCAGGGGGACCCAAAACGTCTCTTTGGTCCATACAAGAGAAGACCAATGCTACTAAAGACCTGTGATAGCTGGGGTCCCACAAGCTCCTCGTTATGCCACTGGTATATTGCCTTCTTCACAGATGCAAGAAGGAATCACAACCGCCAGGTCAGAGTACACTAGGCCTGTTTCTGGTCAGGTATAATGGAGACACATAAGTCTGCATAGGAGCTGTATACATAAGTTGGCAGGATATTAATAATCACCTTTTATCTCATTTTTAATTGTAGACACATGGGAGCAAGAAAAATGGCTCCAAGCCTGTATTTCCTCTGTAAGTGCTAATGTGTGTGCCTTCATTAGCTGCTCTCATCTCTGACTGATCGGAGGCAACGTAATTATTTTTTAATGCATTCTTGTATGTACTGTCTGCAGTAACTCATTGTTTGGGTCGGTACATTCCCATTTCACTTGTACTTCATATTCACAGAGGGGCCTCTTTATTATCCACGAATCCCTGTATCTGTTATCCTTGACATCTATAGGATTAGATTACTTTACATTATATGTAGTATCTGGTTAATATTTGTTACCAACACACTGGTTGTAAAAAACAAAATGGTGCAATCCATTGCTGGAAGCGTTACAGAATCCCATCTGTTAGAGCATCATGTTACTGATCCCTGTATTCACAGGAGGATTGAAACAATACACAGCAGGGGAAATAAGCATTGAACACTTCACCAATTTTCTAAGTAAATCTATTTCTAAAGGTGGTATGGATAAGAAATTCTCACCAGATGTCGCTAACAACCCACCCAATCCAGACAGGCAAAGGAATCAAACCATAGATGTCCATAAATTAATGTGTAATGATGAGAAAAGACACAGGGAAAAAGTATTGAACACGCTTACTGGAATGCATTTAATATTTTGTACAAAAGCCTTTGTTATTGATGATATCTTCAAGACGCCTCCTGTATGGAGAAACTAGTCGCAGGCATGGCTCAGGTGTGATTTTGTCCCATTCTTTCACACAAACACTCTACAAGTCCTGAACGTCCCGTGGACTCCTTATGTGTACTCAGCTTTAGTTTCTTCTACAAATTTTCTATCGGATTCAGGTCAGGTGATTGGCTGGGCAGTTACAGACCCAATAGGAAACCAACAAACTCCTGATCCAGCAGCTGCAATAGCAACAGGAGTTAAAGCAGCAGTGAAGCAATAGTTTCAGAAGCAGCTGTAACAGTAGCAGCATCAGCAGCAGCAGATGGCTCTCTTGAAAGAAACTGTCAGGGAGAATGCCAAAGTGAAAATATCCGTGGGAGGTGAACAATACGGGAGGCCTTGTAGAAATCTGCTCTGGAAGACGATGTCGAGGCTTTCTTGACTGTCTTTTTGAGGGTAGTAGACAGAGAGAAACTGCCCCGTGTTACGGTGGTGACTCGCAGGTCTCCACAAGGCCGGTCTGCTCACCATGCGGTTTCTCCTCATGTCTGGCTGTCCCACTGAGTCTGATACATGCTGCACTGCTGCATCTGCATGTCACTGCCATCTAGGGGGGCACGGCTGGTCCCTGCAGGAATTTAACCCTGCTGTGTGCTACAAAGATTAGCTTCCCTGGTATATCCCGTGCTAGCAGGGCCTCTATCAGGAAGCGCCTCCTACTGCTCCCTGCTCGAACGTTGGTTCATAACCTTTTGGTTAACATTAATGCTTTCCTCAGTATTCAGCTTCCTGTTTCTGACATAGCTAGTAATCCATCCTGCCTGATCTCTCCGCTGCTGACATTGGCTATGTTTACTGATTCTGTGCTACCTGCACTGACCTAGGACCACTGGACTACGCCTCTGTTTCGCCCTGTTCTACTTCGTACTGTGCCTTTGATCCTATGGTCAGCTGCTGCAGACCCGTGGACTGCCTTGGAGTGGTACCTGGTGACTACTGGTGGCCAAGCCTATCCTCACGATCAGAGGCTCAAGCAAATATCCAGTAGTCACTTAATTATGTCCCTCCTAGATGAGCCTGGCCTATGGTGAAGTGAGTCTACACCCAACAGCGTTACACTCCCAGAGTAATTGACAGATGTTTTGACTCAATACCTTACTGGGGAACCTCAGAAAATATTCTTTGACCTTGCCCTGCAGGATGCCAAGGAGTATGGAAAGGTGAAGGTGTAGAGTATGGCACATATGGGCTAAACCCTGACAGTCAGGGAGCAACAGGTGCACCTCTGGCACTACCAACGAGACAAGCCACCCTGGTCTCAGATGTTCAATCTTTTATACCAGGTGCAAAAAATGGCTGCAACAGGAGAGTTGCTCTCCAGCACAGATGGCAGAAAGAGTGGTTGTGGAGAGATTTATCCACTCACTACCAAAATCCATGCAAAACTTGGTTGCCAAAGAAGATCCTCAAAATACAGATGACCTCATGAGCCTCTTGGAAAGTTACATGGCTGTGAAGAACTCCCTGAGCAATCAAGGGACCCTGAGGTAACCTTTCTGGAACACACAAAAGATGGGAAGGTGGGAGCACAAAGACCCAGGAGGGGTCAGAGCCAGGCTCAAGTGGTTCATCTTGTACCACTGTCTTTTGAAGGTGTTGTATCCTGGGGCATATATCAGCCCATTGTCCGATTGACTACTCTGTAGAATGACATTTCTCATATTTTGCACATTCCGCATTCAGTGCTGTACCTCACCCTGGGGAGGGCGACAGTGAACTGTGTTACTGTGACTGGACTACTGGACTCAGGGAGTTTGGTGACTCTGGTAAGGGCCCCACTTACACATGTGCTAGTCCCTGGGAAGGGGGTGGGGGTAATGTATATCAATGGAGATGCCAAGAACTATCTCATAATCCAACTCGACATACGCACAGGCTGTAGTTCCATGTCCCATCAACTGTGAGTAGCCAAAGACTTGTTGCATGCTATTGTTGCCGGACATAACTTTCCATTGTTCTGGAACTTATGAGTTAAAGCTGTAGCACCCAGTGGTCCAAAAAGCCGCCAGGAATCGGCTATGGTAATAAGATCGCATGATGTAAATGGTGAATTTCTTTTCACTATACTGGCTAGAGAAGAGGATGAGGAAGCATCCCCCCAGAGCCAATGAGTAAAGTACACCAACTGGGGAGATGAAGCCCCTCCCTATATAATATGGCAACCTCCTAAAACCCTGGATTGGGGCCCGCTCGAAATCCCTTGCTTATTGGCCCAGTCAGTAGCCATCTTTGCGGGTGTCAGAGTAGCAGAAACTTTGCCGCTTTGCCAAAATTAGTATAGTCGAAAATCGGTTCTCAAAAAAGGGCAGGTTCTTGGAGTTACTTGGTCACCCTTGTGTCATCTAGCATGAGCCTCCCACTCAGGGCAATTTAAAGTCCTTCAGGCTCTGTGTTTTGGAGACAGTGCCCTGACCCTACTTTGGGCAGACAGAGAACTTATATAGGAAAACCAGGTAGGACTGGGTTGAGCCCTAACACTGCAAGTCCTGATTAGATGTACCTGGATAGCTTTGACTAAGAACCAGGACATGTGTTCACCTTTCTCTTTCAGTCACCTGGGGAAGCTGAGCAGAGTGGGTTGTATTGGAGATGGGGAGATAAATCAGAGTCTCAGAAAAGAGTCTGCACAGGCCATGTGCACCAAACTGCAAGTGTCAGTGGTTGCTATGGACAACAGCAGTTTTGTTTGATCGAACTGGGACTAGCTCAGCTGTGTATGAGTAGCCAGGGTCTATTTTGTTTAGTCAGCGACTGGACAAGACTAGGGACTTTGTGCTTATGTGTCACAACATAGCTGCCTGTCGGGTGACCCGGGACCAGGGGCTCTTTATCTGTCCTTAAGACTAGGGAGCGCCCTTGCTAGCCCTGCTCCCTGGGATACTTCAGATGGTGAAGATGCCGAGGCCTCTACCCTTGCCTCATCTCCTGAATTAGCACCCTCAGGGAAGAGGGGGTGCTACTGTGCACCGTAGTACACCAACACAACAAACAAAGGTTAACAGAAAACTCCAGGCATACTAAATATTCACTCGCATGTAACAGAGGAATGCAACAGGGCGTGGAGGTAGGGGAATAAACCAAAACAGAGGATAAAGAATTACAACGCATACAAACCAAGCAACAGTCACTAATAACTCCTTCAACTCTCTTTCTCACATGAACTCCTCTCCCACTGTTAGCCATGCAGCAAATGCTAGCTCTGATGAGGATTAGGGGGCAGAGTCCCAAAAGGAGGTGGTGGCACTAAAGAGAATAATGATCCAAAAGGGGCAGAGTCCCAGAAAGTGGGAGGTGCCTAAAAGAGGGCAGAACATCCCAGGATAAAAGGGGTGGCTCAGGCAGACTGTTGCCGGGGACAATTGTACTAGTTGTGTCCAGTCTGCTGGATTAATTATCCACCTGGCCAGGGGCTACGTGAGTGTTCCTTGCAAATGAACGCAGAGGACGTGTGCAGGCTGGTTAACTCTGAGGGCTTGATGACCCTGGTGATGGCTGCGCCCGAGGTCTTTGAGATACCGAAAAGGAAGACCGGGGTCACCTGCATTCTGGGGCACTAAAGACTACCCGGTGTCCAGGGTGATCCTCGAGACGGCCATTGACATCTCAAGACATGATGTCACCGTGGTCCCTAACAGCCTATTCAGTGGTAGTAGGCAGGGACTCGGGGCTATTCTCGGACGTATGGGAGAAGGGAGCTCCTCTACAGCCGAAGGAGGAAGGGCCCTATGTTGAAGGGGGTGGGTACCTTCCGAAAGTAACAGCTCCCAAATCTGACGGTACAGATGTAGGGGTGACCAGTGGAAAGTATGCGTCCGCCCAATGTACTGACCAGACATCACCCGAAGTAAACCACAGTGTGACTGGGAGTGATGCAGGACTTGACACTAATTTAGACAGCACATTGAGGGGTCACCTTACTGTGGGGTGTGACACAGACTCCGGGGGTGACTGTGATTCTGTGAACCTAAGGGAGTCCAGTAAGGGAGGGCTCAACTAGAATGACACATTCTCCCATCGCCGAAGGAGCCAGGGCCACCCAGAAGTGCTCCAAGTGACGCTTGCTGAAGAAAGCAGTAGAGCGGGAGTCTGTGATGCTCAGGAGGAGCAGACCATGGGTGGATCCACCTATAGGGAGGCTGGAGACCAGAACAGCACTCTGGGGGAAGAAGGGAACTGTGATGAGGCGTGTGACCCCGTGACAGTGAAGAGTGAGGACTTCAGAGAATCTGAGGCTGGGGATATGGTGTGTGGGACAAGAGCATGAAAGCTTCAGGGAACTCAGTAGAGATCCTGGAGGCAGTAAAAGACCATGTCGAGCAAGAAAACGTCTTGAGACAAGCAACTGAACATAGAGTGGATGAGCTGAAGAAAGTAGTCTCTGAGCTCAGGGATCACCTGTCACTGTGTCTGTCGGTGAACAAGGCCATATTGGAAGATATGGAGGCGCTCAAAGAAGCATTAAGGGGACTTCTACACGAGCAGGTGGTGGTGGCAGACTTACAGCGCCAGTTCCAGAGTGGTAAAGGGGCTGAGCTGCAAATGCCCATCTTGGAGAGGTGTCTTGAAAGGTGTGAAGCTCAGGGAGAGCTTGCGCTAAAGGCTGAACAAGACAATCACCCAGTGGTGGCAAATGACTTGATGGAAACTTCCAGGGCAAAGCAGGAGCCATCGGTCCCTGAAGAGGATGAGACTTTGCTCTTTAATTGCATAGTAGAGGTACCCAAGGACTTGAGAGAAGCCTGAGCAAGTGTGTCTGTGCATGAAGATTTTAGGAAGTCGGTGGAATCGTGTAGTGTGAACTGGGCGCCAGAGACTAAACAGTTGGTTGTACTGTCAACTAGGGATGTCACAGTAAAGCGGGTGGCTATTCTGAGTGACATGCACCTACGCTGTCAAAACGGATAATCCTGTTGAGGAATGAGGAAGCCACTCGACGTCTGGAGCGTACAAGGAAAGCTCAAAGTCGGTTGGGGTTGGTGGAAGACATCATACAAGTGCCCTGGAATATGGCGAGGAAAGTTATTGGGAGACTTGGAAAAGTGATACAGAAAATCGTGAATAAGTCCGGTATGTCGAGAGTGAGGATTCCGGCTGATGGCAAAGTCCAGGTAGCTGTTGAAGATGGGATGGTTCCATTCGTCATTGTTGGATCAATAGAAAACATTAAAAATATCTGAATGCTCCTTGAATATCAGGTGGCATACCTAAGAGTGGTAGAACAGCTAAGACTCGACAGACTGCAGATTAATAATCAGCTACAGGAAATGGAAAGTAGATGGCGACCACTTTTAACCCGAGGTATAGAGAGACAAAGGGGTTCTCTAAAGACTGGAAGTACTCAATCTGAAGCTAAAAGGGGAAATAGAGATAAATTGAATGACTGGTCTGTGGTTAATAAAGACAATAGGAGAAATTGCCAACAGAGAGACAACCGAAGGTGGCCTAATGGAAGAGGACACGGAAGGGTTAGAAGTAGGGACTCCTCTGTTAACTCAGTGCTGAGTAGCCTAGGCAGGAAACCCTGTAATGTACATGGTGATAAAGAGTCAGACCAGACAGTAGGTATGGGGGCAAGGGAATTGCAATACTGTACTGACCGCCGGGGATGGGGGTGGTCTGAAGAAGGGGTCACTATCAGAGGAGGTGACAGAATTGGAAGATATATTGATTCAAAAGGGTTCAGTGACAGGGCCCGATTTTGACAGACGGGTGTCAAGCCCCACAGCTTTAGGCAGAGGGCAGAGGTATGTAAGGAAGCTAAAGGTCACGTAATCAATGGAAGGTATGTGTCACAGAGATGGCTGCTCTCTGTGATATAACCCGGAGTATTTTCGTTAGTGCACGTAAGCACTAAGATGTCGTTTGGTGCACCTGGGACCGAGTTGTGGGTAGCTATGAGAGATGGGCGGATCTGGCTACCCACATACCTCACCTCTGGGTATGGTTACAGCTTATGTAATGGAGGCTGCTGTTTGGCACATGGTCTGTGTGTTCGGAGGAAGAAGGACTCTTGTGTGTGGCTCCAGACCGAGCCTGCGAGCTGGAAATTACCCCCAGCCTGTGCGCCCACGGGTCTGGCGGAGCAGAGCCATGCTAAGGACATTTATGCATTGTTTTGCTTGCTCAAAAGGCTGTTTACCATTTGTTGGTGCTTCTGGGTTTATGAAGCCAAAAAAACCCACATGAACTTTTAAAGATAAAAACTTTTATCTCCTGCTTTCCTCCCGTTGCACCTGAGTGAGTACAACCTGTTGTGAACTCCCTTGCTCGGACTTCTGAGCCAAAGCTCCCTCTGCTCCCTCTGGTGGTTACTGAGAGTAGTGAAGCTGGCCAGGTTGATGGAAGTTCCCCACCTGCCGACGATAATTGGGAACCTGGGATTACTGGCTGGGAGCATATACTGTTATTTGTTGGGAGCTCATCTGTTCATTCACCTTTTGTGTCCGAGGATCTCCCTCTTCTGGTGAAGGAAGGTAGTGAGGTTGATTTGGATGAAAGAAACCAAACACCTGATCAGGTGGATTGTGACTGGGTTACGAGAACTTCAGACTGGATATAAGGCTGCTGACACCCTTCTGAGTGGCTGGTGATTTCTCTGCTGGATTCTTGGAGACCAGCCTGATTCCTGCTTCCCAAAGATAAGTTTTTGCTCTGCTATTGAACTTATTAGTTTTGGTTTTGTTTACCTTGCTTTTTGAGTTCAGCCATCCCCGGCCGAGGGTGTGCTGGATTCTTATTCCTTGATCAGTGTTCTCTTTTGCTCTGCTTTCAGAATATTCTGAGTGCTGATATAGGGTTTGAAGTCTAGTGACTTCAGGGTCCTTTTTGCTTATCAGTTGTGTTGGCAATATTTTTAGCAGGGTTTTCTCAGATTGCAGACAGCAGCTTTTCTGTCCTGTCCTTTTTAGTTAGCTTGGGCCCCATCATTTGCTCAACCTATCTTTCTATCTGTGTTAGTGTTTTCATCTTGTTTCACCGTCATTATATGTTGGGGGCTGCCTATTGCTTTGGGGTCTGCTCTGGGGCAGTCAGTTTTTCCCTTCTCTCTCTTTAGGCTTGCTTAGATCTCCGGCTGTGACAAGGTGTCTAGGATCACCGTAGGAACACTCCACGGCTACTGCTAGTTATGTGATAGGATTAGGGGTCTGCAATCCGCTAGTTTCCAACCTCTCTGATTTTCTGGGCTGAGCCTGTGTTTTGTTTTTTCCTCCTCGGTGACTCAATCATAACAGAATCACCAGCCATACCGCAGATTCTAGGGTGCTCGAAAGCAGTAAGGAATTGTTAAAAAAAAAAAGTGTCAGAATTTTTTTTTTGTGTATATTTTTTTCCTCTTTTTCTCTGAGGCAATAGGAGGAATATTTTTTTTTTTTTCTGATGGAGTTTAAGCAATTGTCTGATCGTGTGGAGCAGCTTGCTGCTGAAGTGCGAGGAATTTCCGCCTATCTTGCTCATTCACACGCTGCTGAACCAAAAATTCCCACTCCTGATGTGTTTTTTGGGGATCAGTCTAAATTTTTGAATTTTAAGAATAATTGTAAATTATTTCTTGCCTTGAAGCCTAACTCATCGGGGAGCTCTGCGTAGCAGGTTAAAATTGTCATCTCCTTGCTGCGCGGCGATCCCCAGGATTGGGCGTTTTCTTTAGTACCAGATGATCCTATTCTAACTAATGTGGACGCATTTTTTCAGGCCTTGGGGTTGTTGTATAATGAACCTAATGCGATTGATCAGGCTGAAAAGACCCTGTTGGCATTGAGCCAGGGTCAAGATTCTGCAGAACTGTACTGTCAAAAATTCTGAAAGTGGGCGGTCCTCACCACTTGGAATGATGAAGCCTTGGCAGCTCTCTTTCAGAAGGGTTTGTCAGAAACCGTAAAAGATACTATGGTGGGATTTCCTGTTCCCTCTGGTCTTGACGATTCTATGTCATTAGCCATTCAGGTTGATCGGCGTTTACGTGAACGTAAAATTACACGGGAAATGCTGCCACCTGTTGAACAAATGTCTGAACATATGCAATGTGATAGAGTTTTGTCTAGGGCGCAATGTCAGGAGTTTAGAAGACGTAATAAGCTATGTTTTTTCTGTGGAGATGCCTCTCATATTATTTCTGTCTGCCCTAAACGAGAGAACCGTTTTGCACACACATTTGCTGTAGGTGGTGTACAACCTAAGTTTCTTCTGGCAATTACTCTGATCTGCACCCTGTCCACATTTTCTGCTAAATCCTTTGTGGATTCAGGAGCGGCCTTGAACCTAATGGATTTGGATTTTGCTAAACGTTGTGGTTTCCCTATGGCACCCCTGCGGACGCCTATTCCTTTGAGGGGTATTGATGCTACTCCTTTGGCGAAGAATAAACCTCAGTTTTGGACCCAGGTGGTAATGCGGGTCGCCCTAGACCATCAAGAAAATTGCAGATTTTTGGTGTTGCATAATTTGCATGATACCATCGTGCTGGGGTTCCCCTGGTTGCAAATCCATAATCCAGTTTTGGATTGGAAATCTGTGTCTGTGGTGAGTTGGGGTTGTCGGTGTGCTCTTAGTGACACTCCTGTTTTCTCCACCGCTCCCCAGTCGCATGAGGTTCCTGACTATTTGGCTGATTTTTATGATGTGTTTAGTGAGAGTAAGTCTGCGTCTTTGCCTCCTCATAGGAGTTATGACTGTGTAATTGAGCTGAGTCCGGGGTGTAAATTTCCCAAGGGTCGACTTTTTAATTTATCTGTACCCGAACATGAGGCTATGCGTTCTTATATTAAGGAGTCGTTGGAGAAGGGTCATATTAGACCATCCTCTTCACCCTTGGGTGCTGGGTTTTTTTTGTGGCCAAGAAGGATGGTTCATTAAGGCCCTGTATTGACTGTCGCTCCCTTAACAAAATTACTGTTAAATATCAGTATCCGTTACCCCTCATTTCTGACCTATTTTCTAGACTTGAAGGTGCTTGCTGGTTTACCAAGCTTGACCTCAGGGGGGCGTATAATCTTATTTGCATTAAGCATGGGGATGAATGGAAGACAGCGTTTAATACTCCGGAGGGACATTTTGAGTACCTGGTGATGCCTTTTGGGCTCACTAACGCCCCTTCTGTCTTCCAGTGCTTCATGAATGATATTTTCCGGGACTTTGTGGATAAGTTTCTGATCATCTATTTGGATGATATTTTGATCTTTTCCAGGGATTGGGACTCTGATGTGGAACATGTTCGGACTGTGTTCCGGATTTTGAGGGAAAACTCCCTGTATGTTAAGGGATCGAAATGTCTTTTTGGTGTACAGAGGATTTCATTTTTGGGATTTATTTTGTCTCCGTCAACTATTGAAATGGACCCGGCCAAGGTACAGGCCATTTATGATTGGGTGCAGCCCACTTCTTTGAAGGCTGACCAGAAGTTTTTGGGCTTTGCTAATTTTTATCGTAAGTTTATAGCCAATTTTTCTGTTATTGCCAAACCATTGACGGATTTGACTAAGAAGGGCGCTGATTTGCTGAATTGGTCTCCAGAGGCTGTTTCTTCTTTTCAGGAGCTGAAGCGGAGGTTCACTTCTTCTCCGGTTTTGCGACAACCCGATGTCTCACTTCCATTTCAGGTGGAGGTGGATGCTTCAGAGACTGGTGCAGGAGCTGTTTTGTCCCAAAAAGATCCTGTAACATCTATAATGAACCCCTGTGCCTTCTTTTCCCGAAAGTTCTCTCCTTCGGAACGCAACTACGATGTGGGGAATCGAGAACTGTTGGCCATGAAGTGGGCATTTGAGGAGTGGAGACATTGGTTGGGGGGAGCTAGACATCAAGTTGTGGTCCTCACTGACCACAAGAATTTGATCTACCTTGAGTCGGCTAAACGCTTGAATCCGAGACAGGCCAGGTGGGCCTTGTTTTTCACACGTTTTGATTTTGTGGTCTCCTTTCTTCCGGGCACTAAGAACGTTAAGGCTGATGCCCTCTCTAGGAGTTTTTTGGCTGATTCTCATATTGTGACCAAGCCTGCTACCATCTTAGGTGAGGGGGTGGTTCTTTCTGCCATCTCGCCTGATTTGAGACGTGCTCTGGAGAAGTTTCAGGAGGATAAGCCTGAGCGTTGTCCCAGTGGTAGGTTGTATGTTCCTGACCAGTGGAGAAGGAAAGTGATGTCTGAGGTTCATTGCTCCACGTTGGCTGGTCATCCAGGTATTTTTGGTAATAGAGATTTGGTGAGTCGGTCTTTTTGGTGGCCTGCCTTGTCTCGTGATGTCAGAAATTTTGTGCAGTCCTGTGGGACTTGCTCCCGATCTAAGCCTTGTTCTCGTTCTAGTGGGTTGTTGATGCCTTTGCCGGTGCCCAGGAGGCTATGGACCCATACTTCAATGGATTTTATTTCTGATCTGCCTGTCTCTCAGAGGATGACTGTTATCTGGGTGATTTGTGATAGATTCTCTAAGATGGTCCATCTTGTACTACTCCCTAAGTTGCCATCTTCCTCAGAGTTGGTGCCCTTGTTTTTGCAACAGGTGGTTCGTTTGCATGGGATTCCTGAGAACATTGTATCAGACAGAGGAGTTCAGTTTGTCTCTAGATTCTGGAGGACCTTTTGTTCCAAGTTGGGAATTCAGTTGTCCTTCTTCTCTGCATTTCACCCTCAGACCAATGGACAGACGGAGAGAACAAACCAGACTTTGGAGGCTTATTTGAGATGTTTTATATCTGCTGATCAGGATGATTGGGTCTCATTTTTACCCTTGGCCGAATTTGCTTTAAATAATAGAGCTAGTTCTGCCACTTTGATGTCACCCTTTTTCTGTAACTTTGGGTTTCATCCTCGATTTTCTTCAGGGCAGGTGGAGTCTTCTGCCTGTCCAGGGGTTGACACTGTGGTGGAAAGAATGCAGCAGATTTGGGACCAAGTGGTGGATAAGTTGTCTCTTTCCCAGGAAAAGGCCCAGCGGTTTTCTAACCGGCATAGGACCATTGGTCCCCGGTTTAAGGTGGGTGATATGGTCTGGTTGTCATCAAAGAATATCTCTATGAAAGTGGCTTCTCCAAAGTTTAAACCTAGATTTATTGGACCTTACAAGATTTTGGAGATTATTAATCCGGTCTCTTTTCAGTAGGCTCTTCCTGTCACATTTAAGATTCATAATGTGTTTCATAAGTCTTTGTTGAAGAGGTTTGTTGAACCAGTGGTTCCTATGGTGGCACCTCCTGACCCTGTGTTGGTTGAAGGTAACATGGAATATGAGGTAGAGAAGATACTGGATTCCCGTCTGGGTAGACGGAGACTCCAGTATTTTGTTAAGTGGAAGGGTTATGGTCAGGAGGATAATTCCTGGGTCTCGGCCTCTGATATTCATGCCGAAAGATTGGTGCATGCTTTTCATCGGGCTCATCCTGATCGGCCTGGTGGCTTGGATGAGGGTTCGGTGACCCCTCCTCAAGGGGGAGGTACTGTTGTGAGCTCATCTGTTCATTCACCTTTTGTGTCCGAGGATCTCCCTCTTCTGGTGAAGGAAGGTAGTGAGGCTGCTTTAGATGAAAGAAACCAAACACCTGATCAGGTGGATTGTGACTGGGTAACAGGAACTTCAGACTGGATATAAGGCAGCCGACGCCCTTCTGAGTGGCTGGTGATTTCTCTGCTGGATTCTTGGAGACCAGTCTGATTCCTGCTTCCCAAAGATAAGTTTTTGCTCTGCTATTGAACTTATTAGTTTTGGTTTTGTTTACCTTGTTTTTTGAGTTCAGCCATCCCCGGCCGGGGGTGTGCTGGATTCTTATTCCTTGATCAGTGTTCTCTTTTGCTCTGCTTTCAGAATATTCTGAGTGCTGATATAGGGTTTGAAGTCTAGTGACTTCAGGGTCGTTTTTGCTTATCAGTTGTGTTGGTAATATTTTTAGCAGGGTTTTCTCGGATTGCAGACAGCAGCTTTTCTGTCCTGTCCTTTTTAGTTAGCTTGGGCCCCATCGTTTGCTCAACCTATCTTTCTATCTGTGTTAGTGTTTTCATCTTGTTTCACCGTCATTATATGTTGGGGTGTTATGATTGAGTCACCGTAGGAGGCAGACACAAAAATAGAAGCTACGTCCAGAAAACCAGAGAAGTTGGCAACTATCAGATTGCAGACCCCTGAACCTATCAACACAACTAGCAGTAGCCGTGGCGGGTTCCTACGATGCCCTAGACTCCTCGATCACAGCCGGAGAGCTAAATAGCCTAAAGACAGAAAAGGAAATCTAAACTGCCCCAGAGCAGACCCCAAAGTAAAAGGCAGCCGCCAACATATAATGACGGTGAAGCAAGATGAAAAAACACTCACACAGGTAGAAAGATAGGCTGAGCAAACGATGGGGCCCAAGCTAACTAAACAGAACAGGAAAGGAAGGTTGCTGTCTGCAATCTGCCAAAACCCTATCAAAGACATAAGCCAACAAGCTGATATGGAAAAAGACCCTGAAGCAGCTAGGCTTCAAAAACTAAATCAGCACTCAGGTATTTTCAGAAGACAGAGCTAAAGGAATTCAGCACACCCCAGCAGGGAATGGCATAAATCCAGAAAAACAAAGCAAAACCAAGTCAAAGCACAAATGCAAAAAGCTGAGCAGAAAACTTAGCTTTAGAAGAGCAGGAATTCAGACTGGTCTCCAAGGATCCCACAGAGAAATCACCCGCAGGGCAGAATGGCGTTGGCAGCCTTATATCGTTAGTAACTCTACTCAGCGAGTCATCATCATCAGGCTCAGGTGTTTGATAATCAGGCTCACTACCTTTCTTTACCAGAAGAGGGAGTCCCTTGGGCCTCAGTAGTGAAGGGGAAAATGAACTCACAACAGTGGGGGCTGCCTATTGCTTTGGGGTCTGCTCTGGGGCAGTCAGTTTTTCCCTTTTCTCTCTTTAGGCTTATTTAGATCTCCGGCTGTGACGAGGTGTCTAGGATCACCGTAGGAACGCTCCACGGCTACTGCTAGTTATGTGATAGGATTAGGGGTCTGCAATCCGCTAGTTTCCAACCTCTCTGATTTTCTGGGCTGAGCTTGTGTTTTGTTTTTTCCTCCTCGGTGACTCAATCATAACAGGGATTACTGGCTGGGAGCTGGCTGCTCTTGGTGGTTGCTGGTGATTTCCTCCATGTGCATTTGGAGTTCTCTTGTCCCCTGCCTGATCTGCATGGTTTAGTTAAGTGATTCTTTTGCTAATCCTTTGCATCTAATCTGTTGTGCCTTTTTTTTGCTTTCTGCTTTGTTGCTAGGGTTCAGCGTACTCCCTGCTGGGGGCAGCACTGGGCCCGGCTCCATATGTTACAGCTTGTGTCAGTTTGTTCAGTCCCCTGTTATGTTAGTATGTTTTGCTTTGCTTCCAGTTTATACCAGAGTGCTGATCTAGCGGGGGAGAGGTTGTGTGGCCTCAGGCTTTTTGTATATCAGAAGTGTTGGATTTTCTTTAGAGTTTTGTGCGTGATTGCAGACACTATCTTTTCTGTCCTGTCCTGTCTAGACAGCTTGGGCCACACCGGTTGCTCAGTCTATTTTCTGCCTGTGTTTGTGTTTCATCTTGCCTCACCGACAATATATGTTTGAGGGCTGTCTATTCCTTTGGGGATCTGCTCCGGGACAGTTCAGATTTCACCTTTCTGGCTTTAGGCTTGGTTAGTTCTCCGGCTGTGATGAAGCATCTAGGGCATCATAGGAATGCTCCTTGGCTACTGCTAGTTGTGTTGATAGGATCAGGAGTCTGCAATCCGCTTAGTTACCAACCTCTCTGGTTTCCTGGTGGCTTAGTCTGTTCCTGCCATCCTCCTGACCCATTCATAACAACAACCACTACCAATACACATAAACACACAAACAGCATGTGTGACACCCCAGAGTCCGGTTATCACAGTGACATTACCTCCCTCTAAGAGGTGAAGTCATGCTTGGAGGCAGAAAAGGGACCCCCATGCCAGGTAGCATAAATTTAATCACAATTTCCTGCAGCAGGTCAGAAAAGGGAGATGCCTTATAAATTCTGGCCAGCAGAGGGGGTTGGTGAGTCAGCTAGAAATGAGCTGAGGGAGTTGTCATGGAAACGAAGCAGCTGTGAGCTGTGAGGAGAAAGGACAGTTTAAACATGAGGTCGTGAGGTAAAGAGATCTTTCTGGAAGATCCTGTCAGATGAAGACAGGGAGCTGATCTGAGAGGAGTTCGATAGGCAGAGCTGATCTGTGAAGAGGGAAAGGACAAGAGCAGAGACTGAGAGACTCTAGGGAAGCTAAAATACTGCATATAGCAGACCCCTGAGTGAAGCGCTAATAAAGAGAAAAGGGACATCAGAGTCCTAGGCTGACAGGAGCTGTACGCCCTGATAGCCGAATCTGAAAGTACAGGGAATTGTAAATTCCTGTGCATATTAATCACCTGAGGGCGCGGCAGCGGATAAGGAGCTCGGGGCTGACAGTGAAGAGAACGGTACCCATGGAATAGGCTCACACTGACAGCCGTACAGGTTAGTGAAACCATCACGAATAGAGGGTCGCAGCATAGTTATATACAGCGGAGACCCACACACAAAGTGCAGAAAGGAAGGTCCTAAATCCCCACCTGGCAAGGTGGATCCCCTGAATGCCTCCAGGTGAGCCGGACTCATTCCATCACCTGTATGTGGTACTCCGGACTGCAACCTATTACCAGTAAAAGGTAAAGAACCTGCACCTCTCTGTGTCTTTCTCTCATTTATCTGCACCCCAACGTTTACAGCCATTTTTACTATTTATTTAACATCTTTGCCATGGGACTACAGCCCTACTTGTGGAGGGCTACAACATCATAGCTGCGCCCAACATCCATCCCAGAGAAACAACACCGCAGCGCTGGTCACCTCTGACTAGAATACCACAGGTGGCGTCTCGTATTTCACCATCTAATACTTTATTTTCATTTTTACCACATAAATACCACACAACTTTCCCCTATTTTATTACTGGACGCCTCTGGGCCACGGACCGGGTTACCGCCGCCGTGACACCGTCCCCCATGGAAGTCGACAGGCCCGGTACCGAGTACCCTCAGGCCCCGCATGGCGCTCCACATGCTCAGATTCAGATCTTGTCCCGAGATCTCGGGAGACGAGATCTGAATCTTAGCATGCGCCGCCCCCAGCAGCCATTTTACCGGAGGCCACCGCATCGCAGCAATGGAGATGCCGGGGCCTCCGGGCTTTGGGGAAATGCCGGCGAGCCCAGACGCTGCACAAAGAGCTGCCGCCCCCCAGCACAGAGCCCCCACGCTGCTGAAAGGAGCCACCGCTCCCCAGCACAGACCCCACGCTGCTGAAAGAGGAGCCGCTGCCCCCCAGAACAGAGACCCCACACTGTTGAAAGAGCCGCCCCCCAGCACAGAGACCCGCAGAGAGCACAGCTGCCACCAATGAGGTATTAGGGGGGATACTCCACTTACACCTTCCCTGTGAGACACCCCCTCCCTTCGTCATCGGGACCACTCCCCCCACCATATGCAGATTACTCCACACCTGCCCTATAAGATGACACCCGGCGTATAAGAAGACCCCTGACTTTTAAGAAGATTTTATATTTTAACTGGAAAAGTTGGGGGGGGGGGTCGTCTTATACGCCCAGTCATCTTATACGCCAGAAAATACGGTACATGTTTATTTCCTTTGTGTGTATTGGAACAACACAAAAAAGCAGAACAAAAAAGTAAAATTGGACATCATTTCACAAAAAACCCACAAAATGGGCAGGACAAAATTGTTGTCAACCTCATATTAATATTTGATTGCACACCCTTTGCAATAAATAACTGTTATCAGTCACTTCCTATAACCATCAACAAGCTTCTTAAACCTCTCATCTGTTCTATCCTGGTAGCTTGGGTTTACTTAGACAAGTAAGCATGATGAAACAGATAATGACACATTTAATCACTCATAAACATACAGTGGGTAAAAAAGTATTTGGTCAGCCACCAATTGTGCAAATTCTCCCACTTAAAAAGATTAGAGAGGCCTGTAATTGACATCATAGGTAGACCACAACTATGAGAGTCAAAGTGAGAAAACAAATCCAGAAAATCACCTTGCCTGACTTGGCAAGATTTATTTAGCAAATTATGGTGGAAAATAAGTATTTGGTCACCTAAAAACATGCAAGATTTCTGGCTCTCACAGACCTGTAACGTCTTCTTTAAGAGGCTCCTCTGTCCTCCACTCATTACCTGTAGTAATGGCACCTGTTTGAACTTGTTATCAGTATAAAAGACACCTGTCTACAACATCAAACAGTCACACTCCAAACTCCACTATGGTGAAGACCAAAGAGCTGTTCAAGGACACCAGAAACAAAATTGTAGCCCTGCACCAAGCTGGGAATACTGAATCTGCAAAATGCAAGCAGCTTGGTGTGATGAAATCAACTGTGGGAGCAGTAATAAGAAAATGGAAGACATGCAAGACCACTGATAATCTCCCTCGATCTGGGGCTCCACACACGATCTCACCCAGTGGGGTCAAAATGATCACAAGAACGGTGAGCAAAAATCCCAGAACCACACGGGGGAACCTAGTGAATGACTTGCAGAGAGCTGGGACCACCGTAACAAAGACTACCATCAGTAACACAATACACCGCAAGGGACTCAGATCCTGCAGTGCCAGATGTGTTCCCCTGCTTAATCCAGTACATGTCTGGGCACATCTGAAGATTGCTAGTGAGTATCTGGATTATCCAGAAGAGTATTGGGAGAATGTCATATAGTCTGATGAAACCAAAAGTAGAACTGTTTGGTAGAAACAAAACTCATGTTTGGAGGAGACAGAACGCTGGGTTGCATGCAAAGAACACCATACCTACTGTGAAGCATGGGGGTGGCAACATCATGCTTTGGGGCTGTTTCTCTGCAAAGGGACCAGGACGACTGATCCGTGTACACTAAAGAATGAATGGGGCCATGTATCGTGAGATTTTGAGTGCAAACCTCCTTCCATCAGCAAGGGCATTGAAGATGAAACGTGGATGGGTCTTTCAGTATGATAATGATTCCAAGCACACCGCTAGAGCAACGAAGGAGTGGCTTCGTAAGAAGCATATGAAGGTCTTGGAGTGGCCTAGCCAGTCTCCAGATCTCAACCCCATAGAAAACCTTTGGAGTGTTTTAAAAGTCCGTGTTGCTCATCGACAGGCCCAAAACATCACTGCTCTAGAGGAGATCTGCATGGAGGAATAGGCCCACCATACCACCAACAGTGTGGCCAAGCTTGTGAAGACTTCCAGAAAACGTTTGATCTCTGTCATTGCCAACAAAGGATATATAACAAAATATTGTGATTAACCTTTGTTAATTTCCAAATACATATTTTCCACCATAATTTGCAAAATATATCTTGCCAAATCAGACAAGGTGATTTTCCTGAGTTATTTTCTCATTTTGTCTCTCATAGTTGTGGTCTACCTATGATGTCAATTACAGGCCTCTCTCACCTTTCTAAGTGTAGACTTGCACAATTGGTGGCTGACTAAATACTTTTTTCCCCCACTGTATTAGCCTTTTCTGCTTTTGTGATGGATGGGGGTTGGGTAACACTTGGCTGCTCGGCCAGAAGCTATGAGAACAGCTGCTAATACATATGTGATGTTTCCTGAAGGCTCTCAGAATTGGCCATATATGAAATAAATATGTGATCCCTGAGGAAGACATTTTTCCATGTAATCTTTAACCCATTGAAACATCAGTACCTACCCAGCATTTAACGGCTGATAACAAAGAACTGTAGATTGCAGTAAGTTCTAAGTACCGTAGTTGCATTCCATTCTGTACATTCCAACACCACCATTGTTCTTTCCTGACTTTAGTGAGTTGTTTTTTTTTTTACAGAAGAAGCCATAGTAAGTAATGCTGCCTAACCGGTACAGAGGATGAAATACTCCGTATTTGCGCCGGCATAGCTCATACACAGTTCAAAGGAATGATGTTCATTGAAACCTCCAATTACTGAAATGTAATCTGAGATATTTTCAAGGACCTGACGGTGTAGGATTAGTAGAACTCACTTCTGTCATTATTAGTAGGAGCAGAACTTTGGGAATTTTTCAGCCTTGGCCAGGATATTTAAATACAGATCTGGGGCAACAAGCTGCTATAATTTGCTACAAATCTGCTATCAAAGTGACTGCAGACTTGTAGCTTAAGACCAGACAACCCCTTTAAAGGGATCAACGCTCCTAAGGGATGTAGATCAGGGGAGCAGACTGTCAGTCATTACATGTCTCACCTCCCCTTTGATTTACAATAAGCTCTGGAGATGGAGTCTCGGGGAGATCTATGTCTGGCCCATAGATCTAAACAGCTCATTTACATATTAAGATAACAGTGGATTTCCAGTGCCCTGGATGAATTTGCACCCCCTATAAATAGAACACCTCAACGCAGACGGCGACAACCCTGGCACACGGTGCAAACACGTTTCCTGCAGCGGTGCTCCAGGTGCGCCGAACGTCTGCGGAGAAAATCCAATCTACACGAAGATTTCATCCATTTTAAGTTTATGCTTAGAACATACAACACTGCCCTTCACCTCTCCAAACAAGCCTATTTCAACACCCTCATCACCTCACTGTCCAATAACCCGAAATGTCTCTTTGACAGTTTTCATTCTCTACTCAATCCAAGAGTACAGGCCCCAACCACGGAGCTCCGAGCTGACGATCTGGCCAATTACTTCAAAGAAAAAATTGACCAGATCTGACAGGTAATTATCTCCCAATCACCTCATACCATGCACTGTCCTCCCTCCCCCACTGCATCTAGCTCACTCTCTGATTTTGAACCAGTCACAGAAGAAGAAGTAAGCAGGCTCCTTGCATCTTCTTGCCCAACTACTTGCATCAGTGACCCATTTCCGTCACATCTCCTCCAGTCCTTTTCCCCTGCTGTCACCCCTCACCTAACTAAAATATTTAACCTCTCTCTCTCTTCTGGTATTTTTCCCTCCTCATGTAAGCATGCCATCATACATCCACTACTTAAAAAACCATCCCTCGACCAAAACTGTGCCGCTAACTATAGACCTGTCTCTAATCTTCCCTTCATCTCTAAACTCCTGGAACGCCTGGTCCACTCCTGTCTTATCCGCTATCTCTCAGAAAACTCTGTTCTCGACCCTCTCCAATCTGGTTTCTGCTCTTTACACTCCACTGAAACTGCCCTCACTAAAGTCTCTAATGATCTGCTAACAGCTAAATCAAATGGTCATTATTCCATGCTAATTCTCTTGGATCTCTCTGCAGCATTCGACACTGTGGATAATCAGCTCCTCCTCACTATGCTCCGTTCCATTGGCCTCAAGGACACCGTTCTCTCCTGGTTCTCCTCCTATCTCTCCGACCGCTCCTTTACTGTATCTTTTGCCGGTTCCTCCTCCTCTCACCTTCCCCTTACTGTTGGGGTCCCCCAAGGATCGGTTCTAGGCTCCCTCCTCTTCTCCTTGTACACTGCCCCTATTGGTCAAACAATCAGTAGATTTGGTTTCCAGTACCATCTCTATGCTGATGACACCCAATTATACGCTTCTTCTCCTGACATCACGCCAGCCTTTCTAGAAAACACCGGCGATTGTCTAAACGCTGTGTCTAACATCATGTCCTCACTATACTTGAAACTGAACCTGTCAAAGACTGAACTCCTGGTGTTTCCTCCCTCTACTAATGTACATATACCCGACATTGCTATTTCTGTGTGTGGTTCCACTATTACTCCCCAGCAACAGGCCCGCTGTCTTGGGGTCATACTTGATTCCGAGCTTTCCTTTGCCCCCCATATTCGATCACTGGCTCGCTCTTGTCATCTGCACCTCAAAAACATTTCTAGAATTCGACCTTTTCTTACTTTTGACTCTGCAAAAACTCTTAATGTTTCTCTTACTCATTCTCGTCTTGACTATTGTAACTCTCTTCTAATCGGTCTCCCTCTTACCAAACTCTCCCCTCTCCAATCTGTCTTGAATGCTGCAGCCAGGATCATATTCCTCACCAATCGTTACACCGATGCCTCTACCTTGTGCCAGTCATTACACTGGCTACCCATCCACTCCAGAATTCAGTATAAACTTATTACCCTCACCCACAAAGCCCTCCATGGCTCAGCACCACCCTACATCTCCTCCCTTGTTTCAGTATACCACCCTACCCGTGCCCTCCGTTCTGCTGATGACCTGAGGTTAGCATCCTCAATAGTCAGAACCTCCCACTCCCGTCTCCAAGACTTTACACGTGCCGCGCCAATTCTTTGGAATGCACTTCCCAGGTCAATATGATTAGTCCCCAATCCCCACAATTTTAAGCGTGCCCTGAAAACGCATTTATTCAGACTGGCCTATCGCCTCAACACATTAACCTAATCTATCCCTGTGTGGCACAGCCAAAAGTTTTACCATAACCAGATTTCCCGCATCATGTTCCCACATGCTTTATGCATCCATTAGCCCTCTGTGTCTGTACTGTTACACACTTAACATTATGGCTGGTCCATACAATCAGGGCAACTGTTACCACCCACCTTTCGTGTCTACCTCTTTCCTCATAGACTGTAAGCTTGCGAGCAGGGCCCTCATTCCTCTTGGTATCTGTTATGATCTATGTGATTATTGTTATGCTGTAATGTCTATCGTCTGTACAATTCCCCTCTGAAATGTAAAGTGCTGCGGAATATGTCGGCGCTATAAAAATAAAATTTATTATTATTATTATTTCTCTGGAATAAGACACCAGATCACAGATGTTAAGGTATCATTTTATTCAGATTTCTAAGACCTACAGGTGCCTCTCCCAAAATTAGAATATCATCAAAAAGTTATTTTATTTTAGTTCTTCAATACAAAAAGTGAAACTCATTCCTGCAGCGTCTCTGTGTCTCTGAAGCTAGGTATACTGGAAGCCATCTTCGGAACTCCTAGACATGCACAGTTCGTGTGATAACACGGGAAGAGGGCTGACTAGTTTGGGACAACTAACGCCCCATCGACTAGTTGAAGCCTCATTAGCATAGGAAAGACGTAGGTTATAATTTTGCTTTTTTAAAGCATTTATTTAACTGATGTTCTACAGGAGTTTGTATGCTCTCCCCGTGTTTGCGCGGGTTTCGCCTTGTTCTCTCCCACTCCAAAGACATACTGATAGGGAATTTAGATTGTGAGCCCCAATGGGGACAGTGATGTCTGTAAAGCGCTGTGGAATAAGCTAGCGCTATATGAGTAAAATAAATAGAAATAAATACAGGACTGGTCAGGGAGGCAGTGTAATCACACATAGCTGAGTTCTGCTGGGTTGGAGGGCACAGGGGATCTGACAGGTGGTCTGCTGAGGTTCGCCTACATCCACTATTAGGGTGTGCCACCATAGCTGTAATCAGGGTTACCTGATTCGGGCCCACTCAGAAGTGTCACCTCCCCTGAGCTGAACCCCCAGCTACGCCTCTGGCCCCAGAGGATCCCGAGAGCCATACCCCTTGGTAAAGACCGTAAAAATTAGCACTAAATGAAAAAGGCCCATATATCTGGAACCATATTTAAAAAAAACAACCCCTCAGAATAATCAGGGGAGCAGTAGGAAGGAAATAAGAGCAAACACGGATCATTTTTGACCTGGTGACAGATCATTTTTATATTCAATCTATTTTTATTGATAAACAAAACAGAGAATTTCAAATTTTCCATGTTAATATGAGTAAAATTACAAACGAGCAAGAAAACTACAGAATACTTCTACACAGTAGTTGTAAGTGAATTAAAGGAAATACGTCCAAAACAATTCGCCCAAGTGAAAATCAACAAGGCGGGATAATATGAAGGTAAATCCAGAAATCACTTATGAGAGAGAGAACTTCCACGGAAGACCCCCCATACATAGAAAAGGAAAAAAGAGAAAGACCACAAGAGGGAATAAGAAAGGGTGAGGGGAGGAGGAGGGGTCCTTCGACAGGTCATGTTTAATAGCTGAATGTAGACACAGGATAGCCGCTCCTACTCGGATGCAGAAAAAGTACAAGCACTGAGCTTGTAGAGGTTGGCCGCTCATTTTGGCACATTTCTATCGAAGCCTTTCACTCTCAATGCCAGCTCTAGAATTGATCAAGCAGGTGAGGGGTGTGCGGAGATCCACACAGCTCCTAGCTATGCTCTTTTTTTTTTTTTTAGCGTTTTTGCAGCTTTTTTTTGTAGTTGCTTTTTTATGCAAATTAAAAGCTGTTGTTTTTTTTTTACAGTATCAGCAAATCTGAGATTTCAGAAGTCTCAGGCACACGCTTGTTTATTTCTGACAACTTGAGAACTGCAGCGTTTTGTAAATTTGCAGCATGCCAATTCTTTCCGCATTTTTGCAGTGTTTTTTTCACCCATGAAAAGCAATGAGAAAATGAAACAAAGCTGCAAAATATGCGTTAATCACTGTATTTTCGTAGCGTTCTTTTTAACTGTTTTTGATGAATAAATCTAATTTTATGACACGTATACTGCAGGCAAAGCACAAGTGTAATCCGCACACAAAAAAATACAGCAAAAAACATAATGAAAAACACTTCAAAAATGTTTACTGACAAGAGAAAAGGTTTTGACTTCAGAAAAAAGCGCTGCATGTGAACATAGCCCAACCACAGCGATCGGAGTTATCTTTGATCATTGCCGTTATCTTCTTGGATAACAAAGTCAATCTCTGACAGCCACATTTAGGGTGTGCGATCGTGCCCGGGCACCCATCACCCACCCCATGCCAGTCATGTGATCGCAGGGTGCTGGTGGGTTGCCTTGTTGCAAGGAGACAGTTATTTGTCCTGTGTTCTTCAATACTGTAAAATATAGAACAAGCGATCAAACCACTTACAGAAAATCCCCCATTGCTGATCTCTAGTGCCAAAGACTGAGCTTCCTAAGAGACCATGATTTGCCCTGTACACTGTAATACTATGGCATTGCAGTATAAAGTATAAGCGATCGGATGATTGCAAGCTCAAGTCCCCTATGGGGGTTAAAGCAACCAAAAAGGTTTCAAAATTCTAAAAAAAATATAGAAATTCAGATCACCCACCTTCTTCCCCGTTAAAAATGAAGAAATGAAAAAAAACAAACAAACATATCTGGTATTGATATAAAAGTCTGGTCTATTAAAACAATCAAAATATAAAATTATCTTACGGTAGAGAAAAGCAATTGAAATGCCATGATTATGATTTTTTTTGTAGCCTAACCTCTCTAAAAAACAAACAAAAAAAATCTATAAAAAGAGATCAAAACATTGTATGTAGCCCAAATTGGCATCAATAAAAATGTCAGGTCACCAAACAAAAAAACAAGCTCCATAGAACGAAAAACAAAAACTTTACGGGTCTCAAAAATGCAAAGCAACCCTCCCAAAAATCTACGTATGCCGTAATCGCACTGGTTTGAAGAATCATCTTCACAGGTCATTTCTTATCATCCAATGAATAAAGTAAAAGCAAAATGAAAGACAGATTTGTGTTTCTTCACTGCATGCTTATATTGCACAGCGGGGAGGGCGGCAGTTCAGTTTTCGCCTCAGGCAGGAAGAAAGCCGAAATCGGCCCCGCACGTAGCACTGTATACAAGTTGTTTCGGGACTGCTTAAACAATGATAATAACTACAATGCGGAGTATGAAGAAACTCTTTCACATTCTTCAGACGTGGCTGAACACTGTAAATTGCCAGATTCCATTACTGGAGGAAGCTCCTGACAAAGTTGGTCATACGCAGACCCCTGTGACTGGTGCTATGCAGCGAGGGGGTGAGGGACTGAGCAAGTCGAGGGACTGAGCAAGTCCAGGCACAGTGAAGAATGAAGGAGGAAGGACAGCAGCACTGGAACAAGAGGAAGAGAAACTGCTGGTGAAAAGGAGAACAACAAGTGCATGGTGACATTATAGAAATGCTGGGAAACGCACGGAGACGGTAACACCAAGTGCATGGTGACATTATAGAAATGCTGGGAAACGCACGGAGACGGTAACACCAAGTGCATGGTGACATTATAGAAATGCTGGGAAACGCATGGTGACATTATAGAAATGCTGGGAAATGGTAACAGAAGGCTTTCCATGTGGAGCAGCAGGCGACGCTGAGTGACAGCTTGAGGGACGGGCACAGCTGTCACCGTAATTCCTTCTCAAAAGCAAAAAGTCGTTTGGATCTAAGGAAGACGTACGTAAAAAGGAGTATAACATGAGAAAACCCCAGGAAGAAGCTTCATATTGATCAGCAAGGCACATGGCATGACACTTGTAGTAAGTGCCAATGTGGTTGTATGAGATGTAAAGGCTGATTAGTATCCTCCCCTTTACTTCAACCCCTCCCTAGTCTATAAATATCGAGATCAATGTACGTGCTCCACAGAACGTCTTACTTTAACCACTGCGTTGCCAGAATACAACTCACCAATGAGACCCAGAGACAAGTAAACCACTCCCTACTGGAAGCATTGAGGGTGGTGGAGTGGACTTTACACCTGTCTGTGACATCGAGCGCACAGCCTTCCCTACAGAAAGCAGCAATGCCACTGTTTAGCCGAGCCCTTGGCCTTCTGCGCCAGTCAAGGTCTCCCCGAGTTATGAACAAAGCTTGGGCATCACAACAACCCAAAAGTCAAGAACTCTCCGCAGCGGTAAGTGAAACCGGCACTGACCGTTCTAGAGGCTTGGGGTGGTCATTGTTTTTGGGTAATACTCTAAACTTTCCATTTTATTGGTCACCATATAATTTCTTTTCTGAATAACTTCTGTCTGACCAATTGTGAGCCCTCCATTGTCTTCTGTTTCACCAACACTAGTATCCATTGGGTCATCGTCCAGACACTTGGACTTGGCTTTTTCCTAAGTAGTGTAACATTAAGGATTCTTGAAGGGCATGTAACCTTTGTATTATGAGAAGTTGGAGCATGACTAACGTACATGTCTGTTTGAGAAATTCCATCTCATTGCAAGGGTAAGATAAAAGTCCAAGATGGTTTAAATGGAGTCATTGTGAGGTCATCTGGAGCCACCACCACTTCACATACCTACATCTGTTTCCTGGACGGATGTGTAATTACCGACCCCAACATATATTTTCACGATTATTCCGACCGACCATAAAACATTTATTCACCGATTGTTTGTCACGTTGCACAACTCTTCTTCCAATCTTCTGACATCTGGGGACTTTCCTAAGGCTATGTACCCACGAATGCAGAAAAAAACGGACTCCTTCCCAGAAAAAAAACACTCTTTTTTAATGCGTTTTTTTTTGCGTGTTTTCTAAGCGTTTTGTACAGGAGCATCCTCCTGCTCATAGAATATAGTTAGAAATGCGGATTTTTCTGCAAAAATAATGAATATGCTGCATTTACCGCAATGCGTTTTTTTCACGGAAAAAAACGCATCATGTGCAGAAAAATTGCAGAATTCATTAAAAAGAATGGGATGCTTCTTGTATGCGTTTTTGAAGCGTTTTTGCTGGGAAAAACGCTTAAAAAATGCGAAAAAAAACGCTTACGTGGGTGCACAGCCTAAAAGTGCAGCTGAACTAGTGGCATTATCACACATGGTGCAGCCGTAAAGGGTCACAAAATAAATATAGTTGTCCTTCTCTGGTATTTATTAGTTGATAATCTCTTTACATGTAGACCCCAAGGCATTCTTATATTAATACTTGATCCTTAAGCTTTTCTACTACTTAATAAGAAGTGACAGATGCCCAACCCCTCCCTGTAATATACGCTGGTAGCATACAGTGCATGAACCTCCTGAGAGACCTGTGTTAATGTTCAATGAAATAGGGGAGGGCGTACAGCACGAGGCCAACGACCTTGGGAAGTGTCCGGTCACCACGCCGAGGCCTGCAGCTGCCGCAGGATACAGTGGCGATAAATCCCTATGGACACCACCTTCTGACAATGCAATTTCCAGGAAATTGTTCAGCATGTCATTTCTATCCATGGCACTAGTAACAACAGTATATAAACCGTCCAGACAAGTAAATTATTGGATCTTGAAGAGCTTCCAGTCTGCATGGAGAAAAATATTGGGCCCCCTCCACATTACGCCTACTGGAGCTTTTCTGACCCCCCCATTCTACAACCATAGACATTAATATGGAATTGGTCCCTTTGCAGATATAATGGCTCCTTCTTTTCTGGGAAAATGTTCTACGAGACTTTGGAGGTGTCTGTAGGAATTTTTGCCTCTTCGCCCAGATGATCATTTGTGAGGTCAAACCCTGAGGAGAGGTCCGAGCTCACAATCCAGTCTAGTAGATATCATGGATGCTTTCACATTGTGTTCAGGCACTTGTTCAGTCATCTAGTCCTAGCTTAAATCCAACACCCCCCCAAAATGGGATTTGGATGTATGCATCGACAGGGCCAGCATAGCCTATACTGGTGGAGGCAGGGCAAACGTGCGCTCTGCTGTGCATAGTTTTCAAGCGTGTTCACCTACCGGAGGCAGACACTCGAATGTAGGCACAAAGCAGTCAGGCAGGTAACGTTCTCCTGGCATTCACCAAACCCAGGCTCATCCATCAGACGCTAGATAGAGAAGTGTGATCTGTCACTGCACAGGACATGCTTCCACTAAGCAAGACTATAATGGTGGCAGCTTTACACCACTCTATCATTTGGCATTGTGCTTGGTAATGTAAGGCAGCTTCTCAGCACGGAAACCCATGTCATAAAGCACCAGGCAACAGTTTTGTGCTGATAATGTCATCGGAGGATTGGACACTACAGTTATGGTGACTTTTCTGACCTCTGCTCCTTAGCACTCAGTGACCCAGCGCTGCAACTTTCTGTGGTCTCCACTTCGAGGCAGAGTTGTTGCTGATCTCTTCTTGTTTAAATAAAACCAATGACCGGTGATTTTAAAATATTTAGGAGAAAAGAAATTGAAACGAACTGACTTGTTACTTTGGTTATAAAGGTGGCTTGGACTACACCGTGACTTTGGCCATAACACCGGCTCTGTGCCGCTGCTACATTCCAGCACAATGTAGGAGGATAGGGTCACATTGTGACCAAAAGGGATTATGACTGCAACAAAACATGCAACTAATTCTGACTCTCTGCTTCTTGCAGTCATGGTACCCTGCTGGTGGTCATACCAAAGTCGCCGTGTAGCCCCAGCCTGAGAATATACTTCCTTCCATTTGTAAAAGAATGGCTGAAAGTACAGGCAGACTGCAAGGCAAGGGGCAGGACTGTATACATGGGGGCAATGAGAAGGAGTGAAAAAACTGAATTTATTATTTTGTAGTTTTGTACATCTAATATCTGCAGGAATCTGAATTACTGACATTGACCTACAACCTTTCCTAGAACGTGCCACCATGTCACTACTAATGAAGATTATAATCTCCACGTCCAGATCAGGGATTTTTCAATGGATGAGCTGTCAGAGATTAGAATGAAAAACGATTTCTGTGATACTACAAACAGCCTCCAGGAATATGTGGCCCAGTTTCTGGAAGAAAGCGGCCCTTCCTCCAGCGACATACAGACCTTTTACGTTTGCAATTGGAATTATTTTGAGACATCCATTAATTCTGGATGAGAGGACTAGTACTGAAAAGCAGCGGCCGACGCGGTGTTATCCCGGAAATATCTTTCAAGGATAAGACTAAAAGGCCAAAGTCCTGTGATTGTCAATATCTACCACCTTTATGGACATGATATAAAAGCCCTCCATTCTTTCCTCTGCCATACACTGTCCTCGAGAAAGCAACAAGCGAAACGCGTATCGGGGTACCGCCACCACTTAAGGTAATGTAGGGAAAACTCCTCCCCATAATATATCTTGGTCACCTTGATTTATCTAAAAATTTTTTGCTGTCAGCTCTTTGGTTTTCCGGTTTACTCTTAATTGTTTGAGCCATACTTTCTTGAGCCTGTATTATTATACACTTATACCTTGGGACCTACTTTGACACCATATGATATAGGGAGGGATTTTTTTTGTATGTTTAGAACCCAATTGGACACTTTTTTGATTAATGCAAGCAAGCCTATTATATACATTTTAGGTGAGGTTTATCCCACTAATTAATTAAACATTTTTCAATGGGTTTTCCTGATATTTATCAGCCTGCTATTTTACATTTTTATGGCATATCGCTTCTTTCCTCTTTTTTAATTGATTCACCTTCATCAACTGTTTACCTGCACCAAAGAAATGAGTGTTTCTCATTTATTTGTAATATTGGGCAGAGCCATTCATTCATGCAGAACATTGCACACGTGCACCGATGAGAACTGTTAATAACATGAACATATATAACAATCCAAGAAAAAATCTCAAGGGGAATAATGTCTAAAGTGGCCAAAACTGCCCCAAGATTTTGAAAATGTTAGATCTTTGAAAAGACAAGTCCAGAAAAACCTTTACATGGCCAGTCTGTTCTTCCGCTACTGAGAAGTCAGTATTTTAATTTATACGCGAATGAAACTGAAGAGCTATGGTAGATCTGAAGCCTCTGTCACTCCAGGTCAGCGCAGTCTCCTCCTGCTTGACTGATATCTCCCTTGCCTGAAGTCACATGTAAGAGATGTCAGTCAAGCGGGAGGAGGCGATGCTAAGCGGGGAGTAGAGCTGGAGTGACAGAAACTTCAGATCTACCATAGTCCCTCAGCCTCATTTGCATAATTCCAACGCTGATTTCTCAGTAATGGAAGAACGGACCGGCCATGGACTCATCTTTGAAAGAGCTACATGTGCCTATATATAGTTGGAGGGGTGACATTCTTCCAACAGATTTCCTTTAATGGTGATGCCATGATTCAGCTAAGCAGTTCACCAACAATAAAACTGCACCAATCTTTGCGTTGGCACGGCTCTGATCACAACATGTGAGAGCATAGCATCACACCCTTATAGCATTTGGAGCTGCAATCTGCCGAACGAAATTATGGCTCAATTATTACAAGGCGAGTCACGTACAGTACGTTAAAGCATTTTAAGAGATTTTACCAATAAAGTAAAAAAGAAAGTGTAGTGCAGCTGTGTCTGACTGGATGAACTGGGAACAGAAATCTAACACTGGAAACCTGTATAGAGCCAGTCCTCAAATAAGAGGTGGATACAAAAATATTATTCTGAGCTGAATGCATTAAAGGGGTTGTCCAGGCATATAATAGTGGCGACTTATCTGCCGGATAGGACAATAGCAGATTGAGGGGGGTCCACCTCCACCGATCAGCTGCCGGTATTGCAGTATAGCTCCTTATGGGGGTATTAGTGAAACAAGTAGCATCAGCAGAAAGAAGACATGGAGGAGAGCATGGCCAGAGTGTGTGTAAGGTCTGCAGGAAATTCAGTATGACCTCATTCTGTCAGAATGTTATATGCTCCACTTGCCTTTAGTCCACTGCCACTTGAGCTTCACAACAACCTTCCACTATCTCAGACTGATTAAAACAGGAAATTATCCCCCTTTTTCCTTGACCTACCCCTTCCCCTGCTGGGCTGGTCCCAAGCATTTAACTATCTTTTACTCTGTCTGCCCCAGCAGTCTGTTGCTGGGCAACTTAGACTTTCACCTACATTCTAACATCACTACTTAACTACAGTCACTACCTTCTAACAGTATGCACTAAGCATATTACACTTACAATGCCTATCACACTCTCATGCCCTCATGTATCTAAAATCACTAGCTATCTCTAAGCATTGAACTGTATCCTATTAATTTCCCTTTATCTTATACAATAATAGGCCCACCACTGCCTATCCGCCCTAATGTTCCTACCCCTATTACCAATACAGTACCCACACAGCAGCATCAGTGCCTATAACACTCTATGCATTTTACATATTTCACATCATACAATAAAACTCACCGAAACCGAAGTCAATATTCACACGATTGTGGTCTTCAGGGGCAGGTATACTCCACAGCCTTACATGAGCATGGTCGGGCATAGGCACTACCCAGGCGCGCACACTCCGGCAGCATTCAGACAGCGCTCCGTCTGAGAAATGAGTGCTGTCAATCAAAAGATGGGGAGGTGTAACGGTGCACAGTAGCCTCTTTATTTGCATGCAAATTATTTTTCCAGGCACTACAGTAACAGATACAGAGCTAACATTGTTTTTTATAGAGGCCAAGTCCCCTAAAAGACTGTATAGTCCATTTTCAAATGCATTTTGGAGGCGACGGACCCCCCCTTAAAAAAAAAAAAAAAAAAAAAAAAAAAAAAAAAGAGGAGTCCATGCCTGGTGAAAGAAGAGTCTATCCCAGCCACATCCAATGCAGAGAAACTACTGCTAGCAGCACTTCACAACAGCCTCCTATCTACATCTAGAGGTAAGGGCAATGTGCACACTGCATCTGTGCACTCGGCCTACAGTCTACACTGGGATCTTGTCCTGCTGGAACGTTCCAATAGCGTCCATTCACTAAACAGAGGACAAGAGTGTTTTTTCCACCATTTGTGATCCCCTATGTAATGGTTTTCCAATTGTAAAGCCATTCAGCGCTGCAGTGTAAAGTGTAAGGGTGGGATGGGTCAGCACCAAGCAACTTAGGAGACGGGAGGTACCGTAGATATCACACGAGGTCAGAATTTTGTTAGGGTGAAAAAAGGAATGCTCCAAAGTTTCCAACATGGAGAAAACAAAGTTTAGGCCCCATTTACACATCAGTATTTCATCAGTGTTTGTGCCAAAGCCAGGGGTGGAACTTAGAGAAAAACAAAAAATAGGCTGACCTCTGTTCCATGTTTTGATGCTACTCCTGGTTTTTACATACAAACACTGATGCAAAAATACTGATGTGTGAATAAGGCCTTAGGGTTAGAATTAGTGACTCCATCAAACAGTTAAGTACGGTAATTAAAGTAGAAGAAAGCGCAGCTGCATAACCTACATCAGTTAGAGAAAGCGCTTCCTAATTTCTTCATGGAACAGGAAGGTAACAGTCGTTATGTATATCCTGTACACAGATAAAATCCAGTACAGTGTACAGACTACAAAAATCATTGTGTGCACATAGGTATCATTTATGCTTCAGGAAAGTGGGTTTTGTTCAAAATTAGTCTCCTTCTCCATCTGACAGCTGACAATATAGTGCGTTTCTGAAAGCAAACATTGTTCATTTTTATGATTTATACATGTATTCAATAATGAAACAGCCCCCAAAGCACCAAAATAACAAGTGTTAGGCAGGATACACACATCGGTCCGTATGCAAACCATGATGTGTGAATCCAGCCTTAATTTCTACCCTACCACACACCTCCAATGATAATAGGTTTTAGTCCATAATCACCCTAAAGGTAAAAAAATGATATTAGTGTTAACCAATCCACCTTCCTACAATTCCACATCACAACTTAACTTTTTTATGATTTATTCTGAGTTGTTTTATTGATCTGCAAAAAAGATGACACATTTTAAATAAGGTACTAGTCCTAATGCTGGATCTCATCTCTTCCTAAATTCATCATCCTGGATCACCAAAGATGTCACCCCTAAGGATCTTACTAGAAATATCGTCACTAACCTCCATTTCAGTCTATAGGAAGAGTTCATATAATCCTCCGTGAAGAAGCAAGGCGAAACGTGTGTTGGGGCGTTTCACCACCACATGGTCTGTAAGGATATTCCTGACTACCGTTTTGTATTTAGGACTATTGTGATAGGCAGGATAATACTATCTCCAGTGCTAGGTGACCTGCATACTCTTTAGCATCTGATATCGGGGGATCACTAGTTATCTTAGAGGATTAGGCTGGTTATTTACAAGTTTTACCCCACTAGCGTTCGCAGTAACTTTCTATAGTGCTCATATATGCACATAATATATGACCTGAGTGGTCAGGAGTAGTCTGCATGGTAATTTAACCCTCTGTACATGCATTATTAATCCTATACAAGCCTTTTGTGGTTTACCCTCTATTAAAAAAAAAGAAAAAAAAAGTCTTGTGATTGCCTTTGAATAGTGTCCATTTTCTAAGAAAACTATGAGAATAGCTTTTTATTTTAGACTCTCTGGAATCTCCTTTGTGCGTATTATCAGATAGATGACCCTTGTATCCTCCCAGTCTCTGGTTGCTGCATAACGTTATTGTGAGGGATGAGGGAGACTCCATTTTGGATTTATTAAGTCCCAATATATTATCCAGAGATCTTCTCCTGCTCCTGGAACTGTGGCCTCCACCCATGGGATAAGTACACAAATTCCCAAAAGAACAGGAACATGCCATATGGCCAGAGAATTAGAGGCCACGTGTTAATTAAGGCGAGGAGGAACATAGTTGGGACCCCTGCTGTCTTGTGCAAGGCGTCTAACATTAATCAGCTATCAATGGAAGGCATACACAGTTGGGCACAGACACCTAGAGATTAATTATGGGAGTACCGTGCATCTCAGGGTTAAGTCCAACATACCACCAGAATCCTGGGATCCTTCTGCACACAAACCCGGGCCTCTTCGCTCTCTAGCTGTCCCAGATACCGAGCTATCGAAACTGGCTCTCCAGAACCACTTGGCCAACCCAAGTTTGGACTCTCCGTTTGGACAGCCCACTAGGAAGTTATGACCCATCCTATATATTGGGAATTATTTCAGCTAGGAGGTCAGGGGAGGAGGTTTCAGTCCAACCCCAGAGGGGCGGTTGTGAATATGGGAGGGGGCAAGCTAAGGGTTAAATGCTAGCCAAACACCTTTAGCCAGTGTCATTGTTCCGCCACGGAAGCCGCGTCACGTGTGGAGACGGACCAGAAACTAAGAAAGTACCTGTGGACTCGAGAGCCTGCCTGGGCCCACGTTATAAGGAACGGTAACATGACACACACAGCCAACGGCAATCTCATACCTGTACCCTACCTTTATCTGTACTTCCGGCTACAATATCTGTATATTACTCAGTATATATTTGTAGTGTCTAGTGCGCCTTTTGGCAATTAAAATATCAATTAATTTTGGGCTGCTTTTATCTTGAATCCCGATTTCCCACATCCGTGAGTCCGGTTAGTACTTATACGCTACCCGGGGTTGGTTTCTTACCTTATATAAGCTTTTTAACGGACCGGGCTTATCTCTAATAAGGAACTGGTGACAGAAGACGGTTCTGGTCTTATAGGGGGATCCCGGTAGTGACAGACCGAAGGTATATAAGGCTTGGAACTGGAGACCTATATTTCTCCCTCACTGCAGAGAGCCTCAATAACCAGTATGTAACAGGGCAGCCTCTCCAGTGACTACTTATCCTAGGTGCAGTTCCCTGACTGACCGGAAGGTAAGGGGGCACCAGAGAGCTGTGACTGTGTAAGCTCCATCACATATTGGTGACGGCAGGGTAACTTATCTGTATCCCCTCGGCTCTTGTTTTCTCACAGTTACACTGAGGACTCCTTTTTGGTGGGTGTATGTGAGACGTTCAGTATACGAATGTAAAGGCAATGAGAACCTGACGCCATGGTGTCATCACTATCTCTAATAACCTAACCACATGGACACTTGTGTCTGTACAGGAACAAGCCATCGGCCTCGGGGTGCTCTTCTCCGTCTTCCTAATTCCTTCTGGCTGGATCCTGTCTCACTTGGAACACTACAAGAGCAGACCAGAATAATGGAAGTTACCCGACCCACGAGGATCAGTCACTGCACGGGATGATGGCAGAAGGAGGACAGCTTGGGACCGAATAAATGGCATTGGCTACATCTACTCCTGGGGTGTCCGGACCCCCTTGTGTATTTTTTTGTACTTAATAAAATTATTCTAAATCTGCTTTAAGGACTGGAGTGGTCATCACTGTAAATGAGAGACTCCCTTGGTGGATGACTGGAGTCTACAGCCCATGATTGACCTGTTACTCCTAAGACTATGTTCACACCTCCCAGTAATCATCCGTCAGATCAGGTCCAGCAGTAATCCATTGACAAAAAAGTTGTGCAGACATAACTTTTTTTGCCTGCCAAAAAACAGATTTCAACTGTGCTTTTTTCTTCTTTTTAAACATTGAATTCTGTGCAGAAGGGTCATTCCATGGTAACTTACGTTACATTCACAAGCCAAAAAATGAGTTAATAATGGCTACAGACTGTTCTTTGAAGGCAGGCACAAAAATGAGTGAATGTATATTGTGCATTAAACTATTCAATAGATTTCAACACAGTTTGATTTTTCAAGAATACAAATTAAATACAAAATACTGTTATTACTTGGTAACTTACGTTACAGCACAATGTAGTAACTTACGTTACAAAGCTGATGGTAACTTACGTTACAATACCATTACTTCATATGAGAAGTAAACTTACTGTAACATAAGTTACCAATTGTGCTGTAACGTAAGTTACCATGGAATGACCCAGAACGGATCCATTAAAACAGCCATCCTTTTTTTTTTTCATATGAAAAAACGTTCTGTTTTTTTGCTTACCGAATTGTTTTCAATTGGTAAAAAGATAGATGGCTATTTAACGGATGTTTTCCATAGACTTCAATGTAAAAAAAAGATCCAGTTGAAATCATCTTTATTAGCCAGGCAAAAAAAGTTGTCTAACTTTTTGTCAATGGATTACTGCGGGATCCGTTCTAACAGATGACTACTGGACATGTGAACATAGTCTTAGGAGTAAGAATAAAAACGACATTTTGTTAGAAGATCCCAATCCATTGAGAACATGTCCAGTTACAGACGGCTCCGCATTGTACGAGGATAGGTGGACACACCAGTGTACAGCACTAGTATGCAGTAACCTAGAGGAGAATACGGCCCCTGGTGGTGAAACACAACTTTTCTTTCTAACGTGCTCAAGGAGAACGTTTTGAAACACAAAACATTATGGATCCGATTGTTTAAGACTGGAATAAGATGTAGAAAGTTCAGCGGTGTGCACAGGTTACTCTAGTCAGAGACCGGAATAACATTTGTGGCGTAATGTATGCATTCGCTTTCCATGGATTTAAAAGGCGTGTATGGCCATGCCTCTCCTCCCCAGCATGGTCTATTTTGTCGGAGCTTTTTGAAACCTGCAAGTTGCGGTAACATTTTGCAGCAGTTCAGTTTTACACCTGTATTCCGGGGTAAACACTGAAGTATCAGCAACACATTTCTACCAAAATCCCAGCACATCTTTCAATGCTCGTTCGTGAACAATACGCCACCTCCTGCAGAGCACAATATATTTTTCGAGCACGCCAAAGACACTTGGTTAGCACCTTATCCGAGCACGTTCGCTCATCACTAGTATCTAGCCCTTCATTACACGTCGTACACTGTAAACGTTCTAGAAGGAGAAAATGCAATATTAACGGGAGATTGCAGGGGAGGTCGGGATATCCTGCCACTGGGGAACGCAAGATGCCAAAAAAGCAGTTGTGAAGATTACAGAAACTGGTTTATTTGCTCATTGCCATTATTAGTGCAGGCTCAAGCCCTAGAACATAAAGAAGCTGCATCCTCTAGGTGAAACCAGAAAACAGGTGGGTGTGACAGGTAATGGGGGCTTCAATCACCTCCGAATGAGTCCAGCTATATCCCCAATACCACGCTCACAAGTGCAGCCGCAAATGGTGACGAAGACTGGCGCGATCTCTGATCAGAGTGGTAGGAAGTCTACGTCAAGATGTCATGGGCCTGATGTTCTACCAGCATCTCCATGCTCTTCACATCTGTGCACCAGAACTCCAGGCGGTCTTTCATACCTTTGATCTGAAAAATAAAAAGAACAATAACTTTAAGGGGTCGTCCGGTGAAGAAACGTCATCACCCATTCTGTGGATAGGTGATAAATAATCGATAGGTGGGGGAGCGGCAGCGCACAAGCCTGACCGCCGCTCCATTCATACCCTATGGTGCCGGGTAGACCGTCACCTGCACATTTTTTGGCCGCACCATAGGGAATACATGAGCACTGCAGTTTCCATTTTAACAGGGATAAAAATGTCCTGTTATACCAATCCCCCAATCCCAGCAGTATGAACCCCCCTACCAATCTGTAAATTATCACCCAGTGATAACGTCTCATCGGACAACCCCTTTAATTGATTGGTGAAAGGGTTATATTGCTTATACAAAAATGTCATTTTAAGGGTGGAAGTGATATCACCCATTCACAACTTTAATTAGCAAGAAAGTAATGTGGCCGGAAAGGTCAGGTCACACTCTGGGGGTCTCGGCAACCCTATGTACCTCATGGACTGTCCAATTAAAAAAGGAATGTGTAACCCTAAGAGGAGGTCATAGATGTCTGATGTTGGGGGTCCAATCTTTGGGACCCCTACTAGTTGCAAAAAACTGTGGATTAAACATCTCCCCTAGTTTAAACAGAACATAGGCCAAACATGAGAAATGCTGCTCCATTCAATGTATATAGGACTAGAGCAGCGTACCGGGGGTCTTCATCAGTCTCAGAGGATATAAATGGAGTCAGCTATGACAAAACATCCCTCACTGCAAGCCAGCAATGAGGAGGAAAGGGGCTCATATGATCAGTGGGGCTCTCAGAAGTGAAGCCCTCATCAAATCAGACATCTTTTGCACAGGTGAAAAGGAAATGGAGCATTACATCACAGATATTTCTGAAATATTGATGTACTGCCAAATCTCCATTCATTTTCCCTGTCCGGATGAGGCAGCCATGACAGACAGGAGCGGGAACCGTTTTCTACATAAAGCTAGGCCCCAGAGGTGTCACAGATCTATGGATATGCCATAAATGTCTCTGACCCCTTCACTTTGGTTTGATCATAGGGGTCCTGTAGTGAAGCGTTCTCTGATCAGCTTATTTCGGAGAATTATGGAACAAGGGAAATCGCAACATTTGAAGCATCATGACAGAAGCTGATTACATACCTGCTGCAAATCAAGAACCCGAGGCTGGACCCATGTAATGTGCACTCGCTTATACACCTCATCAATGCTTCCCCGCAGCAAACCCACCGACAGCGCCTTCATGACAAGAAGCTCCACCTGCGACAATAGGGACAGATAGGCGAAGGACACGTTACTCCAGACAAATTGCATTGCACTGAATGGTGCAGCTGTCGATCAGGGAGACAGCCTGCGGTTTACAGTCCATTGGTCCAATGAGCAAGATAAGAAAAGTCAAAGCGCTGGATGTGGCCTGTGGGTCACAATTTGGCCACATCTGATGTAGAGAGATGATAAATGCCCCCTTGTGTTTAGAAAGCTAATGTATGGGCCACTGGGGCACAAATCAGTGTGGACAGACCCTTTGTAGTGGCACGTGAGGTTATTAGGGCTCTGTATAACAGATCAAGAGGATCTCCATGTACCCCTGCATATGGTGCATACTGTTAAACATTTTCTCCTTGAAGCAATAGGTCCATAATATGGCATATGATAGAGGAGGTCAACTTTTCTTTTTTAAATAGATTCATATTGAAAAATCCTTTTAAAGGGGCTTTAGGCTACAAGTCTGCAGTCACTCTATGTAACTGCAGATTTGTTAATCTTCACATCATGTAAACTGCGAGCTGTGAGGATTCTCCAGCATGACCACAAGTATGGGATTTGCATACATGTGGTCACATGCCAACTAGATGTGTGCAGCCTTGCTCAAATCAAGTGTATTGAGTGAGATTCGGACATGTCTAGTTGGAATGTGGCCGGTACAAATCACATATTTGCTGTCACATGATCACCTGCTCCTGGCACTGGAGAATCCTCAGAGTGCATACTTGTACATTAAAGGGAAACTGTCCCCCCTTTTTTGAGATATCATATAATGATATCATTCAATTGTGTGTCACATAAGGATTCTCTTAGTACTTTTGCTTCCCCCCGACCCCGCACCTTTCATGCATAAATACCTTTTTTATATCGGTTCAGGTGTATGTAAACTGCCACAGTCAGGTCCGATGGGCGGGGCTTATTCAACTGCTCCCCCCCTCCCTGTCTTGCTCTACACAAGAAGAAATGCGTAGAGCAAGACAGGAGGGGGGGGGGAGGGAGCGAGCAGGTGAATAAGCCCCGCCCAGCGGACCGGAAAGCAGCAGTTTACATACATCTGAACCGATATAAACAAGGTATTTATGCATGAAGGGTGCGTTGTCAGGGGGAAGCAAAAGTGCTAAGAGAATCCTTATGTGACACACAATTGAATGATATCATTATATGATATCTCAAAAAAGGGGTGACAGATTCCCTTTAAGCCCGGACAACCCCTTTAATTGTGCCAGTACAGGCAAAAATCAGGCTGTGGGCATTATATTATGGTCCCATACTTGCACCATTTCCAAATATAACTGTGTGGACAAGGTCTGGGTCAAATATAAGAATCCAAAAAGCCTTGTGTTAAAAAAAAAAAAAAATCATTAAAGAAAATATAAACTTAGTTATACAGAAGTTGAACTCACATCATTAACGTTGACCTGCGCGCTCTTCGCAATCTCTTCGAAAGTCAGCTGACGATGATTCGCTGGCCGTGTGAACGTCATCTATGGAAGGACAAGCACGAGACGGTAATGTACAGAATACCAGACCATTCTGACTCTATACATATCTACTAGAGATCGATAGTGAACAGGGGGTGGAGGACGCACACACCCAAAAATTACTCACCTCCATTAAACAGAGAAGCTGAATTTTCTTAAGTAACAGGGATTCATTGGCAGCAAGGTCAGGCTAACGGCAAGAATAAAACATGATAAAGACAATATGTCAGCGGCAAGGGGGCATCTAAAAAATAACGACGGACGAGACACGAAGTTGGCCCCAAACCTGTTGTCCCCAAGCAGTTTTCAAGGCTCTGAAGGTCTCTACGTTGCCGCTGTTGAAGGCATAAAGCGTGTCTATCAGCCACTGCCGCTCAGACTTACGCAAGGACTCCAGCACCGGATGCATTAGCTGAGGAGAGACCATAATGTCATTGTATGGAATGAGGGATAGCAGTAATTCTCAGCACAACAGTCTCACTATAATTGGCAGGGTATTATACTTTGAGTTAAAGAGGTCGTCCACTACTTTGACAATGATGGCATATGCTTAGGATAGGTCATCAGTGTCTTATCTGCCAGGGGTCTACTTGTAGTGGTTGCTGCAGGGACCGCACATCCGCCTATTGATCTTAGTAGGAGGCAGATGTGCATTACTCTGCAGAGGTCATTACAAGTAGATGGAGCAGCTCGGCAAGTCAGTACTTCCGACTGCTGACACCGATAACAGCTGATCAGTGGGGTGCCGGGTGTGGAACCCTGGCTGATCATACATTGATGAACTATCCTAAGGATAGGCCATCAATCAAAAAGTACTGAACAACTTCTTTAACAATCTACATTCTGGATGAACACTAAGACCCCTTGTACTCTACAGAATCTAACAAAGTCCCTTAGGGCCAGTTACACTGCACGATTATCATGAATAAGCGTCCCTAGGAGCGCTCGTTTCTCGAGAATCCTGCAGGATAAACAGGTTGCTGATCAACAGATGAACAAGCAAAATGCTTAGTTGTCAAGTGAAATGATCTTTTCATCTGCCTAAAAAAAAAATAATGGTTTTCCGCAGCAGATCGTACTGTGTAAAAAGCACCTGTGCTGCCGAGAAAAATGACAACCTACGCACACTGAGTGATCTATTACAGATGAAGCAACTTCTTGTTAGCACAGGATATGCAAAGTAACTAACCAGCTCTCCGAAGTTATAGACCCCATCTCCAAGAAGACCAGCCAGCCCGAGAGTGAATGCCCGGTCCTGTTGCTCTGACACTGCAATTAATCATGGACACGCAATGAAAGAAGATCCTCAGGTATTGCTAGAACACTTTATTTGATGAAGTTCCTAACAACGACTTATTAACTCCTAAGGACTGGGCAATTTTTCATTTTTGCTCTTTCATTTTTTTTTCCCTCCCCTTATTCCAAAAACCATAACTTTTTTTTTCTCTGTCGGCAGCCGTGTGAGGGCTTGTTTTTTGTGGGAAGAGTTGTACTTTTTGATAACACAATCCATCTTAATCTCGTGAAGTACTGGAAAGTGGGAAAATAGCAGAGGAAAAAAAAAAAAAAAAAGGCTATTCCGCATTCATTTTACAGTAAAAAATGACCTGACAATAGGATTTTTCAGGTCAGAACAATTATGCAGATACCAAATATGAATAGTTTTGGTTTTGTTTAAGTGGTGGGGGGGGGGGGGGGGGGGGAAGAAAAAAACATTGCAGAAATTTGTAAAAAAAATAAATAAATAATGCTTGTGACACCATTTTCCAAGTGACGCGATCGGCTTTAACCCTTTTCTGACATCAGACGCACTATCGCGTCCGCAGTACCCGGGCCCCTATGACCGGAGACTGGATAGTACGTCTCAGCGATCAACAGCGCCGCTGATCGCGGCCGGGTGTCAGCTGACACCCGGCACCATGTGTCAGCTGACACCCGGCACCATGTGTCAGGGGCGGTCGCGGACCGCCCCCGGCATATTTACTCCCGGAACACTGCGATCAAACATGATCGCAGTGTACCGGGGGTTTAGGGAAGCATCAGCAGGGAGGGGGCTCCCTCCGTGCTTCCCCGAGACCCCCACAGCAGCGCGATGTGCTGCCCTGCTCTGGGGGCCTCCTTCCCTGCAGGCCCCTGGATCCAATATGGCCGCAGGGGCCTTCAGAGGCCTGCAGGGAAGCGGCTTCCTCAGTGCCTGCAGGGAGCAGGCAAGGAGGAAGCCTGTGCAGCGCCTGTCAGATCGCTGATCTGACAGAGTGCTGTCCAAACTGTCAGATCAGCGACCTGACATATTACAGTGATGTCCCCCCTAGGACAATAAAGAAAAAAAAAAAAAAGAAAAAAAAAAAAGAGTAAAAATAATTTATATATAAAAAAAAAAAAAATTCCCTAATAAGTTTATTTTTGGAAATGAAAAAAGCAAAACAATAAAAGTACATATTTGGTATCGCCGCGTCCGTAACTACCCGCCTTATAAAACTGTCCCACTAGTTAACCCCTTTAGTGAACCCCTTAAAAGATAAAAATAAAAAACGAAGCAAAAAAACAATGTTTTATCATAACGCTGAACAAAAAGTGCAATAACGCGCGATCAAAAAGACGGATATAAATAACCATGGTACCGCTGAAAACATCATATTGTCCCGCAAAAAATGAGCCGCCACACCGCGTCATCAGCGAAAAAATAAAAAAAGTTATAGCTTGCAGAATAAAGTGATGCAAAAATAATTATTTTTTATATAAAATTGCTTTCATTGCATAAAAGCACCAAAACATAAAAAAAAACCAACATAAATGAGGTATCGCTGTAACCGTACTGACCGGAAGAATAAGGCTATGTGCACACGCTGCGGATTGGTTTGCGGATTTTTCCGCACGGATTTTTGCAAAATCCGCAGGTCAAAAGACCTGCGGTTTATCTGCGGATTAACCTGTGGTTTTGCCCTGCGGTTTCTCATCTCTACAATGGAGGAGATGGCAAACCGCAGCGGAATCCGCAGAAAAGAATGACATGTCAAATTCTTTCTGCGGATTGGAAACCGCAGCAATAACCGCACGGAAAATTCTGCACCGTCTGCACAGCGGTTTCCATAGGATATAATGGTACTGTACAACGCAGCTAATTCTGCTGCGGATCCGCAGGGCCAAAACTGCTGTGGATCCGCCGCAGAATCCGTAGCGTGTGCACATACCCGAAAACCGCTTTATCAATTTTATCACACGCGGAACGGTGTAAACGCCCCCCCAAAAGAAATTCATAAAATGCTGTTTTTTGTTCATTCTGCGTCTCAAAAATCGGAATAAAAAGCGATCTAAAAAATGTCACGTGCCCGAAAATGGTACCAATAAAAACGTCCACTCGTCCTGCAAAAAATAAGACCTCACATGACTCTGTGGGTCAAAACACGGAAAAATTATAGCTCTCAATATGTGGTGATGCAAAAACTATTTTTACAATAAAAAGCGTCTTTTAGCGTGTGACAGCTGCCAAACATAAAAACCGCCATAAATAGTAAATCAAACCCCCCCCCCCGTTATCACCCCCTTAGTTAGGGAAAAATAATAAAGATGTATTTATTTCCATTTTCCCATTAGGGTTAGGGGTGTGTTGGGGAGTTTCCACTGTTTGGGCAAATCAGGGGCTCTGCAAACGCAACATGGCGTCTGATCTCAATTCCAGCCAATTCTGCGTTGAAAAAGTCAAATGGTGCTCCTTCTCTTCCAAGCTCTGCCATGCGCCCAAACAGTGGTTTACCTCAACATATGGGGCATCAGCCTACTCAGGACAAATTGCACAACAACTATTGGGGTCTAATTTCTCCTGCTACCCTTAGGAAAATAAAAAATTGGGGGCAAAAATATCATTTTTGTAGAAAAAAAATATGATTTTTTCTATTTTTATGGCTCTACGTTATAAACTTCTGTGAAGCACTTGTGGGTTCAAAGTGCTCAGCACACATCTAGATAAGTCCCTTACGGGGGGGGGGGTCTAGTTTCCAAAATGGGGTCATTTATGGGGAGCTTCAACAGTTTAGGTACATCAGGGGCTCTCCAAACGCGACATGACAGCCGCAGACCATTCCATCAAAGGCTGCATTCCAAAACGTCACTACTTACCTTCCAAGCCCCGACGTGTACCCATACAGTAGTTTTCTCCCACATATGGGGTATCAGCGTACTCAGGACAAATTGGACAACAACTTTTGGGGTCCAATTTCTCCTGGTACCCTTAGGACAATAAAAAAATGGAGACTAAAAGATCATGTTTGTGGAAAAAATATGATTTTTTTTATTTTCACGCCCGGGAGTTATAAACTTCTGTGAAGCACTGGGGGGTTCAAAGTTCTCACCACACATCTAGATAAGTTCCTTGGGGGGTTTAGTTACCAAAATGGTGTCATTTATGGGGGGGTTTCCACTGGTACATCAGGGGCTTTCCAAACGCGACATGGCGTCTGATCTCAATTCCAGTCAAAAACGTCAAATGGCGCTGCTTCCCTTCCGAGCTCTGCCATGAGCCCAAATAATTATTTACCCCAACATATGGGGTATCAGCGTACTCAGGACAAATTGCACAATAACTTTTGGCGTCCTGTTACCCTTGGGAAAATAAACATTGGGGGTGAAAAGATCATTTTTGTGGAAAAAAAAAAATTATGATTTTTTAATTGTATGGCTGTACGTTATAAACTTTTGTGAAGCCCTTGGGGGGGTTCAAAGTTCTCACCACATATCTAGATAAGTTCCTTGGGAGGTCTAGTCTCCAAAATGGGGTCACTTGTGGGGGGGTTTCCACTGTTTTGGCACATCAGGGACTTTCCAAACGTGACATGGTGTCCGATCTGAATTCCAGTCAATTTTGCATTAAAAAGCCAAACGGCGCTCCTTCCCTTCTGAGCTCTGCCATGCGCCGAAACAGTGGTTCCCCCCCACATATCAGGTATCAGCGTACTCAGGACAAATTGCACAATAACTTTTGCAGTCCAATTTCTCCTGTTAGTCTTGGTAAAATAAAAAAAATTGGACCTGAAGTAATTTTTTTTTTTGTGAAAAAAAGTTAAATTTTAATTTTTTTAAACATTCAAAAAATTCCTGTGACGCACCTGAAGGGTTAATAAACTTCTTGAATGTGGTTTTGAGCACGTTGAGGGGTGCAGTTTTTAGAATGGTGTCACTTTTGGGTATTTTCTATAATATAGACCCCTCAAAGTGACTTCAAATGTGATGTGGTCCGTAAAAATAAAATGGTGTTGCAAAAATGAGAAATCGCTGGTCAACTTTAACCCCTTATAACTTCCTGACAAAAGAAAAATTTTGGTTCCAAAATTGTGCTGATGGTAAAGTAAACATGTGGGAAATGTTACTTATTAAGTTTTTTGTGCGCCATCTCTGTGATTTAAGGAAATAAAAAATTTGATATTTTCAAAATTTTCGCCAAATTTCGTTTTTTTTTCACAAATAAACAAGTTATATCAATGAAATTTTACCACTAACATGAAGTACAAAATGTCACGAGAAAACAATGTCAGAAACATCAGGATCCGTGGAAGAGTTCCAGAGTTATTACCTCATAAAGGGACAGTGGTCAGAACTGTAAAAATTGGCCCGGTCATGAACGTGCAAACCACCCTTGGGGGTAAAGGGGTTAATAAGGGAAAAGGAGGGTAATTTGAATTTTTCTCTTTTTTTACTTTTGACAGGATTTGCGAGTCAGCTTAGGGTACGTTAACCTATGATTGCCTGATCGCTTGTGCTATATACTGTAATACCACAGCATTGCTGCAGGTAGCAGTGTCCTCTGAATGCCAGCTACAGGCTGGCCATCACAAAACAACCGTCATGACCGGCAAAGTGGTTTTCAGCAGACCCCTGACCGTCAAAGCAAGCCATCGGCACCCCGCAATCATGTCACAGGTGCATAAAAAAGTGCACCCTACTGCCAGCATGCCCAATGCTGCTGTCATGGATTGAAAGATGTTTTCTCCATCCTCAACTCTTAAAGCAGATGGCAGGCCGGATCAGGGGCAGATACACAGCATTATAGAGTGCTGTAACACCGGGCCTGTAGGTGCTGGCCCTACTTTATATGGGAAAAACATGGTGACAGTTTAAGGAACTTACCTGGCAAGTCTTTAAGTTCTGTGCATCCCAAGAATCGAAGAGCATCTTTGTAGTAGGAGGCATGATTTCCAATCGTCTGATAATACTTGCTAGACAGGTCATAGAAGCGGCTGTGCACGGATGTCACCCCGGCCAATGCTCCAAGCATCTCTTCCACACCTTCTATCGTTTCCTGCAAATAAACAACAAGCAGCAGGAAAAGCTAAGATGATGGCTAGGAAGAATCAAGCCGTATATTACAGGGGCGTCCAATGATTTAAGCTTCACGAGTGGAGAGAACAGAGCTTGGTGAAATCACAAAATAACCAGACTTGTCATTCTGAGCTGCAATAACATCTTATTAGACAATGCACTGGAATAAATGAGATGTAATGCCCTAACAAAGAGGTGAGTGGCCGCGTGGAAATGGCTCAGGAATCACTGCACCCAGGGACCAAGGTTTTCTGAAAAGGGACAACCACTTTCTCAAGAAATGTAAAGTTGCAAAAGTCTGTTTGTCTAAAAATACAAAACGTTACTTGTGAATAAAATACACTTTATCAGGGCGACTTGTACCCAATTCTGTATTACACACCTTAGTGGCCTGCAAGTCTCCAATGTTCAGCTTCAGCGCCCCGATGGCCGTCCTGCAGAGGATCACAGCCTCATCACTGCTTTTCACCTGTAACCAAAATGACGATAAAACTTTACAAATTTTATATATTTTACATGTTCAGCAGAAAAAGCAAAATAATCAGTGAGAAGTTATATTTACACATCCCTGGAATTGGGATCTCTGCCCCTACATCATGCTGCTCTCAGATTACATAAAAACCTGCTGAGAGATTCTCTTTAACCCCTCCATGACCTTGGGGTTTTAAGTTTTTGTTTTTTTTTACTCCCCTTCATCCCAGAGCCATAACATTTTTATTTTTCCATCAATATGGCCACATAAGGGCTTCATTTTTGTACGACACAATTGATTTTACCATATAATGTACTGGAAAATGGGGGAAAAAAATAAATAAATAAGAGTACGGTGAAAGGGGGAAAAAAACACAACAGTTTTTACCATGTTCACTAAATGCTAAAATTGACCTGCCACTATGATTCTCCAGGTCATTACGAGTTCATAGACAACAAACATGTCTAGGTTCTTTTATATCCAAGTGGTGAAAAAAAAATCCAGACGTTTGTAAGAAAAGTAAAATGTCGCCATTTTCAAAGACTCGCAGTGTCTCCATTTCTCAGGATCTGGGGCTGGGTGATGGCTTATTTATTTTACACACTAAGCTGATGTTTTTATCGATATCATTTTGGGGTAGATACAATGTTTTTACTGCCTGTTAGGCTGGTTTCACATTTGCGTTTTTTTTCGCGGTATTTTAGCGCTAAATAGCGCATGCATTTTTTTTTCCTATACTTTGCATGGGATGCGCTTATGTGCGCATACACATGCGTTTTTCCGCGCATGCGTTTTTTGCGGTATGCGCTCGGGTGCACAAAATGCAACCTGTTGCATTTTTTGGGCGTCCGACTTGCCTCAAAAAAACGCATGCGCGCGCAATGCGTTTTTTTACAGCAAGACACCCATTATAAGTCTATGGTGAGCATATGTGCGCATTGGCATGCTTATGTATGCGTTTTTTTGCACATGCGTTTTTTTTTTTTTTTTTTTTAACATTAGTTTAGACAATGGAATTTAGGGGTTTGGGTTAGAGTTAGGGTTAGTTAAGGGGGTTTAGGGTTAGGGTCAGGGTATGGTTTGGTTAAGGGTTAGGGTCAGGGTATGGTTTGGTTAAGGGTTAGGGTATGGTTTGGTTAAGGGTTAGGGTCAAGGTTAGGGTTAGGATCAGGGTATGGTTTGGTTAAGGGTTAGGGTCAGGGTTAAGGTTAGGGTTAGGATCAGGGTATGGTTTGGTTAAGGGTTAGGGTATGGTCAAGGTTAGGGTTAGGATCAGGGTATGGTTTGGTTAAGGGTTAGGGTCAGGGTATGGTTTGGTTAAGGGTTAGGGTCAAGGTTAGGATCAGGGTATGGTTTGGTTAAGGGTTAGGGTCAGGGTTAGGGTATGGTTTGGTTAAGGGTTAGGGTATGGTTTGGTTAAGGGTCAGGGTATGGTTTGGTTAAGGGTCAGGGTATGGTTTGGTTAAGGGTCAGGGTATGGTTTGGTTAAGGGTCAGGGTATGGTTTGGTTAAGGGTTAGGGTCAGGGTTAGGGTATGGTTTGGTTAAGGGTTAGGGTATGGTTTGGTTAAGGGTTAGGGTCAGGGTCAGGGTATGGTTTGGTTAAGGGTCAGGGTATGGTTTGGTTAAGGGTCAGGGTATGGTTTGGTTAAGGGTCAGGGTATGGTTTGGTTAAGGGTCAGGGTATGGTTTGGTTAAGGGTCAGGGTATGGTTTGGTTAAGGGTCAGGGTATGGTTTGGTTAAGGGTTAGGGTCAGGGTTAGGGTATGGTTTGGTTAAGGGTTAGGGTATGGTTTGGTTAAGGGTTAGGGTATGGTTTGGTTAAGGGTTAGGGTCAGGGTATGGTTTGGTTAAGGGTTAGGGTATGGTTTGCTTATGGTTTGGTTAAGGGTTAGGGTATGGTTTGGTTAAGGGTTAGGGTTAGTAAAGTCATGGTTTGGGTTAGTGTGAGGGGCCACCTAATGTTTGGAAAAAACGCAAACGCGGTAAAAACGCATAAAAACGCATAAAAACGCTGCGTTTTTTTCATGCATGCTCATAAAAATGCTTGAAAAAAACGCAGCAGTTGTATGCGTTTTTTCAATGCGTTTTTTTGCGGGAAAAACGCGCTGCAAAAAAAAGCAAGTGTGAAACTAGCCTTACTGCAATGTTGCTGTGACCAAACAAAATGTAATTCTGGCATTTTGATTTTTTTTTTATCTTTACGTCGTTTAACGATTAGATTAATTATTTTGATATATTAATAGACCTTGTGATTCTGAATTGGGAGATACCAAATGTGTATTTTTATTCTTTTATTTTGAATGGGGAGATTTTTTTTTTTTTTTTTAAACTTTTCTACTTTTTACTGTCTTCAAAAGTCTTCTTAGGAGAGTTGAAGCTGCGATCTTCCAATCATTTGTGCTAGGTGTAGCAAAAATCTTCCTCCTCCTCTATCATGGCAGATCAGCAGTGACAAGCACGGGGGTCTTCTGCAGACCTCTGGTTGTCATGCTAACCCATCAGCACCCGATTGACAGCGGCATTTAACATGCTAACAGCTGGGGGTAGATCTTGATCACATCAGCTGTCATGTGCCTAAAAAGATGCAGGCTCAGCGACGGAGCCCGAATCAAACTGGGCGATGTAACCTATGATGGTCATGAAGGGGTTAAGTTTAGCAGAGGAGATACATTGAACAAAAACAAATTTGTGATTCCATTATACTCTGTGGGTCCATTTAATTTGATTTCAGTTTTACAAATGGACAGAAAATGGATGAGAAAAACTGGTGTGTGTTACTCTGTCCTTAATTATACCCATAGTATAAGCCAAACAAACACACGCCAATAAGGCAATGTGGACAGTCAACAACCATTCATTACTAAATAAAAGGCATCCATGATTAAAGCCTGTGCTCCGTCACAACACCGCATGGCTGCACAGAATTGTGGAGGGGCACAACAAGATTCAAAGCCCCTTTATCTAGTAGCAGAGACACATATGCACCCTCTGCACCATCAGCCAGCATTCCTGCACCTATAACAGTGCCTTACATGCACACCTCTCTGAAGCCCCTCCATGATCTATCCTACCTACCAAGGATAGTGGACCCTGGCAGCGCTCATACCTGACTATACTCGGACATAAGCCCCCATTGCAGCACCAATTTCTAAAGACAAGCCTTACACCTATCGTCTTCCTCACAACCTTCACGTACAAGCCATTTGGGCAGTCACTAGTTACCTTCCCTAGTCCTGGATTTTGGAGACCCTGAGTGCCACGCCACAGCTGCCCCCCCCCCCCCCCCATACCCAGAGACCAGAGCGGCCTCTGTGTGACTATAAAATGCCTGAGCTCTGCTCACCTTCTCCCGAGTTTTCTCTAGGAAAGTAAGAGCCACAGTGGGATCTAGAAGAGAAAAAAAAAAAAAAATATTTAATTAAAAAACATTATCTACTGATTCAACATTAAAATGAAAATATTTTATTCTCCTTTAAAAAAAAACAAAAAAAACAAAAAACATTTTATAGAAAACAGCAAGAAAAAAAATTAAAAAAAAGAGGTGGACTTTATTGATATAGATATAGATATATATACACATACATACACACACACACCGTGTAAGCCGAGATTTTCAGCCCATTTTTTGGGGCTGAAAGTCCCCCTCTCGGCTTATACACGAGTCATATACCGGGGGGGGGAAAAAAAAAAAAAAAAAAAAAAAATCGGCAGGGGAGGGGGAGCGGGGGTGTCAGGTCATACTCACCCTTCTCTGCAGCTCCCCTGCTTGTTCCATGTTGTCGGTGCTGCTCTCTTCCTGCTTCAGCTGTCAAACGGTACCCGCTCATTAAATATGCGCATATTTAATGAGCGGGTACCACATGACCGCTGAACCAGGAAGAGAGCAGCACCGACAACATGGAACAACAAGCAGGGGAGCTGCAGAGACAAGCGCCAGGACCCGGTGAGTATGAGCGGGGGGGGGGGGGGCATAGTCACCTGTCCCTGCGCTCTGCTGTCTTGCTTCCTCTGCAGTGACATTCAGGTCAGAGGGCGCTATCGCTCTCTGCCTGCACAGTCACTGCAGAGCGCAACGCTGATGAGCAGGGGGCAGCGACTGAGGTGAGCATACAGGTTTTTGTTTATTTTTGTAAGGGAGGCAGCGGCAGCAGCAACATGATGGGGCCACTCACTGTGCAGAAAAGCTGGGGCCACTCACTGTGCAGAAAAGCTGGGGCCACTCACTGTGCATCCTCAGCTTATACACGAGTCAATAAGTTTTCCCAGTTTTTTTGTGGCAAAATTGGGGGGGGGGGGGGTCGGCTTATACTCGAGTATATATATATGTGGTGTAGTGGCCACTGTGTCCGCTAGGGGGAGCTGTGTGGATGTTCCAAGAGAGAGGATGAGTGGCAGAATCCTGAAGGACCATTGTGTATCTCAATGTGGGTGGCCTTGAGATGGAGACTTATGTGTGTGTGTGTTGATCAGCAATGATATTGCTGGGGGGTTGTTTTATTGTGTCAGGGAGAAGTCTCCAGGTAACTGGGGAGACGGGCGGATCCAGTTTCCTACAAACCCAACCAGGGCGTGTGTTTGAGAACGTTGTGATAAAAATGTGTCAATGGTTCAAGGACCTGTGATGAGGTCATAGTCATGTGACCCGGTGGGCGTGGCTACAGACCGTAAAGGTGGCCAGGATAGGTCACATGTGGTGAAGGCTGGGACCCGGTTGGTCAAGTGTGGAAGGTCCTGCTGAGATGGGGCTTCCTGGCTAACAGCCTGTGAAGGGGCTGTGAGTAATGGTGATGTGTGACTGTTAGTTCCCTGGAGGGAATGAACGTGTGCAGCATGGTGAAGCAGCATGAGGAAACCCTGACAGGGTGAGATAACTTGGGGCTAGGAAGCCTGCGCATTGAACAGTGCATAACTTATATGACTACAGGATAACAGAGGGAAACTCTGTAATGGACGCTATGCTGATTATATGCTGTTTTCTGTTGCTGTGATGGTTTATGATGCTGAATAAACCGAAGGGACTATGATTGTTTTGTGGAAAACCCACGCCGGATCTGGTTTTGTGGTTGCAAGCAAGCATCCCCTACTAGAATAACAGCGCTACCTCATAATAATATATATATTTATTATATGCCCTAGGGGAGAGATAGGAACCAAACTGACCTCTAATCTAATACCTTTCTGCTACAGATGGGCGAGTAAGGGTCCGCAGCCCCCACTACACAATACTTTTTACGTATTCCACTGGTAATAAAGGTCATATATAACAAGCTCAATTATGAAAATCGGACCTATTGTCTCACGAGCAATAATCACTACTGTCTGAATGAGCTGTTATGGATGATCCACGTTGAGGTCATCTTGCTTTGGTTTGATGGCTGATCAGAACATGTTAACTAAATATATCATGCTGTTATACAGATATGCAATAGTGGAATTCATATATTTATTAATCACAGTGTGTGTGCGTGTTTCCTTACCTGTCATCTGTCGCACCACATGAAGGATGATCTCAACCAGAGATAAAGGGTTAATTCTGAAACAATATAGAATATTCATCTATCAGACCAGATCTTCTGGTTCAATCATAAGTAATATCCAATATACAGTGCTGCTCTTTGGCTTTATTGCCGATCTCCGGACCTCTGTCAGCCTTACTACATGACCCTCATGGGACCACCCGGGTCACACGACATCCTCAGTGTGTCCCTCTATGCCTTCCTATGAGAGTCACAACAAGAGACTGACTGTTGGGGTACACAGGGGTCACTCTGGCTAGTTAGAGCTTGTGGCACGTGGTCCAGCTGACGACCAGAACTCGTCTCCTCAAATGAATGTGTCAGTCAAACGTCATCTCCGCCACTGAAGTGGGGTCCATTTTTTACTGTATAATGGGTAGGGGACACTTGGGAACATTTTTTTTTGTGTATGTGAGAAAAACAGTTGGTGCTCTGATGGTAAAAACTGACACTGACTAAAAAGGACTAACCCCACCTCTAAATGTACGTTACAAAACGTATTGTCTTATCAACTTGTGTTGATGTAGAGACTATATTTCTCAGAAAACCTGAAAACACTCCCTAGTGGCTACAGACCGACGCTGTATAACATGTGTGTATGTCGTGGCTAACAGGTCTGCTTCCTTACAACGCTCTGATGAACACTAGTCCCCGGATACATTGGTGTCGTCAAGGGTTTATGACCCATAACTACTAAAAGTCTTATATACCTTTGACGACACCAGTGTAGCTCACCGGACGTGTGCGGTTACACCAGTGTATACATCAGAGGAGTGCTGTCCGATTTTTTTTATCGGATAACACAGAGACCAATGCAGGCAGCACTGAAACTTTTTTTTCCCCAATAACAGAATCTGTCAGTGGAAAAAAAATTGGAAAAGGTTGCAATTTCACCTTGAAATCAGATGCCACTCGCCCATTGAAGTCAATAGGCGAGTGGAAAACATCAGATTGCACTCGGATGGCATCTGGGTGCAGTCCGATTTCTGAGGACACAGACAATGAAGATGGAGAAATTTTGTTCTCCACCTTCTCCTCAGTGTGCTCATCCGAGTGTACTGGGGCACACTATGCCGACACGCAAATCAGAGTATCATTAGCACAATTGGCCAATTCGCTTGGATGAGACAAGCTACACCTGTCTGACCACAGCTTAAGAGCTGTAATGGCATCCAGGTTAGTCATCACCCAGCTTCCGAGGAACATTCCTCTTGCTGTCCAAGTTTTGTAGACCCATTTTAAAGAAACAGATAGCAAGAACACAAGATTTTTTATTTATATTTTTTCAGGGAAAGGAACAATAAGAAAAGGAAAAATGTCTTCATACCTGTGCTCAAAATCACTAATGAAGTTCTCATAAAGCTGAAAAACAAGAAAAGAAACAAAAAACACATATCTCAGTATGTCACTTGAAAAAAAAAAAATCAATTTTAAAGGATCTACTAAGAGATTCCGTTTTTTTTTCTTCCTTTTTTATATATAACCTTCTGAAAAATAAATATGCCTGACCACGGCTTTCCACAATAAAACAGCTCTATATAAAGCGTGATTTTGAATACGACTTACTAAACTGAATTTGCTGCCGATTGGTGAGGGTCCCGAGACCCCCGCTGACGGTTCAGAACACGACTCGACTCTTGTACAGGCTCAGACTAACTACTGAGCCTGTACATCGCTCTCGGCATGCACCCATGTAAGAGGCAAGTGCTGCTGCGTGCAGAAGTAACAGCATCAGAGTCATGTTTTGAGCCATTGTAGTGGGTGGTCTCAGGACCCCCACCAATCAGCAGCACGCTCAAATATGTTAATATAAAACAAAACAAAACTATAGGTACTAAATTATTAATTCACACTTTGCGGGAGGAATAACAGAACCTGAGTGATCAGAGTCTCCCGGTCGGTTACATTCTTACGGCATGATGGAATAAAACTGGTGTTTTGTGGAAATTCCATCATGGATGCATGTAACAGAGGAATGGCACTATGCAGAATAACTATATATATATATATACACACACATATATATTTTTTTTTACTTTACATGGTATACAAATATTTATTGCTTTAGTGATTTTTGGTTTGAGGCAACCGTTTTACGTTATGTCCGTCCAATTTTCTGTAATAAAGTGTTTGTTTTTAATTAAATGAGTGACACTCTTGATCTATACGTCACCCAATGGTGACTTGATGTATTGAGTGTAGCCTGCTCCTTGGTTGGGATAATGGGCTTGGGTATTGTGCTTACTTAAGACAGAAAGTCAGATAGTGGACAGGTTCTCGGTATACCCCATGGTTAGAGCTAGATATTTCAATTATTTGAAAAGTGACAGAATAAAGGGCATGTCACACTAAGAGATATCGCTAGCAATATCGCTATAACTAGTAACGTTATAGCGATTTTGCTAGCGATATCTCTGTGTCTGATACTTACCTCCGACCGGCTCCCCCGCTGGTTATCGCTGATCGCGCGAGAACGTTCAGGACTGTTTCTCGTCGTCAGCTTCCTGTGGCGCTTCCTGCTGTGACGAGCGAAGAGCGTGGAGCCGGGCGGGAGGACGCAGGATCGCCTAGTGTGACAGGTAAGTAGCGATCCCCATCCCCAGCGATGTCGCTAGTGAGATCCGCCTGTGTGGCAGCTCACTAGCGACCACTTAGCGATGTACCAGCGATCCTGACTGCGCTAAGTGTGACAGCACCTTAAGGAAAGACCTCAGGATCAAGTGGCCACGAGTATCAACGTGCACAGTTCCCCTGATGGGTGCGCTCACTTACTTTGATAAGTCCATCACCTTTGGAGCATTCAGGATCCTCAACGAAGTCCAGAAGCTGAAGAGTTAACTGATGCCAAAGCCTGTAAACAACATTACAGGTAAGTAGTTAGAAATGATTATTGATGACATCTTTTCCCTTATCTTGTTTCAATACTAAGGTGTCTGCAAGTGACTGGCAGCGCTCCATTAACAAGGGCCGAACACCTTACAGGTGTATGCTACAACTTTATCCAGCGTAGTGATGTCCTGGGGTGGTCAAAGTGGGCCAGTGTATCCACAGGTTGCATACACAATAGTCATTGTGAAAATGCTCAGTTCCTGGATCCAAGGGGTATTGTTTCTCCTTGCGGAGCGTGGCAGGGCTAGTTAAAGGGACGATATGGATTCTTAGGATTGCTACTTCCAATAAGTGGCGCTAGAGTTCCTCTAAAGAGGCAATTCGCATTTTCGGTTACTCGATAAAATCTGTATTCAGTGATGACAGATTGTTACGTTACCGAGACAGAAAACGACAATTGGTGCTCATAAGATTCTATGAAAAAAGGAACTGGAGGCAGATATTCTGCTGCAAGTTCTCCTGAGATGACAGTTGCAGTTCTCCATAGAACCTTATAAGCACCAACTGTCATCTCCTATCTCAGTAATAGGGAAATTCCATATTCACTGAAGACACATTTTACCTATGAGAATTATCAATGACTGATCAGTCCAGGAGGAGAAAGCAGAGGATTTCTCTGATAAGATATTACAGAGTTTCTTATTGTCCTTGTGTAATATTAACTTATGGGAAAAAAAATTATTATAACAGTTACACATCAAATTTACATGAATCAATGGAAATCCTACAAGAGTCATAAACAAGCACTGCTGGATCCACTGACAACGTGACAGACCCCAATATAATGACTGCAACCAGGTAATATGGCGGACTGTTGCCAGGCATTAGCGCTAGGCTTTCATTAATCAACACTAAAGTGTGTTGCTCATAGCTACCAATCAGAGGGAAGCTTTCATTTCTTAAACTGCATTAGTACAATGAAAGCTGCTGTGATTGGTTGTTACAGGCAGACAGTTTTTTCGCTACCTCCTAGGTCTGAGTATGTGCCCAAAGCGGCCAATTAGGGCCCTGCTTGCATCTTGTGAATATAAAAGCTAGATCCTGATTGGCTTCTACGGGCAACAAGTGTCCATACACGAGCTCAGTGTATGAGGCTGCGGTACAGCACCGGCCGTGCTCCGGACACTGCCCCCGGCACTGTGCTGTCACCCTGCGCTCACTTCTTGTTGTACAGCTCCTCCATCCGGTGCCATATTTCCGCCGTCTCAGGCGTTGCGCTCTGACTCTGCTGCTGCTGCAGGAAGCCGGTAACGTCCCTCATTTCTGCGAACCAAAGACAATCTACTAAAGATAAAAAACAAAAGCGTGCAGGAAAGACCGGCCGCCACTACCGGAAGTGTCAGAGCAAGCTGCACACTCACTTCCGCCAGGATGCGACACTCGCAGTCGTAAAGCATCAGCGAGAAACTACATTTCCCGGCGTCCAGGCTGCGAGTTTGCACTCTGCAGGCGGGGAAGTGGCAGGCAGCGTGAGCTGCAGCGCTGATTGCTTCATGACGGCAGTGAGGGCGGTGCATTTATGAGCGCGCTCAGATCCAGATCCTGGGGCAGGTGGAAGGCGCGCATTCAGGAGCGCGCATTTTTACTTGTCGGCGCATATTTCACAGGGGCTGGGCGCTTTTCACAGGTGCAGCGTCTGCGCATTTCACAGGTGCAGCGTCTGCGCATTTCACAGGTGCAGCGTCTGCGCTTTTCACAGGTGCAGCGTCTGCGCATTTCACAGGTGCTGTGTGCATTTTTCACAGGTGCAGCATCTGCACATTTCACAAATGCTGGGCACTTTTCACAGGTGCAGCGTCTGCGCTTTTCACAGGTGCAGCGTCTGCGCTTTTCACAGGTGCTGCGTCTGCGCATTTCACAGGTGCTGCGTCTGCGCATTTCACAGGTGCAGCGTCTGCGCATTTCACAGGTGCTGTGTGCATATTTCACAGGTGCAGCATCTGCACATTTCACAAATGCTGGGCACTTTTCACAGGTGCAGCGTCTGCACTTTTCACAGGTGCTGGGCGCATACTTCACAGGTGCAGTGTCTGTGCATTTCACAGGTGCTGGGCGCATATTTCACAGGTGCAGTGTCTGTGCATTTCACAGGTGCAGTGTCTGCATTTCACAGGTGCTGGGCGCTTTTCACAGGTGCAGCGTCTGCGCATTTCACAAGTGCTGGGCACGCTTTTCACAGGTGCAGTATCTGCGCTTTTCACAAGTGCAGCGTCTGTGCATTTCACAAGTGCTGGGCGCTTTTCACAGGTGCAGCGTCTGCGCATTTCACTAGTGCTGGGCGCATATTTCACAGGTGCTGGGCTGGGCGCTTTTCACAGGTGCAGCGTCTGCATTTCACAGGTGCTGGGCGCATTTCACAAGTGCTGGGCGCATATTTCACAGGTGCTGGGCGCTTTTCACAAGTGCAGCGTCTGCGCATTTCACTAGTGCTGGGCGCATATTTCACAGGTGCTGGGCTGTGCTCTTTTCACAGGTGCAGCGTCTGCATTTCACAGGTGCTGGGCGCGCTTTTTACAGGTGCAGCGTCTGCGCATTTCACAAGTGCTGGGCGCATATTTCACAGGTGCTGGGCGTGCTTTTCATAGGTGCTGGGCACTTTTCACAGGTGCAGTGTCTGCGCATATTTCACAGTTGATGGGCGCACTTTTCACAGGTCCAGCGTCTGCGCATTTCACAGGTGCTGGGCGCATATTTCACAGGTGCTGGGCGTATATTTCACAGGTGATGGGCGCACTTTTCACAAGTGCTGGCCCCATTTCACAAGGGCTGGGTGCATTTCACAGGTGCAGCAACTCTGCGCATTTCTGCCTCTCCACCGTTTGCCACTCTGCCGTATGATCCATATTCTGCCTATAGTAAGCTGTTGCCATTATTCCCAGGTGCTGCGTCTCCACGCATTCAGGAGCACACATTTCTGCCTCTTGGTGCACATTTAGGGTGTGTGCACATGTTGCGGATTTTGCCCTGCTGATCCGCAGCAGTTTCTGCTGCGTTGTACAGTACCATTTAAGTCTATGGAAAATGAAAAACGCAGTGCACACGTTGCGTATTTTTCCGCGCGGATTTGTTCTGGTTTTAAATTTGCAGCATGTCACTTAGGGGCGGAATCCACAGCGGTTTGACACCTGCTCCATTACAGGTGTCAAACCGCAGGGGAAAACTGCAGGCTAATCCGCACTAAATCCACAGGTAAAACGCAGGTCATTTGACCTGCGGATTTAGCCAAATCTGCGTGGAAAAATTTGCAGCAGAATCCGCAACGTGAACCCTAAGGAGCAGAAGGCGCACATCCAGGAGCGCGCATTTCTGCGTCTCCACCATTTGCCACTCTGCCGTATTATCTGTATTCTGCTTGTAGTAAGCTGTTGCCTTTATTCCCAGGTGCTACGTCTCCACACATTCAGGAGCGCACATTTCTGCCTCTCGGCACGCATTTAGGAGCGGTAGGTGCTCTTTCAGGAGCTCGCATTTCTGCCTCTCGGCACGCATTCAGGAGCGTGCATTTCTACCTCTCCACCATTTGCCACTCTGCCGTATGATCCGTATTCTGCCTGTAGTAAGCTGTTGCCTTTATTCCCAGGTGCTGCGTCTCCACGCATTCAGGAGCTCGCATTTCTGCCTCTCGGCACGCATTCATGAGCGTGTATTTCTACCTCTCCACTGTTTGATACACTGCAGTATGATCCATATTCTGCCTCTAGTAAGCTGTTGCCTTTATTCCCAGGTGCTGCGTCTCCTGGAAGGTGTGGGTTTGCCAGAGCTGCTGATTCAATTACCAACATTGCCTATTTCGGAGACTGCGGACGACCTGAAAAGTCAGGTAATGCCATGCACAAGCTCTCGTCTCCTTCTCTATGTATCTGATATTTTTTGGTGAGTGACCAGATGTCTCCTGATTGTAGGCAACTTTGAGGACTCGTGCCTTCAAGTATCACCTGGAGTTGGGACGCAACAGCCAGTCATACGACGCTCTCGCGCATATTCCCGATAACAGTAGGTGAGACTGAGGTCCGATGGCTCGTGTTGTGGGGCGCAGGTCTGATGGTTCATGGTGTGGGGCGCAGGGCTGAGCATGGTGTGGGGTGCAGGGCTGACAGCTCGTGGTGTGGGGCGGAGACGTCAGTTCTTTTTGCGGATTCAAAGCCGCAGCTTTTCCGCAGTTGAAAATCCGCAGCATGTGCACAGCAGATTGTAAATCACATAGACTTACATTGTACTGTACATTGTCTTCAGAACTGCTGCGGATCCGCAGAGGCCAAATCCGCAGCGGATCCGCAGCGTGTGCACATAGCCTAACAGCGGCATTTGCCATGTTAACAGCCAATGGAGTCCACATCATGTGCAGGGAGACGTACCTATATGTCCAAGGTCGAAAAGGGGTTAAAAGGTATCATAACTACAAGATTATTATTTTGTTTCTCCCCCTGAGAACAATCTTTTTTTCAACTGGCTAACCTTTTTTTTTTTTTTTTTTTTTTATCCCTTTTATGACCGATAACTTGTACCTCCGTCCCTGCCTTTGATGCGGCTCCAGTGCTGAGCCCACTTTATTCCATGACACGTGACAGCGGATCTAATCATTCATCAAGTGCCTCTAACAGCTGTAGGTGGCACCTGTGGCTGTTCACAAGTTAAATGCTGCCGTCAATCACTGACAGTGGCATTTAACACTCACCGTCCGTAAGGGTGTCACAAGTCCCTCCTGTCGGCGTCCCTCTGATCGGTAAACAGCAAAACAAGAAAAAAATTAAAACAACAGAATTTTGGGTTTTTGGTCGCTGCAACATTGCAATAAAAATAACAGGCGATCAAAACGTCATATCTACCCTTAAATAGTATCAATAAAAATGTCAGTTCAGGGAAGCAAAAAATAAGCTCTCACCCAGTGCCATATCCTGAAAAATGAGAACGTAATGGGTCTGGGAAAATGGCAACAAACGCAAACATTTCTGATTATTTTTTCCACTACTTGAATAATAAACTATACATCTTTGGTATCTGCGTACTCGTACTGACCTGGAGAATCATATTACCAGATAATTTTTACAAATATAGTGACCATGGTAGATAAAAACCCCAAAAACAATTGTGAAATTGCACTTTTATGTTTGTAATTTCACCGCACTTGGAATTTTTTTTCCCATTTTTCAGTATGCTGTATGGTAAAATCAATGGTGTCATTCAAAAGTACAATTCGTCCCGCAAAAAAAAAGATCCTTCATATGGCTATACTGATGGGAAAAATAAAAAAAAGCTATGGCTCTTGGAAGAAGGGGAGGGAAAAAAACGAAAAATTGAAAATTGCCTAGGGCTGAAAGGGTTAGTGTATCTGTGGATGCAATGTGTCAGCCTATATAAATGCATGGCAGTGTTACAGATATGTCCAGGCTCTATGGCTTCTCATCATCTACCGTAGTTGTTTTCTTCCAGTAGCACAGAGGTTAATCGGGGGAGGCAGCAGAGTCAAGGTTGCTGGGATCACCGCCACCTAGACTGACTGCACTAGGAGCCTATAGGGATAGTGTATGATGGGGAGTACCCAGACAGCAGGCGGTCACAGGCGACACATGACAGCCCAGCACAGGAAGCACAACTATATACATAACACGCTGTATTTGCAGAGCAGAGGCTGCTGTAGGGTCATTGGCTCCGACAGACACTATTGTATTTGCACAGTTACAGAAAGCAGAGAGAGATTATTTTTTCCTATAAATGCACCATTTAGGCTCTTAGTATATATTCTGTGCAGTCTCACAGGGAGAAAATATGGCTTTACTATGTGTTTCCTACCAGCCCTTTAAGAAAATGGTTCTGGTGGCGTCATCATCACCAATACTGAGAGGTAAGATATAATAATGAACCTCGATACTGCTCATCTTTACACCGCCCTCTTCATCTTTTAACTCTTTCCTTCAGTGCGGAGGATCCATGGAAGCCCGTTTCATCTGCTGCCACTTACTGGAAGAAATAAGTTCTCACTATCGCATGGCAGCAAAACTGGACTTATCTCATGTCCGCGGCAAGTATTATATACAGTGACATGCCTTCTATCCAAGCACAATGCTTATAAGTGGAGATTGTGTATCCACAGTACATGAATGTATTATTTTTGTAAAAGATCTAATCTCCGCTTCCCCACAGTTTGGTGCTAGCCCATAGCGTTAAGAGCAGCTCTACCTCCATCACGGATGTGGCCAAGAAAATGAAGGATGGCTTCTACCGTCATGTATTGGTCATGGTTGGCGCTGGAATCAGCACAGACAGCGGGATCCCAGATTTCAGGTAACTCTGACATGTCGACACTATAGTATAGTTATAAGATGGAAGTTATACTTATACCTATAGACATAGTGGCTTTATGTGCTACACTTATGTCAGCACTATGTTCCAGGGGCGGACACTGATAGCTTGGGGCCCCTGTGCAAGAAATGTGTCTGGACTCCCCTCCTTTTATGGCGACAAAGCTACATATACACTACTGTTCAAAAGTTTGGGGTCACCCAGACAATTTCGTGTTTTCCATGAAAACTCATTCTTTTATTAATCAAATGAGTTGCCAAATGAATTTAAAATCTAGTCCAGACATTGAAAAGGTTCGAAAAATAGATTTTTATTTGAAATAATACATTTTCTCCTTCAAACTTTGCTTCCGTCAAAGAATACTCCTTTGCAGCAATTAGAGCATTGCAGGCCTTTGACATTCTAGCAGTTAATTTGCTGAGGTAATCTGGAGAAATTTCACCCCATGCTTCCAGAAGCCCCTCCCACAAGTTGGTTTGGCTTGATGGGCACTTTTTGCGTACCATACGGTCAAGCTGCTCCCACAACAGCTCAATGGGGCTGAGATCTGGTGACTGCGCTGGCCACTCCATTACAGATAGAATACCAGCAGCCTGCTTCTTCCCTAAATAGTTCTTGCATAATTTGGAGGTGTGCTTGGGGTCATTCTCCTGTTGTAGGATGAAATTGGCTACAATCAAGCGCTGTCCACAGGGTATGGCATGGCGTTGCAAAATGGAGTGATAGCCTTCCTTATTCAAAATCCCTTTTACCTTGTACAAATCTCCCACTTTACCAGCACCAAAGCAACCCCAGACCATCACATTACCTCCACCATGCTCGACAGATGGTGTCAGGCACTCTTCCAGCATCTTTTCAGTTGTTGTGCGTCTCACAAATGTTCTTCTGTGCGATCCAAACACCTCAACTTGGATTCGTTTGTCCATAACACTTTTTTTCCAATCTTCCTCTGTCCAATGTCTGTGTTCTTTTGCCCATAATAATCTTTTCCTTTTTATTAACCAGTCTCCGATTATGGCTTTTTCTTTGCCACTCTGCCCTGAAGGCCAGCATCCCGGAGTCGCCTCCTCACTGTAGACGTTGACACTGGTGTTTTGCTTGTACTATTCAACCCCTTTCCTACATTAGACGTACGATTCCGTCCATGTGACCTGGGACCTAAGTCCCAAGGACGGAATAGTACGTCTAGCGCGATCAGCTGCGCTCACGGGGGAGCGCAGCTGATCACGACCGGGTGTCAGCTGATTATCACAGCTGACACCCGGCACTATGTGTCAGGGGCGGTCACGGACCGCCCCGACACATTAACTCCTGGCACACTGCGATCAAACACGATCGCAGTGTACTGGAGGTTTAGGGAAGCATCGGGATGGGGCTCCCTCTGTGCTTCCCTGAGACCCCCACAGCAGCGCGATGTGCAGCGCTGCTGCGGGGGTCTCCTTCCCTGCAGGTCCCCGAATCCAAAATGGCGGCGACCTTCGGGGGCCTGCAGGGAGGCAGCTTCCTCATGCCTGCAAAGCGCAGGCACGAGGAAGCCTTCTGCACTGCCTGTGACAGATCGCTGATCTGTCACAGCGATCTGTGATGTGACAGATCAGCGATCTGTCACATGAGAGTTATGTCCCCCTTGGGACATTGTAATAAAGTTAAAAAAAAAAAAAAAAAAAAGGTAAAAATAATTTATAAAAAATCGCTAAATAAATTAAAACAAAAAAACAATAAAAGTACACATATTTGGTATCGCCGCGTCCGTAACGACCCACCCTATAAAACTGTCCCATAGTTAACCCCTTTATTGAACCCCTTAAATAAAAAACGAAGCAAAAAATAAAGATTTATCGTCATACCGCCGAACAAAAAGTGCAATAACGCGCGATCAAAAAGACGGATATAAATAACCATGGTACCACTGAAAACGTCAGTTTGTCCCACGAAAAACAAGCCGCCATACAGCATCATCAGCGAAAAAATAAAAAAGTTATAGCTTGCAGAATAGTGATGCAAAAATAATTGATTTTTTTATATAAAATTGTTTTCATTGCATTAAAGCGCCAAAACATAAAGTCATAAATGAGGTATCTCTGTAACTGTACTGATCCGAAGAATAAAACCGCTTTATCAATTTTATCTCACGGTGTAAACGCAGCCTCCCAAAAGAAATTCATGAAACGCTGTTTTTTGTTGATTCTGCGTCCCAAAAATCGGAATAAAAAGCGATCAAAAAATGTCACATTCCCGAAAATGGTACCAATAAAAACGTCAACTCGTCCCGCAAAAAATAAGACCTCACATGACTTGGTGGGTCAAAATATGGAAAAATTATAGCTCTCAAAATGTGGTGATGCATAAACTTTTTACAATAAAAAGCGTCTATTAGCGTGTGACAGCTGCCAAATATAAAAACCCGCCATAAATAGTAAATCAAACCCACGCCCCCCCCCGTTATCACCCCCTTAGTTAGGGAAAAATAATAAAATTTAAAAAAATGTATTTATTTCCATCTTCCCGTTAGGGTTGGAGTTAGAATTGGGGGGGGGGGTTTCCACTGTTTTGGTACATCAGGGGCTTTCCAAACGCGACATGGCGTCCGATCTCAATTCCAGCCAAAAACGTCAAATGGCGCTGCTTCCCTTCCGAGCTCTGCCATGCGCCCAAATAGTGGTTTACCCCCACATATCAGGTATCAGCGTACTCAGGACAAATTGCACAATAACTTTTGGGGTCCTGTTACTCTTGGGAAAATAACAATTGGGGGTGAAAAGATAATTTTTGTGGAAAAAATATGATTTTTTTTTTTTTTAATTGTACGGCTGTACGCTATAAACTTCTGTGCTCACCACATATCTAGATAAGTTCCTTGGGGGGGTCTAGTTTCCAAAATGGGGTCACTTGGGGGGTTCCACTGTTTAGGCACATCAGGAGCTCTCCGAACTTGACATGGCATCCGATCTGAATTCCAGCCAATTTTGCAGTGAAAAAGTCAAACGGTGCTCCTTCCCTTCCGATCTCTGCCATGCGCCCAAACAGTGATTTTCCCCCCCCCCCCACATATCAGGTATAAGCGTACCCAGGACAAATTGAACAATAACTTTTCCAGTCCAATTTCTCCTGTTACCCTTGATAAAATAAAAAAATTGAACCTGAAGTAATTTTTATTGTGAAAAAAGTTAAATGTTCATTATTATTTTATTTATTTATTTATTTATTTTTTTTTTTTTTTATTCAAAAAATTCCTGTGAAGCACCTGAAGGGTTAATAAACTTCTTGAATGTGGTTTTGAGCACCTTGAGGGGTGCAGTTTTTAGAATGGTGTCACTTTTGGGTATTTTCTATCATATAGACCCCTCAAAGTAGCTTCAAATGTGATGTGGTCCGTAAAAATAAAATGGTGTTGTAAAAATGAGAAATCGCTGATCAACTTTTAACCCTTGTAACTTCCTACCAAAAAAAAATTTTGGTTCCCAAATTGTGCTGATGTAAAGTAAACATGTGGGAAATGTTAATTATTAAGTTTTTTTGAGTGCCATATCTCTGTGATTTAAGAGCATAAAAATTCAAAGTTTGAAAATTGCAAAATTTTCTAAATTTTCACCAAATTTCCGTTTTTTTCACAAATAAATGCAAGTTATATGAATGAAATTTTACCACTAACATGAAGTACAATATGTCCTGATTTTTTTTTTTTTTTTTTTTTTTACAGGGGTATGGTACCCAGGGCCTGGAGGACAGTCTCCTCTCCTCCACACCGTGGGTACCAACCGCACATGAGACGCTTAACTTCCCTCATGGTGGGCATAGCCACATGCGGGAAGTAAGCAATTCTCATGCATTCCTATGGGTGCAGAATCGCGGCAATTGTTTGCGATTCCGCACAAAAGAATGAGCATGCTGCGATTTTTTTTTTTTTTTTTTTTTTTTTTTTTTTTTTTTTTTTTTTTTCCGCGATGCGATTCCGCCGCGGAAAAAAGCGCAGCATTAGCACAGCATGTGCGGAATGCCATAGGAATGCATGGGGGGCGTTCTGTACACGATTTTTAAACGTTTTCACGCCATAAATCGCGGCAAAAACGCTACGTGGGCACACAGCCTAAGAGTTTTTGCAGAGTCAAAAGTAAGAAAAGGTTGAATTCTAGAAATGTTTTTGAGGTGCAGATAACAAGAGCGAGCCAGTGATCAGATGTGGGGGACAAAGGAAAGCTCAGAGTCAAGTATGACCCCAAGACAGCAGGCATGTTGCTGGGGAGTAATAGTGGAACCACACACGGAAATGGCAATGTCGGGTATAGGTACATTAGTAGCAGGAGGAAACACAAGGAGTTCAGTCTTTGACAGGTTCAGTTTCAGATATAGTGAGGACATGATGTTAGACACAGCGTTTAGACAATCGCCGGTGTTTCTAGAAAGGCTGACGTGATGTCAGGAGAAGAAGCGTATAATTGGGTGTCGTCAGCGTAGAGATGGTACTGGAAACCAAATCTACTGATTGTTTGACCAATAGAGGCAGTATACAAAGAGAAGAGGAGGGGGCCTAGAACCGATCCTTGAGGAACCCCAACAGTAAGGGGAAGATGAGAGGAGGAGGAGCCAGCAAAAGATACTGTAAAGGAACGGTCAGAGAGATAGGAGGAGAACCAGTAGAGAACGGTGTCCTTGAGGCCAATGGAACGGAGCATAGTGAGGAGGATCTGATGATCCATAGTGTCGAATGCTGCAGAGAGATCCAAGAGAATTAGCATGGAGTAATGACCATTTGATTTAGCTGTTAGTAGATCATTAGAGACTTTACTGAGGGCAGTTTCAGTAGAATGTAAAGAGCGGAAACTGGATTGGAGAGGGTCGAGAAGAGAGTTTTCTGAGAGATAGCAGATAAGACGGGAGTGGACCAGGAGTTTAGAGATGAAGGGAAGATTAGAAACAGGTCTATAGTTAGCGGCACAGTTTTGGTCAAGGGATGTTTTTTTAAGTAGTGGATGTATGATGGCATGCTTAAATGAGGAGGGAAATATACCAGAAGAGAGAGAGGTTAAATATTTTAGTTAGGTGAGGGGTGACAGCAGGGGAAAGGGTCTGGAGTAGATGTGATGGAAATGGGTCACTGGTGCAAGTGGTTGGGCGAGAAGATGCAAGGAGCCTGCTTACTTCTTCTTCTGTGACTGGTTCAAAGTCAGAGAGTGAGCAAGATGCAGTGGGGGAGGGAGGACAGTGCATGGTATGAGGTGATTGGGAGATAATTTCCTGTCGGATATGGTCAATTTTTTCTTTTAAGTAATTGGCCAGATCGTCACCTCGAAGCTCCGTGGTAGGGGCCTGCATTCTTGGGTTGAGTAGAGAATGAAAAGTGTCAGAGACATTTCAGGTTATTGGACAGTGAGGTGATGAGGGTGTTGAAATAGGTTTGTTTTGAGAGGTGAAGGTCAGTGTTGTATGTTCGAAGCATAAACTTAAAATGGATGAAATCTTCGGGTAGGTTGGATTTTCTCCACAGACGTTCAGCGCACCTGGAGCACCGCTGCAGGAAACGTGTTTGCAGGGTGTGCCAGGGTTGTCGCCGTCTGTGTTGTGGTGTTCTATGTATAGGGGGTGCAAATTCATCCAGGGCACTTTGAAGTGTTTCATTGTAATGCTTCAATGCAGAATCAGGACATGAAAGGGAGGAGATGGGGGCCAATGAAGTGTGCAAGTTCTTCATAAGTTTCTGGGTGTTAATGGCCTGTATGTTTCTATAAATATGGGCAGTGGGGGTGAACTGAGCAGCCTGGCAGTTCTTGATAGAGAATGAAAGAAGGTTGTGGTCAGAGAGCGGGAGAGGGGAGTTTACAAAATCATCCACTGCACAAAGCCGAGAGAAGACCAAGTCGAGGGAGTTCCCGTCTTCATGCGTTTGGAGAATTAGTAAGCTGCGAAAGGCCAAACGAGGAGGTTAGAGATAAAAGATGAGTAGCAGATGGGGACAGTGGAAGAGCATTAGGGATGTTGAAATCGCCCATGATGAGGGTAGGGATGTCACAGGAGAGAGAATGTGGAAGCCAAGTGGCAAAATGATCCAGGAACTGATGGGAGGGGCCGGGAGGACGATATACCACCGCCACTCGCATGGAGAAGGGGGTGTAGAGTCTGACGGCATGGACCTCAAAAGAAGGAAAGACAAGTGAGGGTACTTGAGGGATAACCTGAAAGGTACATTTTGATGATAGGAGTCGACCAACTCCACCTGCTCTATTGTCTGATCTTGGGGTATGAGAGAAGTGTAGTCCCCCCGTATGATAGAGCAGCAGCGGTAGTGTCTGACTGCTGAATCCAGGTTTCAGTAAGAGCCAGGAGGTTAAGAGAATTAGAAAGGAAAAAGTCATGAATGAAGGAGAGTTTGTTACACACTGAGCGAGAATTCCTAAGTGCACAATTAAGAGAGACAGATGGCATGCAGGGAATATTAATAAGATTAGAGGGATTTCTGAGTGTAGCAGTTGGGGGGGTTTGACTTTCTATAACATGAGGGACCAGGGTTGGGAGCAATGTCTCCTGCGACTAGGAGAAGGATAGAAAGAGTGAGCAGATAGTTAAGTGATTTGTGAGAGCGTCTCTGATGTTGAATGGTGGGACTGAATGGATCTCTGCAATTTAGCAATGTGAAAAGAGTGTGCTATACATAAGAGAGGAAAGGAGTGAGTGGCCAATATGGACGGAGTGTAGAGAGTTAATACCAGGGCGGTGAATGTGTTATAAATGCAGCGGCCAGGATATGAATTATACAAATGCATGTGGTAAATATTTGGGGTTGCCCAAATGTACAGGGAAGAGATATATTTATGTGTCTTACCTGTCTCCTGCCCTGTCTAACTGCCATGTTATAACTGCCAGCGTACTTAGATACATGTACTTTGATTACATGTACATAAATGCCCCCTGCATAAATGCTGTCCCCAGGCTAGCTCTGAATTTATAGAAGGCCACTTCTAAGATCTTTTTTTTTTTTTTTTTTTTCTTTCTCTCCTTACTCGTTAGCAATCAAACTAAGTTAGGACAGCAGGACACAATAAATGTATTTAGCAGATATACAAGTGTCCAGGCCTACATGGATCATAAACCACTTTGAAAAGTTACTTGACCTCAATAGCATAAGGGGACAAGCAGGGTGAGTTGAAATAACTATATACCATTATATATGCTGCAAACATGAATGATAGAGGTTGAACACATGCAGGATTCAGTGAAGTTGCTGGAAAGAGTTAAATACCATTATATATGCTGCAAACTACCTCCATCATTGAGATTTAAACTACCTCTATCATTACCCTTTCCACCACCTCAACATTGCCCTTTCCATCACCTCCATCATTGCCTTCTCCTCCACCACCCCCATCATTGCCTCACACTCCCATCATTGTCTTTTCCACTACCATCATTACCTTCTCCCCCACCCCCATCATTGCCCTTTCCACCACTTCCATCATTTCCTCCTCCCCCAACATCCCCATCATGTCCCTCTCCATCACCCCCGTCATTGCCTTCTCCTCCACCTACACAAACACACACAGACACACACAGCAATAGTGTTGAGCGATACCATCCGATATCGTGAAATATCGGATTAGATCGGACCGATACCAAAAAAGTATTGGGTATCGCCGATTCCGATACCGGAAACCAATGCAAGTCAATGGGACAGAAATATCGGAATTAAAAAAAAACCTTTCTTGTAGGTTAATTCTACATGAAGAAAAACAACTCAGAATAATGTAGAATGTATTGGGGGAGGTGGAGGAGACATTAAAGGCATAGAGGTTTAGCCCAATCAAATGGAATAGCAGGAATACATTTTTTTTTTTTTTTTTTTTTTTTTTTTAAAAGACGTTCGGAGTTACAAAGATATTGACAATGTTAACCTTTTTTTTTATATTTTGTCAGATATGTATGTTTCACTACTTCCATGCTCTTCACCTTCTTGTTTACTTCTCCCACACTTTCTCCTTCATGATCCTCAGCAGCAGCATCTTTTTCATCAACTACTTCTTCACCTTATTCATCTTCTTCTTCACCTTCCTATTATTCTTCTTTTTTTTTCTTTTTTTTTTTTTTTTTTTCCATTATTCATATTCTTCTTATTCAACTATTATTCTTCATATTCTACTTCATCTTCTTCCTATTCTTCTTCTTCCTCATATTCTTATTTGTGACAGGCATTCCTATAGTTGTTGTTTATAAAAGTTTGAAGATTGCACCTTCCGTTCTGCCTGTCACAAAAGATTTACAGCAGGATTTGTCCGCGTTCAGTTTGGCCTGCAGCAGCAGGCATTTTCCAGGGGCACCACGAGCAGGAACGGACTCAACCAAATACACTGCTTACTCTTCTGCTTATAATTTAAATAATATCTTTTGCTCTGTTTCTTGGTCTTCTGCTTCTTGGTCGTTGTCTTCATGTTCTTTGTCCTCTTGGTCATCTTCTTCAGGGTCATCTTTTTGGTCTTCTTCGGGGTGGTGTTTCGGGTCGTCTTCAGGGTCATCGTTTTTGTGGCCGTCGTCTTCTTCGGGGTGGTCTTCAGGGTTGTCGTCAGGGAGATCCAGAGTGATAATAAACAAAAACCATTTCCAAAAGCTTGAACTTGGAAATGTAGCAGAAGGTACAAGAAGGCTGAGGAACTGCCGAGAACCAGCTGACGGTACTGGAACCCGGATGGGTAGCCGAAGCTGCAAGAGCCAATGGAACTAGCGAGGACCAGCTGACGGTGCTGGAACCCGGTTACTAAGCAGGAGGTACCTGTGCTAGAAAGCACTACCAAGGACCAGCAGACATTGCTGGAACTCGGATACCGAGAAGGAGGCACCTCAGCCAAAGGCACTGCCGAGAACCAGCTGACGGTACTGGAACCCGGATGGGTAGCAGAGGGTACCCATGAAAAACAAAGTTGCAAGGCCGCGAGCCGGCCGCAGTTACCGAAACCCACAGTCCTTACAGGGGGTGCTTGTCCTATTGGCACTACGGAACCAGCCTTTATTACCAGAACCCACAGCCCACATAGGAAGCACCTAAACTGCAGGCACCATAGACTTGGCTAACCCGACCACAACACGACAGGACAACGTATTGGTGACAAAGTGACGCTGACACTTGCCGGAAACAGCTGGCGTGCTGGAACCAAGCTGGGCAGGAGGGAGTACCCGTGCCAAAGACACTGCCGAGAACCAGCTGACGGTGCTGGAACCCGGAGGGGCAGCAGAAGGAACAGAGCCAATGGCACAACCGTGGACCAGCTGATGGTACTGGAACCCGGTTACGAAGCAGGAGGTACCTGTGCTAGAAAGCACTACCAAGGACCAGCAGATGTTGCTGGAACTTGGATTCCGAGAAGGAGGCACCTCAGCCAAAGGCACTGCCAAGAACCAAATGACGGTACTGGAACCCGGATGGGTAGCAGAAGCTGCAAGAGTAAATGGAACTAGCGAGGACCAGCTGACGATGCTGGAACCCAGAGGGGCAGCAGAAGGAACAATAGCCAATGGCACTACCGAGGACCAGCTGACGGTGCTGGAACCCGGTTACTAAGCAGGAGGTACCTGTGCTAGAAAGCACTACCAAGGACCAGCAGACGTTGCTGGAGCTCGAATACCGAGAAGGAAGCACCTCAGCCAAAGGCACTGCCGAGAACCAGCTGACGGTACTGGAACCCGGATGGGTAGCAGAAGGTACCCATGGAAAAACAAAGTTGCAAGGCCGCGAGCCGGCCGCATTTACCGAAACCCACAGTCCTTACAGGGGGTGCTTGTCCTATTGGCACTACGGAACCAGCCTTTATTACCAGAACCCGCAGCCCACATAGGAAGCACCTAAACTGCAGGCACCATAGACTCGGCTAACCCGACCGAAACACGACAGGACAACGTTTTGGTGGCAAAGTGACGTTGACACTACCCGGAAACAGCTGGCGTGCTGGAACTAGGCTGGGCAGGAGGGAGTACCCGTGCCAAAGAAACTTCTGAGCAGCAACTGGCGATGTTGGAGCCCAGGGTCAATCAGGGTGTAGGATGAGGCCTAATTTCATCAAGTTTAATATCGGTTGTAGACTACTACTGATTTTAACCGTGCTCCAATTAGGCCTCTGGCTCCACTGTCTCTATTATTTACCCTAGCCTCCAACACCGCCAGTTGCTGCTCAAAAGTGCGGTCTGCACAATCAACACTTGTTCCTGTGTTACTGGGGTTCAGTCACGTCAGTTGATCCCCTGTAGGGGAATGTCGACAGAGCAGGAGACATTGCCGGACACACATCAGGGGATCAGTTGACGTTACTGAACCCCAGTAACACAGGAACAAGTGTTGATTGTGCAGACGGCACTTCTGTGCAGCAACTGGTGGTGTTGGAGGCCAGGGGAAACACTAGAGACAGAGTGGAGCCAGAGGCCTAATTGGAGCATGTTTGAAATCAGTAGTAGTGTGAATGTGGAGGCAGCAGTAGACATTACCGGACACACAGCAGGGGAGCAGCTAGCGTTACTGAACACCACTAACACTGGAGCATGTGTTTTTCTCTGTGCAGACGGCACTTCTGAGCAACAACTGGCGGTGTTGGAGCCCAGGGATTACAGTTCAGGTGGTAGAAACATGAACAGAACAGGAGACCTGGATACTGTTGCCAACCAATTATTTATTCTGGAAGAGGACTGGCAAATTCTGGCGAGATCCAGGCCTTGTTCATTTTCAGAAAAGTAAGCCGGTCAACGTTATCGGACGATAGTCGCGTGCGACGGTCTGTTAGTACACCACCTGCGGCACTAAAGACGCATTCCGATAATACACTAGCAGCAGGGCAAGCCAGCACCTCCAATGCATACTGGCTAAGCTCTGTTCATGTATCCAGCTTAGAGACCCAAAACTTGAAGGGGGAAGAGCCGTCTGGGAATACACTGACAGGGCAAGACATGTAGTCTGTCACCATCTGACGGAAACGTTGCCTCCTGCTGACTGTAGCCGCCTGTGATGGTGTAGACATTTGTGGCAGGCACACAAAACTTTTCCACATTTGGACCATACTGGTCTTGCCTTGTGCTGAGGCGCTGCCTCTGCTCCCTCTTTGTGCAGAGCTTCCTCCACTGCCTCGACGCACAGAGCTGCTTTGTAGAGCACTAGCAGCACTGCTCTCGGGTGGAATGGGCAACATGATGGAATGCACCAGTGTGTCTTGTTACTCCCGCATTTTACGCTCCCGGTTCAACGGTGGTATGAGGCTTTGTAAGTTGTCCCGGTAGCGAGGATCTAGGAGGGTGTACACCCAATAATCAGCCGTGTTGAGAATGTGGGTGATGCGGCGGTCGTTTCTCAGGCAATGCAGCATGAAATCAACCATGTGCTGCAGACTCCCAACAGCCCAAGAAACGCTGTCCCCTGCTTGAGGCGTCATCTCTGCCTGCTCTGCACCACCCCACCCTCGCTGTACATACTGACTAGAGCATTGTGTACCTCCCTCCTCTGGAGAGAGGTCTTTGTCCTCCATTGACTCCTCCTCATCCTCCTCACAAAGTGTCCCATGCCTAGGCCTTTGTGAGGAACCACGTAGCGCAGACTGTCCAGAAGCAGATGGCATTTGTGACTCCTCATCTTCCACCTCTTCCAAAACATCCTCCCTTAGTGCTTGCAGTGTTTTTTTGAAGCAGGCAGATAAGGGGGACAGTCATGCTGACTAGTGCATCATCTGCACTCGCCATCCGCGTGGAATCATCGAAGGCACGCAAAACGAGGCAGATGTCCTTCATAGAGGCCCACTCTGTGGTGGTGAAGTGTGACCGGCGCACAGTGTGACTTGTTTGCGCCTGATGCAGCTGGTACTCCATTACTGCTGCCTGCTGCTCACACAACCGCTCCAACATATGTAACGTTGAATTCCACCTGGTGGGTAGGTCACATGATGCGATGTTCCGGAAGGCGTAATCTGCGCTGCAGAGCTGCAATGCGTGATCTTGCCATGCTGGAACGCCGCAAGTGAGAGCACTCTATGCGGACCTTGTGCAGCCGTGCATCAAGATCCGGATAGTCCCTCAGAAAGCTCTGCATGACCAAGTTGAGCACATGTGCCAGACATGGGATGTGAGTGAGGTTGCCTAGGCCCAGAGCTGCCACCAGATTTCGGCCATTGTCACACACTACCAAGCCTGGCTGGAGATTCGCTGGCACAAACCACACGTCGCTCTCCTGCTTGATGGCATTCCAGAGCTCCTGCGCTGTGTGGCTTCGATTCCCCAAAGAAATTAATTTCAGTACGGCCTGTTGACGTTTGGCCACGGCTGTGCTCATATCGGTCGTAACAGGCTCCTGCAGCGCTGATTCTGAGGAACTGGAGCATGAGGAGGAGTCAATGTGTACAGACTGGATTCTTGCAGTTGGCAGAACACATTACAGCGCCACACTCCAGATCTGTACCCGGCTCCACAACATTGACCCAATGGGCAGTGAGGGAAAGGTATCGTCCCTGTCCATGGTTATTGGTCCACGCATCGGTGGTCAGGTGGACCTTGCTACTGACGGCGTTTAGTAGCGCATGTTTTATTTTTCCCTCCATATGCTTTTGCAGGGCAGGGACGGCTTGCCTGCAGAAATAAAAGCGGCTGGGCACGGTGTATTGTGGGACTGCCAATGCCATGAAGTTCCGGAAGGTGTCAGTCTCCACCAGCCTGAATGAGAGCATTTCAAGGGCCAGTAGTTTGGCAATGCCAGCATTCAGAGCCTGTGCTCGAGGATGGTTTGCCGATTATGGCCGCCTTTTCTCCCATGCCTGTGCTACCGATGGCTGTAGAGTGGCCTGGGAGTGAGGATGAACGGGAACGTGGTGCTGTGGGTGGAATGTCACTGGGTCTCTGGACAACAGTGGCAGAGATTCTTCCATGGCGATCCTGTGAGGAAGCCGAACCAGCTGTGTGTGAGCTGGAGGAAGAGGCTACAACACAAGCTGAAGAGGTGGTAGGTGGTGCTGTAGGTTGGCCTACGTCTTCAGTGTATCTTTGTAACTCCACCACGTGCTTGGTCCGCACATGTTTCCACATATTTGTGGTATTGAGGTTGCTGACACTTTTCCCTCTTTTGACTTTCTGATAACACAGCTTGCATTTGACAAAGCAAATGTCCCTGCAACTGTGTCAAAAAAGGACCACGCACTGCAAGTCTTGGGAGCGCCTGTTTTTGGCTTTTAGAAGAGGAATGCTCCTAACGGGTGCCGAAGTGGAGGCTACAGGCAACCAAGTCTGCCCCCTCCCTCTCCCTCCTGTTTTGGCTGTTTTGGCCATTCGGGGAATCTCTTCCTCAGAACTGCTCCCACCACCTTCTTGTTCCTCACGCCATGATGGATCAAGGACCTCATCATCTACACTCCCCTCTTCAAACACCTGCTTCTCCTGGGTAGTCTCGCCAGCACCAGAAACTGGCACCTGAGTCTCATCATCTGATGCGTACTGAGGTGTGCTGACGATAGGCACTGGCCTACCGCCTCTTCAGATTCAGAGGGACAAAGCAGTTGCGCATCACTGCATACTCCCTCTTCACATTCTTGAATGCTGCTTGGCTGGCCCCCTCTTTCCAAGCCAACAGATTCAGAGAACAGACGTAGAGACTGATATGGCTCCTGTCCAGGGTTCTCTGACTGCCTGGGCAATTTGGCAGGTGGCGAAGAGACAGATGGTTGCTCTTCAGTGCTCTGGCCCTGAGAGGATGTGGAAGTCATTGAAGTTGATGCGTTAGCTGGCATCCAGCCGACAACGGGTTCAATTTGTTCGTCGCGCAGCAGTGGGGTACGGCGAGGTCCTACAAAGCTGCGCATAAAGGACTGTTGCCTGTAAAACTGGGGGACGCTGACTCACTGGTGCTCGCAGCAGGCACAGAATCCCCAAGGTCCTCTCCCTGCTGAATTCCCACGTCCTCTCCCTACTGCAACTCCACACCCACGACCACGTGCCTTACTCCCTGCCTTCTTCATCTTGGTAGACTGAAAAAGATAGGCAGAAAAGTACAAAGGGGGGGCTTAGGCTAGTTTCACATTAGCGTTTTTTTGCGCAGCGCATCGTGCGCATAAACGCAAAGAAAAACGCAAAACAAATGTGCGTTTTTTTTTCTTCATGCGCACGCTGATGCGTCAAAATAACGCAGTGTTACTTGCGTTTTACATGCGTTTTTGCATGCGGTTGCGTTTTTTATGCGCATGCGTTTTTAGGTGTGACATTTCACAATAGCAAAATCTTTGACCACCAATGGGTCACCAGTGGGCGTGTTTCATTGGAATGTTTTATAGACCCTGTACTGTTGAATTCATCAGATTTTGCTGCTGTTTCCGGTGTCAAGATGGACCTGCGTCTGGATAATTTCCGCTTCAAGCTGGATCTTGACATTGCGCTGTCTCAGGCGTATGTCTTTTGTTGCCAGCAAGAAAGGGAGAGGGAGAGACAGCAGAGACGGCAGCGGCGTAGGTTTTGGAGGCATCCAATCATCGAACTCCGGCCAAGCCGTGGAGCATATCACACGCTGTACAGCGAGCTACAGGAAAACCCGGAGAAATTTGCTGACTATACACGGATGTCCCAGGAAAGCTTCCTTGACTTGCTGGGTATGGTTGAAGGAAACATCCGGAGAAGGGACACTCAGCTCCGGCGTGCCATTCCTCCCGAAGAAAGGCTCCTTGTCACCTTACGGTATGTATGTTGTTATGTTTGCATAATTTTTTTGGCTTTTTATTTTTTTTTTTTTTTTGGTCCAAAAAATTAGGTTTTTTTTGGCTATTGATTTTTAACATTATTTTTGTGAAATTGCTTTTTTGCATAATGGTTTTTCTTCTGGCATGTACTAATCCCAAGCCTTTATAAAATGTTTTTTTGCTATGTTGTATTAAAAAAACATGCAAAATAGTTAGGCCATGTACTTTTTTATTTTCAGTGTTTTTAGTAATACCCAAGACAGAAATATAATTATTTTTTCTTTTTATGTTTGGCAGGTTCCTGGCAACTGGAGAGAGTCTTTCATCCCTGCATTTCCAGTACCGGCTGGGAATCTCAACTTTATCTGGGATTGTTGCCGACACCTGCAGGGCTCTGTGGGATGTTCTGTGTCCGGAGTTTCTGCCATTGCCCACTGCCGAAAAGTGGCTTCAAATATCGGAGAAATTCTGGGCAGTCTGCAATTTCCCGAACTGCCTAGGAGCGGTGGACGGGAAGCACATCCGCATCACAAAACCCGCAAGAAGTGGCTCCGAGTACTACAACTACAAGAAGTACTTTTCCACAGTCCTAATGGCCATTGCGGATGCAGACTGCCGGTTTGTGGCGGTGGACATAGGGGCATTCGGACGGGGCAACGATTCACAGACTTTTAAGAACTCTGATATGGGCTGGAGGTTGTACGGCAACCATTTCAATTTTCCACTGGCACGGCCTCTTCCCCAAACTCCACCACTGCCATTTGTAGTGGTTGGGGATGAGGCATTTCAGATGTGCCCAAACCTGCTGAAGCCGTACTCCAGCCGTGACTTGGACCACCGCAAGAAAATTTTCAACTACAGGCTTACGAGGGCTCGCAGGACTGTAGAGTGCGCCTTTGGCATTCTAGTGTCCAGATGGCGAATTCTCAGCACCGCCATCAATCTCAAAATGGAAACAGTTGATGAGGTCGTGAAGGCATGCGTGGTTCTCCACAATTTTGTTATGGCAAAGGAGCGGCCGAACTTTGACATGGATGAGCCTGCTGCCAACCCTTTGCCAGATTTTACTCAGCACCCTCTTCGGTCCTCAGTCGAAGTTGCCCAAATGAGGGACCAATTTGCGGACTACTTTTTATCCGATGTTGGTCGTGTAGCATGGCAGGATCAAATGGTTTAATAGTTTTGTTGTTTGTTAAAAATAAAATACATGGTTTTTTATACCTGTACCCAGTGTACTGTGTCTTAATAAACTCCACTACTCATCTGCCCAGGTTAAATTGAAGAAAGGGAAACCACCATAAAAAAAAAAAATATATATATATATTTATATATATATATATATATATATATATATATATATATATAAATATATATATAAATTTTTTTTTTTTTTTTGGTGGTTTCCCTTTCTTTACTTTCTACCGGATGGTCAGCCATCCAACTCTGAAAGGGATACTATATTTCATTTTTGTTATATATATATATATATATATATATATATATATATATATATATATATATATATATATATATATATATATATATAAAAAAGAAATATAGTATCCCTTTCAGAGTTGGATGGCTGACCATCCGGTAGAAAGTAAAGAAAAACAAACCATAGTGTAGGGCGCAGTGTGTGCAGGCGGCGAAAGACACAATAACCAAACATTATTTTGAAAAAAAAATATAACATTTATTTAAATTATTTTTTAGTTGCTGGAAACTGGGGGGTGTGGAGGGATGAGGAACGGCTTTGGGTGGAGTAAGGGGTTCTAGGGGAAGGAGGAACCAAAGAAGTGGGGGAAGGGAGCTGAGGCAAGGAAAGTTGTGAAGTGGGAGGTGAGGGAGGAGGGAGGGTAAGAGTCCTCCTCTTTGTTTTTTTAGGACGGTGGCCCGTCGTCTTCCTGCTGTCCTCGCTTGAGCCTGAGGACTGGCTAGACCCCGGGGACCGCCTTGAGCCTCTGGACCGCCTTGAGCCTCTGGACTGCCTTGAGCCTCTGGAACGCCTGGAGGCTGGGGACTGGCTGGAGCTGGGGGACCGCCTGGCACTTGTTGACCGCCTGCCAGGATCTTGTTCCAGCTGTGGCATGCTGGAGGTGGTGGATGTCCTGGCAGGGGCCGTAAATATTGAATGCGGGTCCCCCAGCTGATGCTGCTCCGAGGTGGTGGTGGTGGTGGTGGCGGTCCATGCAGGCGTGGTGGCTGTGGCGGTCCATACCGGGGTGGTCCTCCCGCTGGTGGTGGTGGTTGCGGCGCTCAAGGCAGGGGTGGTGACGACGGGCCATCCAGTGGTGGTGGCGGCAGCAGTGGTGGGCCAGGCAGGAGCAGCGCTTGGCATGGTGTTGGCGGGTAAGTGTCCAGCTGCACTCGGACTTGGGGCGGTATATTGGTGTCCGGCGAGGCTTGGAAGTGTGGTGGCTGTGCAGTGATATGCAGCAGAAGTAGGTAATGCTGTAAAACGAGTCAGTGGTGGCACCGGTGGAAATGCCACCACTGACTGCTGCATAATCCTACTCTGCTGCATAGCCTGCATAAAAGCATTGTTGCAGGCCTGCATGACAGTCAACTGGAGGTCAGGGGTAAGGTGTTCCGCCGTGTCCCGAGCTATTTGGGTATAAAAATGATGCGCTGGTCTGGCGAGGTCGACTTCCAGGCGCTCAAGGCGACCCTCGATAGACTTGTAGCGTTGGTCCAAAAGGAGGAAACCACTCTCAAGTCTATCGGAGAGTGCCTTGAGGCTACTCTGAAAGACCGAGCTCAATTCAACGAACTCGGGCATGAGAGGCCTGTCCAAGGTCCTCTGCCGCTGCTGGCGGGAAGTGCCCGCAAAACCAGTGGCAGAGACCTGGGACAGGGGAACACCTGAGCGACCAGCTTCCTGGTCTCCAGATGACTGTGGTGCAGACCTGCAAGGTGCTTCCTCGCTGATGGATGGCTGGGAGGGGTCCGGGGCAGCTTGATGAAGGACCGCTTCGGGACCAGGTTGCAGGGTGCTGCTCCAGGTGCTGTGAAAAGAAAAGAAAGAAATTACTACCATAAATTAACAATCGCCAACTCCTGTGGAATAGAAAAGCACAGAATAAAACACAATACAACTAGAAAATACTTACGTTCGGGAGGCAAGGACCGGTCTTAAAAATGCCAAGGCACGATGGTATCGGTACTTCGTGCCGGTCCTTGCCGCAGCACCACTGCGAACCTTATTCTCCTGACGGATATCCCTGTTGAAGCGGTCCTTCATCGAGCGCCAACGGGTTCTGACTTTGTTCACTGTGATGGAAAAAAAAAAAAGAAAAAAAGTAAGACTATGCACTGGAGGCTGTGATCATCCAACTGTGTGTGATGATAGAAACTCCATGGAGTTAATAGCATCACACACAGTTGGGTGATCCCGGCCAAGATCACTGCTGCATCACACTGCATTTAAATACTTACGAAAATCCTTGCGGACCCGGGGAGAGGCATTGTCCCAGCCATCCATCAGCGATGCGGCCACCTCGTTCCAGAGCCGCCGGATCACCACGTTGTCCGAGTGCAGTTGGTGACGGGTGTCCCACAACGGGACTCGCTCCTGGACTAGACGGATGAGCTCGTCGTTGTCCAGGGCGAGGTCCTCCTCCCGCTGTGGAGCCTAGAAAAGAAAGACAAACATTAATCTTTGAAAGATTTAAAAAAAAAAAAATATCGATAACTAGCTGAAGAGCCCGGCGCTGCCCGGGCATAGTAACTAACTGTGGTTAGTTATATAAATTTAAAATTATCCTCCATCCCATAGTCCCGTGCCCATATTCCATCATACATATCCTCCATCCCATAGTCCTGTGCCCATATACCCATCATACATATTCGCCATCCCATATGCCTGTGCCCATATACCCATCATACATATTCGCCATCCCATAGTCCCGTGCCCATATACCATCATACATATCCTCCATCCCATGCCCATATACCCATCATATATATCCTCCATCCCATAGTCCCGTGCCCATATTCCATCATACATATCCTCCATCCCATAGTCCTGTGCCCATATACCCATCATACATATTCGCCATCTCATATGCCTGTGCCCATATACACATGATACATGTTCGCCATCCCATAGTCCCGTGCCCATATACCATCATACATATCCTCTATCCCATGCCCATATACCCATCATATATATCCTCCATCCCATAGTCCCGTGCCCATATACCCAAACATACACAAACACACACACACACACACATACACACTTTGAGCCCTAGATATTGATAAACAATCCATGAAAAAATTATTTGTTTTAAATGGAAATAAATGGAAAAAAAACAACAAACATCGAAAAAAACAACCATGAAAATTTAAAAAAAAACAACTAAAAAATACCAAAAAAAAAAAAAAAAAAAACAGACTAGAAAATAAGTAAAAAAAAAAAAAAAAAAAAAAAACAGTCCGTCTGTACTTACATCACGTCTACCCGCCCGCACTTGGCCTTGCTGCTCCTGCCGTTCCTCCGGTGGTGGTGGCGTGATGGAGGATGAGCTCTGAAAATTAAACCAAAAAAATTAATCACATGTGTTTATTTTTTCAAATCCATACGGAAGCATAGTACTCACTTCTTCTGCCTCTTGCCCTGTCCCGGGGACATATTCTTCACCAGATGAAGACATGCTGCAATAAAAAAAAAAAGAGACATAAGTACATAGAAATGTATTGAAATTTCAGCCAGACATTAGGTTTTTCATACTTACATTGGTGCAGCTTGTGCTGTGTGTCCACTAGTGAGCAATCCTTAAAGTATTGTGGAATCCCAGTGCCCACACCATTTTATCACCTTGGTTCAATTTTTTTTTTTTACTGTCTAGACCAAATTTCAGTCATGTTTATGTAAAAAACGCATGCGCATAAAAACGCAAGACCATGCGCAAGTATTGCGCTCCCATAGGCTCCAATGTGGTGTTTTTGCGCATTCCGTGCGCATTCCGTGCGCATGCGTTGTTTTAACGAGACAGGGCGGAACCAAAAATGCAACATGTTGCGTCTGGCGCAAAAGACAAAAAAACGCATGCGCACGAAAGCGCAAATATGCGCAAGACCATGCGCACATCATGTAAAATATAGGTGCGCAGTGCGCATGCGCACTGGTGCGCCCGATGCGCTGCGCACAAAAGCGCTAATGTGAAACCAGCCTTAGTGTGCTTATTCCTGAACAGCTGCTAACAGGTATAAGAAACACTAATTTTATAAAGTGTGTGGACTACACTTTAATATGAGCTAATGTGGCCTACACAACTGTCAAGTGGAGTGTTTGATGAACTTTATTTACGTGTTTTTTTTTTTTTTCTTCAATAAAACAAAAAGGATGTGACCAAAGATGTGAAAGCGATAGCTCCAAAAAGTTTGATACTATTACAGTGCAGGAAGGTAACCTACAATGCAATAGATGAGGCTCCAAAAAATAGGGTAATACTAATCTGGCTGCGGCTGCAGGGCACAAGCCAGAAAAAAGCTCCTCTATCTACTCCTATATAGTGTTTGCAACCAACCAATGTATATGGATATGGATGGATGCACACTAATAGGAGAATTAATGAAAAATGAGCTGCAATAAAAGAAAAATATGTATGAGGCAGTGACGCTCGCTGAGCGGCCTACAACCAGATGTGGCTGCAGGACACACTACAGCGTGAGCTGCACTCACATAGAGACCTCTCGGACAGCCGTGAACAGTGCAGATAACTGGGCACTAGCACTGAAAGGCTGCAGAAAGGCTCCGCTGTCTACTCCTATAGTGTTTGCAACCAATGTATATGGATACGGATGGATGCACACTAATAGGAGAATTAATGAAAAATTAGCAGCAATAAAAGAAAAATATGTATGAGGCAGTGACGCACGCTGAGCGGCCTACAACCAGACGTGGCTGCAGGACACACTACACAGCGTGAGCTGCACTCACACAGACCTTGCAGACAGCTGTGAACAGTGCTGCAAAGCAAAAGAAAGCTACAGCCGATCGGCCGATATCCGATATTTGCGGTGTCGGAATGCTCAACACTACACAGCAACATTCACTTGTCTGCACATTCCCCCGCAGCGCTACACATGCACGCACACACAACACCACTCATCTAATATATAAAGCTCAAGTGTGTATGTATGTATGTATGTGTGTGTGTATGTCCGGGATAGGCATCCGCACCGTCGTAGCTACAGCCATAAAATTTGACAGTCACACGTGTGGACCCCGAGAGCATCCTAGGCTATGTTGTGAGGCGAAATTTTAACCCCGCGCATTCCAATTCACCAAACAATTTTGCCCCTATCTACATAATGGGGGAAAAAGTGTGTGTATCAAGCCCCGCCCCTCATTATGATGTCATAATGGTTGACTATGGGATGGAGGATCTGTGATGGGTATATGGGCACTGGACTATGGGATGGAGGATATGTATGTCGGGTATATGGGCACGGGCCTCTGGGATGGAGGATGGGTATATGGGCACTGGACTATGGGATGAAGGATATGTATGACGGGTATATGGGCACGGGACTATGGGATGACGGATATGTATGATGGGTATATGGGCACGGGACTATGGGATGGAGGATGTGTGGGTATATGGGCACTGGACTATGGGATGGAGGATATGGATGATGGGTATATGGGTACGGGACTATGGGATGGCGGATATGTGTGATGGGTATATGGGCACGGGACTATGAGATGAAGGATGTGTGATGGGTATATGGGCACTCGACTATGGGATGGCGAATATGTATGATGGGTATATAGGCATGGGACTATGGGATGGAGGATGTGTGGTGGGTATATGGGCATGGGACTATGGGATGGAGGATATGTATGGTGGGTATATGGGCATGGGACTATGGGATGGAGGATATGTATGATGGGTATATGGGCACGGGCCTATGGGATCGTGGATATGTATGATGGGTATATGGGCACGGGACTATGGGATGGAGGATAATTATAATTTGCTATAACTAGCCACAGTTAGTTACTATGCCCGGGCAGCGCCGGGCTCTTCAGCTAGTCTATCTATATATCTATATATGCACACACGCAGCACCTGTCCGCACCGCAGGCATTCCCTCAGCATCACCGGCGCCTGCTCTTTCTCTGCCACAGCCGGCCGCGGAATGATGACGTCATCCAGCGGCGTTGCTGTGTGTAAGTGGAAGCGCGGGCGGCGGGCAGGATGGATTGCTGCAGCTCCGCTGCTACTTTCTCTTGTAGGCAGCAGAGCTGCAGGGATCATTACTTGCCTGCCGCACATGAGGGCAATCTGGCCAGAGGCCTCCTGAGTGCAGCTGCACATGCCGCCCATGATGCTATGTTCTGTAGCTCATGTGTTGTGAACTCATTTTCTGGTCTACCAGTTGTGAGTTCTCCTTCCGGGCTCCCTCTGGTGGTAACAGGAGGTAGTGAGGTTGATTTAATTAGTAGAGATCTGCCACCTGATGATGAGGATAATGATTGGATCTCTGGAATCTCAGACTGGATTCAAGACAGCCGACGCCCTATTCTGTTGCTGGTGTTTCCTTCTGGCTTTTCAGGTCTTGATTTTCAGCTCTGTTCCAGTCATCTCAAGCTAAGTGTTTCTGCTAATGTTAACACTTGATTTTGTTGGTCTATTTAGTTTTTTGTGTGGTCAGCCAGGCCCGGCTGGGGCTGTGCTGAATTTCCACTCTTATTTATCTGTATTTGCTTTTTGTCCCTTATTAGATTGGCCTCTTTTTTGCTCTGTCTCAGAATATTTCAGAGTGCTGATATAGTGGGAGAAGTCTAGTGACTTCAGGGTTAATTTTGTTATCAGAAGTGTTGACATATTTTTGTAGGGTTTTTTGGGCAGATTGCAGACAGTGTCTTTCCTTTCCTGTCCTTTCTAGTCAGTGTGGGCCCCATCGTTTGCTCAGCCTATTTTCATGCCCGTGTTTGTGTTTACATCTTGTCTCACCGTCAATACATGTGTGGGGGCTGTCTATTCCTTTGGGGTCTGCTCTGGGGCAGTTAGTTTTCCCCTTTTCTTGCTTTAGGCTTATTTAGTCCTCCAGCTGTGACGAGGCGTCTAGATTCATCGTAGGAACGCTCCACGGCTGTTGCTAGTTGTGTGGTTAGGATCAGGGGTCTGCAATCTGCATAGTTACCAACCTCTCTGGTTTTCTGTGACTTAGCTTGTTTAGTTTTCCTCCTCAGTGACCCATTCATAACACTCATGCCTAATAAATATATTTATGAGTTTGAGCAATTTAAGATTTGTCCACTGCAGAATGAAAGTGATCCCTGAGGGACTATGGTAGATCTGAAGCGTCAGTCACTCCAGCTCTATTCCCCGCTCAGCACCGCCTCCTCCTGCTTGACTGACAACTCCTTTGCCTGAAGTCACACAGCATAGAGGTTGAGTGAAGCATGAGGAAACCGTTCTGACTGGGGAATAGAGTTGGAGTGACAAAGGCTTCAGATCTACAAATAGCTCTTCAACCTTGTTTGCATATCAATTCAAACCTTGTTTTCTTAGTAAAGGAGAAAGAGATTGGCCATGTAAAGGTATTGCAGGAGTTGTCACTGAAAGAGCTACCTGCACATATCAATAGTTTGGTGGGAAAATCCTGCTGACAGATTCATTTTAAAGAGAACCTGTCACTTGTTAAAAATATGTAATTTTTTTTCCACTGTTCTCTTAAATCTGTAGCTTGTTGTTTTTTTGTTCTTTTCAGTTCCTGGGATATGGCCCCATCTTCCCTGTATGTAAATCTAGTCTTTTTGGTAATGGGATGAAGTCTTATTCTTAAGGACCGCACCCTGTTCATCCCAAAAAAATCATTTTTTATGCATTGAAAAGAGGGCACTATCTTATGGAGTGGTGTAAAAACAAAAAAATTGGCACTTAGGGGCATTTACAGATTTAGGTCACATTCACACGTTCAGTATTTTACCTCAGTATTTGTAAGCCAAAATCAGGAGAGGAACAATCAGATGGAAAGTATAATAGAGACACGTCACCACTTCTGTATCTGTCACCCACTCCTGGTTTTGGCTTACAGATCCTGAGGTAAAAAATTCACCAAATACTGAATGTGTGCATGTGGCCTAAATGGCATTTGCAGTTTATGGCCCTTGATCGGCCTGTGCAAGATGCATGAAATCAGCCAATGAGTTCTGTTTACATGTTGCGTTTTTTAGGCGTTTTTTTCCCCACAGGCAAAACCTGCCCTCTTGGCAGTAAGAAACTTACTGCAGAAAAGCAGGTTTTGCTGCTTTTTTTTTGTGCTTTTAAGTCTCTTGTACATGCTGATAAAGTTTAGTGTTTGAAAAAAATTCTACTTCATCAGGTTTTAGCACAAAAAAATGCAGCAAAACCTGACACCTGCCTTTTTTGCAGCACCTATCGCTTTCAACAGGTGAATAATGCTGAAAAAAACGCTGAAAGAAGTGACATGCTGCATTTTGCAAAAACCAAGGTTTTGCACAAAATACTTGGGACAAAAAAACAAGCTTTGTGCATGAGATTTATGAAATTTTGCTGGTACTGTAAAACGCAGCTGAAAATTTGCATTCGAAAAAATGCAACGCCGTTTAGTCTTTTATCCCATGTGTTTCTTTCTTGCTCCAGGTCTCCTACTAGTGGACTGTACAGTAAACTGCATGAGTATTCCCTCCCATATCCTGAAGCTGTATTTGATCTCGGCTTCTTCTTACGTGACCCCAAACCTTTCCTGCATCTGTCCCAGGAGCTGCTACCTGGGCGCCATCACCCCAACTCAGCGCATTATTTTTTGCGCCTTCTACATGACAAAGGAGTATTGCTGCGTGTCTACACACAGAACATCGACGGACTGGAGAGAGGTAAGGGCCTATAAACTGCTTATATGGCCTTTCTAAGTTATGTCCTCCCACCTTTGTAACATCTTTTAGGATGGGATTATACTTTACACCGTTCTGTTACAGTAAGAAAAACCCACAATGGTCACTGAATTAACTTGAAACTTGACAAAAGTAAAAGCAGACGTTGCTTTTGAATTATGGTTCAACAGAAACATTAAAAAAACTAACAAAAATATCCAGGATAACAATGAAGGTAACATTAGCTTAAAGCACCACTCCGGTGATATATATATATTTTTTTTTAATTTTTTTATTAGACCCCTGGAGTGGCGCTTCAAAATGCCCCCTGTCTTATACTCACCAGCCATCACCTTCATCCTTTTGCAGCGTCACTCTCGGTGAAAGGTGACCTCCCGGCTTCCCCAGTGTTTCATGGAGCGGCGCGGAGGTCACTTTTTATTACAAGTCTATGAGAACCTTGTTCTGGCCTAGTTCTGGCTCTCATAGACTTGTATTGAGGGCATGTGATGTATTTTCTGACTTCTTTCCGGTCAGAAGCTACTCTCACAAGAACTCACCGCGGGACTGGAGTGGCACTGGAAAAATGGACAAGACTCTGGAGGGTGAGTATATTCCCGGGGGCAGGGGATTACATTTAAGGCACCACTCCAGCGGTGGAAAAACAAAAAGCTGGAGTTGCACTTTAATATTTGGTTGCACAACCGTTTGAGGCAAGCACTGCAAACAAGGATCGCATCCAAATGCTGTCCAATTTTTTTTTTTTTCCTCACCCATAGACTTGCATTGCCAATTTTGATCCAACAGTCGGATCAATATCTGACATGTCTGTGATTTTACACAGACCACTTGGTTCAAGACAAAAATTGGACATGTAAACAGCCCCATAGAGTGTCATAAATACAAGTTCTGTCCAGGAAAAAAAATGTGAGACTTCTGCACCTGTCCACAGCTATACTGGCCCATTCCTTATGAGAAAATGACTCCAGCTGGCTCAGGTTTAGGCTACTTTCCACGATGAGATTTTGATGTTATAGAATTTCTGCACCTAATATGTACATTTTTCAATGTGTTTTTGTGCGCATTTTTTTTTTTTTTTTTTACATGCATTATGGTGTTTTTAATGCATTTTGATTCTCGTTGGTAAGTTATGTTTAAATAAAGCTGCTTTGTTTTTTATACTTCCTGGTAGTATTGTTCGGATTGCTCATGTTTTTGCCACGGAAACACACTAAAAAATATATATGCGGTTTTTACCTGTGGATTTGCCACATCTAATGCAAGTCTGTGGGGAAAATGTGCACATAAAACTCAACATACTCGCAAGAGAAATTCACCTGTTGCGGGTTTGAAAGAGAGACAACAGGTCAGTTTACCCTGAGTAAAAAAGAAAAACACAGTGGGAAGCAGATCTCTATAAATCACATCCACCTTGTTGGAACTGTAAGATACTGTGTTTTTCCACACAGCAAAAATTCACCAAAAACTCATTGTGGGCACACAACCCTAAAGGGCACCTTTGCATATTTCTGCTCCTTTGAGAGATGATCAGTGGGATTGAGATCAGGGTTCATAGAAGCAACCTCAGAATAGTCCATTTTTTTTCTTCTTAAGCTGGGTTCACGTTACATTACAGCAGTCCCTTAGACAGACTGTGTTACACCGCTGTGTAACGCAGTCTGTTAATGCTGCCATTCAGCCCCATTGTCGGGCGCATCGCATCGCATGCCGTAAAGCGGCACGCGTTCACGATGTGCCGTCATTCAGTGACAGAGCCTCGGACGCGGGCTGCAGCGTCTGAGGCTCCGTCGCCGCTAGCGCAGATGGAGCATCTGCGCTAGCGTTATAGCATAACGCATATCGCATTAGGCTATAGCGTTAACGCAGCCTGTCAACGCTATACGTTGAACGGGCTGTGTTATCGCAATGTGAACCTAGCCTTAGACATTCTTGGGTGTTTTTAGCTGTGTGTTTTGGGTCATTATCCTGTTGCAATCAAGCAAAAAAGGAAGCACACTGTAGCGCCAAACCATGCAAACATGAATAATGAATTGCACTACTGCATTAGAAGCATGAAAAATTGAGTAAGTTTAGCGCATAAAATGTCCAAGTTATGTGTAGCTGGAAGCCATGTTAAGGCATTTCTCGTTTTCCAGGTCCCTATTCTATGCCAATCCTCACTAAGACTGTAGTCTCCATCTGAATGGGAACCTATGAAAAATCCTCTGTTAGGACTAAAGTCTATAGCGCTGTGGAGGGGAAATGGCCCTGGTTTGATTAAAAACGCCTGCAGCTAACAGGTGGAGTGCTCAGTCAGAAGTTAAATGAATACAAATTTCAAAAACTGACCGTCACATCCAAGCATAAGCATAGTGTGAACAGGTGCTTAACCTAGAGTCACCAACTCGTATACATTCAAGCAAAAAAGGAAGCACACTGTGTTTTCATATTTCTAATGCAGTAGTGCAATTCATTTTTCATATTTCATGTTTGCATGGTTTGGCGCTACTTTGTGCTTCCTTTTTTGCTTGAATGTATATGAGTTGGTGACTCTAGGTTAAGCACCTGTTCACACTGTGCTTATGCTTGGATGTGACGGTCAGTTTTTGAAATTTTTATTATCCTGTTGCAAGACCCATGACCTGTGACTCAGACCAAGCTTTCTGACACCGGGCAGCACATTTCTCTCTAGAATCCCTTGATAAGTCTTGAGATTTAATGGTACACTCCCAGGAGCTTTGTGACTTGTCAATATGCATCTTGGCAAATTCCGTCCCCTTTTTTACAAATTGCTTTCAACAGTGGTTTTCTCCTTGGTTATCTTATATGAAGTCCACTTTGGTCAAGAGCGTGATGGATGGTGCGATGTACCTTGATCTTGCAGGTCACCTCTAATCTCTTTGGAAGTTGTTCTAGGCTCTTTGGTTACCATTTTTTTTCTTTTTTATCCGTCTCTTTGATTTGTCATTAATTTCCCTTTTGCGGCCACGTCCAGAGAGGTCGGTTACAGTCCAATAGACCTTAAACTTTTGAATGATATGTGCAACTGTAGTCACAGGAACATCAAGTTGTTTGAAGATAGCCTTATAGCCTTTACTAAGTTCAGGGTTGGACCTATAATTGGAGCAACCTGTGTAGTTTCACAGGGGCCCAAGATGTAAGGTGACCCTTTGCACCTCCAAAGCAGTTGGAATTTTGCATTTCGATGAGTAATAGGACTACAATAAGCCCATATATTGTTCTTGCACAGGGGTCCTCTTCTGCGTATGTCCACCAGTAAACAAGTTTGACCATAAATGTCTGTCTAATCTCCTGACACAACGCTAACCTCAGCTTTCTTTGGTCCTTGTTCAGTGTGGTTCACACCATGATACCAAACAGCACAGTGACTACTTTTCACCCTTCAAATTGACTGAGTGATGCAAATTACAAGACACACCTTAGTTTCATATGTCCCTATAGTTATGGATCACCCCCAGGGCTGTGGGGATTACTCGGTACCGGGCCGGTGTCTTACAGGGATGTGTCGCGGTGGCAGTGACCTGGTGCGTGGCCCTGGGTGTCCTTGTAAAATAGGTAGAATGGAATAAAGTTTATGGTAGATAATTTGTGACGCCACCTGTGGTGCTCGACAAGGAAGGTGTTAAGCCGACGCTGCGGTGCAGATCCTCTGGGACAGATGGTGGGGCACAGCAAAGATGTAATAGCTCTCCACAGGCAGAGCTGTAGTCCCAGGGCAGTGATACTAGGGGTTGAGGTAGATGGTTTAGTGTTAGGCACGGAGATGTAGCAGTACTGAGCGGGTTGCGCAGGAAGAAGGCAATGACACAACTGAATGCAGTTCCAATTCTTTTACTCACGTTTCTGGCACAGACAGGTGCCCGCTTCAGTGCTGCAGCATCCAGGTCAGGGACTCAGCCAACTCCGAGGCAGATGGAATACACCCTTCCAGCACTCCCTTCCAAATGTGCCTTTTCTGATCGTCTCCTTTCTAGCGCTAATCTGAAGTACTTGCAGTTCTGAATTACACTCAAGTTCCTCCTTCTTGATGTTACTTATAACTCCACTCGCATGGCAGGTAGCTGTAGCCTGCTTCGGGGACTCCATACAATCATGTCCCAGCTCACGCACAAGTTGCCGCTGTGTCTTCGAGTCTTAGGTGGGAATAAAGTGGTCACAACTTCTATTCATCCGGTTTCTGCTGTAGGATCATTAGTATCACAGCCTAGGATACCGGCGCTCGGCCTTGGCGCAATGAACTTAGGGAAGGGCTTTGCACTAGCCCTAGTCCCCAGTCTCTCTCCTCCTCACGTTCTGTTCTTAACTATCTTCCTTCTGAACAACTGATCCTTCTTTCTTTCTCTTTCCTTGCAAGCAGCTCCAGCTCACAGGAGGCTGCTGCATCTACGTCCTTTCCCTCCTTCCCCCGTAGGGGAGACCGACCTAACTTCCTGTCAGCTTTCCCCTCTAGTGTTTCTAAGCTCCACTCAGCACCCTTCATGAACCAAAGCAGCTGCCATAAAGGGTGCTCTGCTGTTCTAAGGTGTTTGTGCTGTCTGTAGGAGCTGGGGTCTGGTCAGGTGTTACCATCTTACCTGGAAAGTGGGATACCACACCTCAGGAGGAGGTGCAGTACCTCTGTGGCGACTGAACTTTCGGGGCGCCACAGTTACATTATTTTCTGTTTTTTCTAGGGGTAACATCATTTTTGTCCAGGCCATTCTCAGTAGTTTTTTTTTTCTTCCGTTGAACCACAATTCAAAAGCAATGTCTGATTTTTATTAATTGATATTTAAGTTATTTCAGTGACCATTGTGAGTTTCTCTCACTTTACCAGACGAGTACCAACAATTTTCTATGTCTGCATATTTACTGAACCTCTCCACTAGCTACATATCACTAAATTTGACAAAATATCCTATGAATGATCATTGATAACGCTATATCTTCAGTTTTGTATTTCAGCTGCAGGTATTCCTGCTGAGAAGTTAGTAGAAGCCCATGGCTCATTTGCATCATCCACATGCACAATGTGCCTCAAAGAGCACCCCGGCGAGACCTTCAGTGTAAGTGGTACTCTGCCTGTTGTGCCGTATTCTGTGGTGGAAATACTAGTAGATAAAGCGAGGGAGACACAAAGCGCAATAGGGTCTTATCCGATAGTAAGTTAGCACTTTTAAGTAGGAAGCTGCTCACCTGGTATTAGGTGGTTAAAGCACATGTAGGAATGGCTGCCGCAGACCCATAGGTCGGTCAACAACCCGACAATACAATACACTGCAGAGAAGATGTGGATTCCAGTCAGCGCTGCCCAAATAAGATTTCCAAAACGTAGTAACAGTTAAGAAGTGGTTTAATCTACACGTTTCAGGGTGAATACCACCCCTTCCTCAGGAAAATACCACATATAGATTACATATATTTTAACAGTACCTTGCTTAAATACATCCAGGATTCAAGAAACAGGCACCAGGCAGTCAGAAGGCACATGTCAAAGATCAAAAGTTGATCAAGGGTTAATACAGCATTGTTTTAGGTTAAGTGCAAAAATCGGCAGGTAAAACCGCAGGTCAAAAGACAGGTGCCAAACCGCTACGGAATCCGCACAAAGAAGTGACATGCTGCGGATTTAAAACCGCAGCAAATCCGCTCGGAAAAATCTGTAGTGTGTGCACAGCGGATTTCATTTTCCATTGACTAACATGGCACTGTACAACGCAGCAGAAACTGCTGTGGACCCGCAGGGCCAATTTCTCTGCGGATCCGCAGCAGAATCCGCAACGTGCACACACCCTTCGAGAAATTGTTTTCTATACCAAAGAAAAATATTCTAATACCATGTTTGTTTGAATTTGCAGTTTGAAATAAAAAGAATATTTCAAAAATGAAAAAATAAGTTTTTTGTTTTTTTTATCTCTTTTTTTTCATTTTTGAAATATTCTTTTCTCCTACGCCTCATTGGGGAACACAGAGACAGTGGGTGTTATGCCGCTTACCACTAGGAGGGCACTAAGTAAAAACAGAAAAAAGTTATCTCCTGGCTGAGATTTCTCCCACTGTTTTTATTTTCAGTTTTGAATTTTTCTGTAAATTTTTTTTTGTATTTTTTAATTAACGGAGTGAAGGGGGCGACGGTTCCTTTCTACGGCCCGCTATCCCCCGAACCAACAACAGGCAAGCACGTGGAGTATACCTCCCCGTACACTTTCCTGCGACGACTGGGGCTGATTCTTCTGGTGATGGCGGATACGAGGGCAAGCACACGGAGTGCATGGAGAAGACTTCAGCAGCACTTTCGGATGCCCTGAATCAGCCCCATAGCTCTCCATCCCCCTGCCCATAGGGAGGATCGATTGAGCAATACCCCTTTAACACCTTAATCCCATGTGACGTACTATCCCGTCCATGTGTCCTGGGACTTCCCAGGGACGGGATAGTACGTCACAGCGATCAGCGGCGCCCATGTGGTGAGCGCTGCTGATCGCGGCCGGGTGTCAGCTAATTATCACAGCTGACACCCGGCACAATGTGTCAGGGGCGGTCACGGACCGCCCCCGACACGTTAACCCCTTGCACACCGCGATCAAACACGATCGCGGTGTACCGGGGGTTAAAGGGAAGCATTGGCAGGGAGGGGGCTCACTCCGTGCTTCCCAGAGCCCCCCACAGCAGCGCAATGTGCAGCGCTGCTGCTGGGGGTCTCTTTCCCTACAGGTCCCCGGATCCAAGATGGCGACAGGGACCTTCGGGGGCCTGTAGGGAGCTGACTTCCTCAGTGCCTGCAAAGTGCAGGCATGAGGAAGTCTGCGTCTATGCCTGTGACAGATTGCTGATCTGTCACAGTGATCAGTGATGTGACAGATCAGCGATCTGTCACAGGACAGTGATGTCCTCCCTGGGACAACCTAATAAAGTTAAAAAAAAAAATACCGTATATACTCGTGTATAAGCCGAGATTTTCAGCCCATTTTTTTGGGCTGAAAGTCCCCCTCTCGGCTTATACACGAGTCATATACCGGGGGGATCGGAGGGGGAGCTGGGGTGTGAGATCATACTCGCCCTTCTCTGCAGCTCCCCTTCTTGTTCCATGTTGTCGGCGCTGCTCTCTTCCTGCTTCAGCTGTCAAATGGTACCCGCTCATTAAATATGCGCATATTTAATGAGTGGGTACCACGTGACCGCTGAACCAGGAAGAGAGCAGCGCCGACAACGTGGAACAAGCTGGGGAGCTGCAGAGACAAGCGCCAGGACCCGGTGAGTATGAAGGGGGGGTTGGGAGGCATATTCACCTGTCCCTGCGCTCTGCTGTCTTGCGTCCTCTGCAGTGACATTCAGGTCAGAGGGCGCTATCGCTCTCTGCCTGCATAGTCACTGCAGAGCGCAACGCTGATGAGCAGGGGGCAGCGACGGAGGTGAGTATACAGCTGTTTTTTTTTGTTTGTTTTTTTTAAGGGAGGCAGCGGCAGCAGCAATATGATGGGGCCACTCACTGTGCATGATAACTGGGGCCACTCACTGTGCATGATAACTTGGGCCACTCACTGTGCATGATAACTTGGGCCACTCACTGTGCATGATAACTTGGGCCACTCACTGTGCATGATAACTTGGGCCACTCACTGTGCATGATAACTGGGGCCACTCACTGTGCATGATAACTGGGGCCACTCACTGTGCATGATAACTGGGGCCACTCACTGTGCAACATAACTGGGGCCACTCACTGTGCAACATAACTGGGGCCACTCACTGTGCAACATAACTGGGGCCACTCACTGTGCAACATAACTGGGGCCACTCACTGTGCAGCATAACTGGGGCCACTCACTGTGCACCCTCGGCTTATACACGAGTCATTAAGTTTTCCCAGTTTTTTGTAGCAAAATTAGGGGGGTCGGCTTATACTCGAGTATATACAGTAAAAAAAAGTGTAAAAATTTTAAAAAAAATTGCTAAATAGATTGGGGGAAAAAAAAAAATATTCCCCAATAAATTCATTTTTTGGAAATAAAAAAGAAAAAAAACAATAAAAGTACACATTTTTGATATCGCCGCGTCCGTAACAACCTGCGCTATAAAACTCCCATTAGTTAACCCCTTTAGTGAACCCCTTAAAAAAATAAATAAATAAAAAACGAGGCAAAAAATAATTTATTATCATACCGCCGAACAAAAAGTGCAATAACGCGCGATCAAAAAGACGCATATAAATATCAATGGTACTGTTGAAAACGTCATCTTGTCCCGCAAAAAACGAACCGCCATACAGCGTCATCAGCGAAAAAATAAAAGTTATAGCTCGCAGAATAAAGCAATGCAAAAATAATTTTTTATATAAAATAGTTTTCATTGCATAAAACCGACAAAACATAGAAACGACATAAAAGATATCGCTGTAACCTTACTGACCCGAAGAATAAAACCGCTTTATCAATTTTACCACACATAGAACGGTGTAAACGCACCCCCCCAAAAGAAATTCATGAAACGCTGGTTTTTGTTAATTCTGCGTCCCAAAAATCGGAATAAAAAGCGATCAAAAAATGTCACGTGCCCGAAAATGGTACCAATAAAACGTCAACTCGTCCCGCAAAAAATAAGACCTCACATGACTTGGTGGGTCAAAATATGGAAAAATTATAGCTCTCAAAATGTGGTGATGCAGAAACTATTTTTACAATAAAAAGCGTCTTTTAGCGTGTGACAGCTGCCAAAAATAAAAACCGCCATAAATAGTAAATCAAACCCCCCGTTATCACCCCCTTAGTTGGGGAAAAATAATAAAATAAAAAAATGTATTTTTCCAGGACATCCACCTGACAGCACCATGGAGGACGTCCTCCTCCTCCTTACAGGGACAGGAAAGCACACGAGAGGTTAAAAGGCCCCGTCCCACCCCTTTCCCTCAGTGTCTTTCCTGTCCCTGCACGGAGGGACATACGAGAGGAGCAGGAAGATTACCTGAGGGCGCAGGGGGATCGGGCGGCCGGTCCAATCCTTCCCCCTGTCAGGATGCCCAGGGCCGACACTTCCCGGTGGGGAGTCCCTCTGCCCCAAAGCCAGGAGCAGGACGTCGCTCCTGGAGGAAGCCGCTCCTCCCGGGGGGAGGCTCTCGGCTCCAGGCCGCGCGGCAATCGCCCGGGTCCCCGCAGGCAGCGAGCGATGCCGGCGCAACAACTTACAGACCGCGCGGCGGTTGCGGCTGGAAGCCGGGCCCCGCACGCAGCCGGCGGTGCGGGCGCCGGCGATAGAGAACCCAGGGCAGCTGGAGCCGGGTCCCCGCAGAAAGCCGGATGGGCGCCGCCATTGCAGGATGCCCGGTGGGTGAGGCTTCAGAGCAGGAAGCGGCTAGCAGCTCAGTGCACGCCAGCAGCCCGCCGCACGCCAGCAGCTCGCCACACGCCAGCAGCTCACCGCACATCAGCAGTTCACCGCACGCTAGCAGCTCACCGCATGCAACAGCCGCTTCAGTGGTATGGACCCAGAGGCGCCAGCCGACAGAGGGGTAAGTGCGCCTGGCGCAATCTAACCCCCACACGGCCTTCCCCGCAGCCCAGGACAACTGACCCGACTATCCCTGTTCTGTATTGTACAGGAGAAGGGTACCCCAGCCCCCCTGACAAAGGTTAAGGACTCGGTAAAGGCCACATCTAAGTCTGTCAGATGCCCGGTTTGCAGGGTAAAGCTGCCAGACAACTATACCAAGACTCTCTGCGGACCCTGCACTTCAAGGGTCGTAAGAGACGAGCAGCCGTCCCTCCTGGCCGAGATGCGATCCTTGATTCAGGAGGAAGTACAGGCCTCCAGATCCAGTCTCTCACGGCAGCAGTCCCCTAGTCCGGGGCCAAGCCGGAAGCGGCCGAGGTGGGAGATGGAGCTAGCCTCGGAGACAAGCTCGCCTGAGGGGTCAGACCCCCGGGACTCGGATCCCGAGGAGGGGGAGATCCCGACTGACAGGAGGGACCAAGGCAGGAAATACCTGTTTAAGTTAGAGGACACCGAGGACTTGGTGCAGGCGGTAAGGAACACCATGCAGATAGAGGATGTTCCAAAACCGCAGTCCCGACAGGACCTGATGTTTGGGGGACTGGTCGCTCGGAAACAAACTGTGTTCCCCGTAAGCGAACACATTAAGACAATGGTCCTAGAAGAATGGAAAGAGGCAGAGCGGCGACTTGTACTGTCTCGGGACTTTAAGAGCCGACTGCCCTTTGACCCAGAGGAAACACGATTGTGGGAGGAAATTCCTAAAATCGATGTTCCTGTAGCTAGGGTGACCAAAAAAACCGCCATCCCCTTCGAGGACTCATCAAGTCTCAGAGACCCGATGGACCGGAAGGCGGATATTCTGTTAAAGAGGACATGGGAATCGGCAGCTGCCCTTACTAAGGTTAACATAGCAGCCACCTCAGTGGCCAGGTCCATGTTCCTATGGGTGGGGCAGTTGGAAGAGCATTTATCCAACAAGACCCCTAGATGTGAGATCCTAGCTTCCCTCCCTCTGATGAAATCAGCCACTGCGTTCCTTTCAGATACGTCGGCCGAGTCAGTAAGATTCGCAGCCAGAAACCGCTCCCTTTCCAACGCAGCTAGGCGAGCGGTTTGGCTGAAGTCTTGGTCCGGGGATAACCCTTCAAAGGCAAAGCTTTGCTCCATCCCCTTTCAGGCTCAAGGGTGTTCGGGCCAGCTCTAGATAGCATCCTAGAGCAGGTGTCTGACAAAAACAAGGGGTTTCCAGAAGAAAAACCCAAGCGTCCCCAGTCCTTTCGTAGAGGGTCCTTTTTCAGGAGACAGACCGATTTTAGGAGCCAGGGTAGATCCAACGGGCTCCTTTAGAAACACTCAGAGCAAAGGGGGGAGAAGCAAGGCCCCTCTTTTCGCGTCATCCTCCAGGTCTAGAAGGCAATGACGCCATAGGTGTCGGGGGAAGATTGCGACGATTCGCAGCAAGGTGGCGCCAGGTAACCCAGAACCGGTGGGTCCTCAGAACCATCACAGAAGGGTACAGCATAGAATGTTATTCCCCTCCCCCCGACAGATACATCGCCCCCACAGTAGTCCCGGAAGACTCTACCATGTGGGCAGATCTACAGGACCTGCTCCGGTCAGAGGTCATAGTGCCAGTTCCGCAGCAGGAGAGGGGAAAAGTTCATTACTCTTCCCTATTCTCCATTACAAAACCATCTGGCGAGGCCAGAACAATCATAAACTTAAAACCCCTAAATGCCTGGGTGGTATACAAAAGGTTTCGAATGGAATCAATACGCTCAGCGATTCAACTTATAGACAGGGATGCCGTCATGTGTACTCTGGACCTGAAGAGGGCATACTATCAGGTCCCCATCCATCCCTCATCTCAAAGCTTATTAAGATTCGCAATCAGTCTACCATCCCGGACCTGCCACTTCCAGTTCCAGTGCTTTCCGTTCGGGCTGGCTTCGGCCCCCCGAATATTTACAAAGCTGGTAGCGGAGGTGGTAGCCTACCTGAGAAAGCAGGGAGTCATTATAATACCGTATCTAGACGACTTTCTCCTAGTCGCAGGATCAGAAGAAAGGCTCATCCAGGACAGGAGCCGAACGATCAGAACACTGGAGTATCTCGGCTGGCTGATCAACGACCAGAAGTCAGACCTAAAGCCAGAAAGCAGGAAGATCTTCCTGGGAGTCCTTCTGGATTCAAGAGACAGAATATCCCGGCTACCGAGAAAAAAGCAGCAGACAATTCAAGACAGAGTCAAGGGACTACTGAGACATCGCTCCTCCATAAGAGGTGCAATGGAAGTTCTGGGTCTGATGACGGCTTGCGTTCCATGCGTCAGATGGGCCCAGTCCCATTCGAGGCCCCTGCAAAAGGAAATCCTCGCAGGATGGAACAGGCGTCAGGATTCTCTCGACGTGCCCATATCCTTACCAGACACGGTAAGAAGATCCCTGCGGTGGTGGATACAGCCCCAGAACTTACAGGTGGGAGTGCTATGGACAACCTCGCCGTACGTGGTAATCACCACAGACGCCAGTACGTGGGGATGGGGAGCCCACGTAGAAGGGAGAATTTTTCAGGGAAGATGGCCGGTCAGCATCAGAAGCAGATCCTCCAACTTCAGGGAGCTCTATGCGGTCTGGGAAGCCCTGCGTCAGAACCGGTCGGTAGTGAGAAATCGACATGTCCGGATATTGTCCGACAACACAACGGCAGTCTCATTCCTGAAGCACCAGGGAGGTCCGAGACATCGACCACTCCAGGCACTCGCAGGACGAATATTCGCCTGGGCAGAAGAGGTGGTCCTCTCCATAACGGCAATCCACCTAGAGGGTTCTCAGAACGTAGTAGCAGACTATCTAAGCAGACAGCGGGTCAGCCCGACAGAGTGGGAACTAAACGAAGAAATCTTCCATCAGCTTTGTCAGCGTTGGGGGACCCCCAGTATAGACCTGTTTGCAAACCGGAAGAACTCAAAGGTCGCCAGATTCTACTCCTTGAACCCAGCAGACCACCCGGACGGAGAAGATGCCCTGAGCCAGGCCTGGACGGAACCCCTCTTGTATGCATTCCCACCACTGGCGCTGATACCGGTGGTACTCAGGAAGATCTGCGAGGACCGTGCGTCGGTGATATTAATAGTGCCATACTGGCCAAAGAGAAGCTGGTTTCCGCTGCTAGGAGCCATGGCAGTAGGAAACCCAGTCATAGAATCATAGAATCATAGAATCGTAGAGTTGGAAGGGACCTCCTGGGCCATCTGGTCCAACCCCCTGCTCAAAGCAGGATTCGCTAAATCATCCCAGTCAGATGTCTGTCCAGCCTCTGTTTGAAGACTTCCATTGAAGGAGAACTCACCACTTCTCGTGGCAGCCTGTTCCACTCATTGATCACTCTAACTGTCAAAAAGTTTTTTCTAATATCTAATCTGTGTCTCTTCCCATTCAGTTTCATCCCATTGCTTCTAGTCTTTCCTTGTGCAAATGAGAATAAAGTTGATCCTTCTACAATGTGACAGCCCTTTAGATATTTGTAGACAGCTATTAAGTCTCCTCTCAGTCTTCTCTTTTGCAAACTAAACATTCCCAAATCCTGCAACCTTTCCTCATAAGACAGGGTTTGCAGACCGGTCACCATTCTGGTCGCTCTTTTCTGAACTTGCTCCAGTTTGTTGATGTCTTTTTTAAAATGTGGTGCCCAAAACTGGACACAATATTCCAGATGAGGTCTGACCAAAGAGGAGTAGAGGGAAATAATGACTTCACGTGATCTAGACTGTATGCTTCTGTTAATACATCCTAGAATTGCATTTGCCTTTTTTGCTGCTGCATCACACTGTTGACTCATATTCAGTCTGTGATCTATTAGTATACCCAAGTCTTTTTCACATGTGCTGTCACTTAGCCCTATTCCTCCCATTCTATATATGCTTTTTTCATTTTTATTGCCCAGATGTAGTACTTTGCATTTCTCCCTGTTAAAAACCATTCTGTTAGTTGCTGCCCACTTCTCCAGTTTATTTAAATCTTTTTGAATCCTCTCTCTCTCTTCTCTAGTATTAGCTATCCCTCCTAGCTTTGTGTCATCAGCAAATTTAATCAGTTTACCCTCAATTCCTTCATCTAAATCGTTGATAAAGATGTTGAACAATACAGGGCCCAGGACAGAGCCCTGTGGTACCCCACTTGAGACATTCTTCCAACTGGATGTGCAGCCATTTACGACCACTCTTTGGGTCCGATCACTAAGCCAGTTATGAATCCACCTAACAGTTGCCTTGTCCATTCCATACTTAGTCATTTTTTCAATAAGGATTGTATGAGAGACTTTGTCAAATGCTTTGCTGAAGTCAAGATATACTATATCTACAGCATTTCCTTGATCCACCCAATCAGTGATACCGTCATAGAAGGAAATTAAGTTAGTCTGACATGACTTATTAGTTAGAAACCCATGCTGACTCTGTTTAATCACTTCATTCTTATCCAGGTATTGACATACATGTTGTTTAATAATTTGTTCAAAGATCTTTCCTGGTATAGAAGTCAGACTCACCGGCCTATAGTTGCCTGGGTCCACCTTCTTCCCCTTTTTGAAGATAGGAACAACATTTGCTCTTCTCCAGTCTTCTGGCACTTCTCCTGTTCTCCAAGAATTTTCAAAGATTATGGAGAGGGGTTCAAAAATTTCTTCTGCTATCTCCTTCAGTACTCTGGGGTGTAATTCATCTGGACCTGGAGACTTGAATTCATTTAGGTTAGCTAAGTGTTTCCTCACTATCTTTCTGTTTATAGATATCCTGGATTCTTCTATTCCCTTAATAGGACAGTGAATAACAGTTGATGTTGCATTTCCTTTCTGAGAGAAAACAGATGCAAAATAGGAATTTAAAAGTTCAGCCTTCTCAACATCCTGTCTTACCATTTCATCATTTTCGTCCTGTAAAAATCCTATAGCATCTTTGACTTTTCTTTTACTTTTGACATATCCCCAAAATCCTTTATTATTGCTTTTGACATCTCTTGCAAGCCTCAGTTCATTTTCAGCTTTAGATAATCTGATTTGTGCCCTGCAGGTTCTGCAGACAGCATTATATTCTTCTTTAGATATGCCTCCCTCTTTCCATTTTATAAACTTTTTTTTCTTCCTTTTTAGCATGTGCTTAAGTTCTGTGTTCATCCATCCTGGTTTCCTTAAATGCTTCCTATTCTTCCCTCTTTTCGGAATTGTTAACAACTGTGCTTTGAGAATTTCATTTTTCAAGATTTCCCATCCTTCCTGGACATTTTTGTCTTTAAGGATATCCAGCCATTGGATCCCTCCAATTCTCTTTCTGAATCCCTTAAAATCTGCCTTTCTGAAATCTAACCTTGACGTCTGAGTCTTCACAGGTCTTCCACCTCTAGTAATCCAAAATTCTAAAATAGCATGGTCGCTACCTCCTAGGGTCCCAGCCACTTTTACCTCCTCAACCATTTCCTCCCTGTTTATAAGGATTAGATCCAAGGTAGCAGTTCCCCTTGTTTTCTCCCTTACCTTTTGGAAGATAAAGTTGTCAGCAAGAGAGGATAAGAATTTCCTTGACCTGTTAGTTTTGCCTGAGAGAGATTCCCAACAAATGTCTGGATAGTTGAAATCTCCCATGACAACTATGTCATATTTTTTGGAGAACTTGGCCATCTGATGCATAAAGAGTTCATCTATATCTTCGGCTTGCACAGGCGGCCTGTAGTAAATGCCTACAATGGTGTCCTTTCCATTGTTCTGTCCTTGTATTCTTACCCAAACAGTTTCCACAGAACTCCTAGTCTCTGAAGCTTCAATCTCTGTGCAGATATACGCGTTTCGAACATACAATGCGACACCCCCTCCTCGTTTATCAAGTCTGTTTCTTGCAAATAAGTTGTATCCTTCTAGTCTTGTATTCCAATCATGTGTATTGTCCCACCAAGTTTCAGTGATTCCAATTACATCATATTTCTGTTCCTGTGTTAGTAGTTCCAATTCTCCTTGTTTGTTGCCCATGCTTTGTGCATTAGTATAGAAACATTTTAGTTTGTGATTGGTTTCTCTTTCTCCAATATTTTTATTAATTAGATTCTTTCGTCTTTGTTCAGTCGAGCTACCCCTGAAGGGAGATGTTATCCACCAGGGGCCGATTCGCCATCCAGACCCAGCAAGGCTACGCCTCTCGGCATGGATCCTGAAAGGGACATCCTGAGAGCAAAGGGCTTATCTGAGCAGGTCATATCCACTCTACTGGCCAGCAGGAAATCGGTAACATCCGCAATCTACAGAAAAATATGGAAGAGATTCTGCCTGGAAGGTGGCAGGTCAGACCTCTCGGCAGGTACCCCTGACCTCCCTAGTGTCCTAGACTTTCTGCAGTCGGGATATAATAAGGGGCTTAAACCCAGCACGTTAAAGGTCCAGATCTCGGCTTTGAGCGCCTTCTTCAACTACCCTTTAGCCTCCCATCCTTGGGTGGTAAGATTCATAAAGGCCACGCAGCGACTTCGCCCCACAATTAGGCAGCTCACCCCACCCTGGGACCTCGGCCTGGTACTCAGATCTTTATGTAGGGACCCCTACATGCCCAGTGATAGAATGTCCATTTCGACTCTCTCTCGAAAGACGGCTTTCCTCGTAGCCATCACCACGGCCAAAAGGATAGGGGAGATCCAGGCCCTGTCCACCAAGGATCCATATCTCCAAATCAGAGACGATCATATAACCTTAAGATTATTTCCGGCTTTTATCCCCAAGGTAGCCTCTTACCAGAATATAAATCAGGAGATAGTGCTACCATCCTTCTGCAGCAATCCCCGCAATGAGAAAGAACAGCGTCTCCACTCCCTAGACGTAAGACGGGCAGTTATAAGCTATCTAGAGGCCACCAATGACTGGCGTATTGACTCAAACCTGTTCATCCTCTTCGGGGGTAAAAATAGGGGGAGAAAAGCCTCTAAGGCGTCCATCGCAAGATGGATCACATTAGTAATTTCAGACGCCTACCAGTCGGAAGGCGCCAACCCACCATATACCTTAAGGGCCCACTCTACTAGGGCAGTTTCAGCCTCCTGGGCTGAGCGCGCAGGCGCCTCAGTCGAGCAGATTTGTAGAGCTGCAACCTGGGCCAGCCTGAATACATTTTGCAAGCACTACAAACTTGACGTGCTATCAGGCCAACATACCGCATTTGGGAGAAAAGTTCTCCAGGCGGTGATCCCACCCTGAGGAGGTGCTTTGGTACTCTCCATGGTGCTGTCAGGTGGATGTCCTGGAAAATAGGTATTAGACCTACCGGTAATGATGTTTCCAGGAGTCCATCCTGACAGCACGGGTAGTTCCCTCCCGGATAAGTTATGTCATATGATGTAATATGATGATACCATTAAAAGAGTTATAGCATTATCCACGCTGTGGTACTTGTTAAGTCACTGAGGGAAAGGGGTGGGACGGGGCCTTTTAACCTCTCGTGTGCTTTCCTGTCCCTGTAAGGAGGAGGAAGACGTCCTCCATGGTGCTGTCAGGATGGACTCCTGGAAACATCATTACCGGTAGGTCTAATACCTATTATTTCCATTTTCCCATTAGGGCAAGGGTTAGGGCTAGAGTTAGGGCTGAGATTAGGGTTAGGGGTGTGTTGGGGTTAGGGTTGGAGTTATATTTGGGGGGTTTCAACTGTTTGGGCACATCAGGTGCTCTCCAAATGCAACATGGCGTCGGATCTCAATTCCAGCCAATTCTGCGTTGAAAAAGTCAAATGGTGCTCCTTCCCTTCCAAGCTCTGCCATGCGCCCAAACAGTGTTTAACCCCCACATATAGGGTATCAGCCTACTCAGGACAAATTGCGAAACAACTTTTGGGGTCCAATTTCTCCTGTTACCCTTAGGAAAATAAAAAATCGGGGGCAAAAATATCATTTTTGTGGAAAAAAATTATTTTTTATTTTCACGCCCGGGCGTTATAAACTTCTGTGAATCACTTGGGGGTTCAAAGTGCTCACCACACATCTAGATAAGTTCCATGGGGGGTCTAGTTTCCAAAATGGGGTCACTTGTGGGGGGTTTCCACTGTTTAGGTACATCAGGGGCTCTCCAAAAGCAACATGACACCCGCAGACCATTCCATCAAAGTCTGCATTCCAAAACGTCACTACTTCCCTTCCGAGCCCCGACGTGTGCCCATACAGTAGTTTTCTCCCACATATGAGGTATCAACGTACTCAGGACAAATTGGACAACAACTTTTGGGGTCCAACTTCTCCTGTTACCCTTGGGAAAATAAAAAAAATTGGGGACTAATTGATCATGTTTGTGGGAAAAAATAGGATTTTTTTTTATTTTCATGCCAGGGCGTTATAAACTTCTGTGAAGCCCTTGGGGGTTCAAAGTGCTCACCACACATCTAGATAAGTTCCTTTGGGGGTCTAGTTTCCAAAATTGGGTCACTTGTGGGGGGTTTCCACTGTTTTGGTACATCAGGGGTTTTCCAATCGTGACATGGTGTCCGATCTCAATTCCAGCCAAAAACGTCAAATGGCGCTGCTTCACTTCCGAGCTCTGCCATGCGCCCCAATTAGTGGTTTACCCCCACATGTGGGGTATCAGCGTACTCAGGACAAATTGCACAATAACTTTTAGGGTCCTGTTACCCTTGGGAAAATAAAAATTGGGGGTGAAAAGATCATTTTTGTGGAAAAAATGATTTTTTAATTGTACGGCTGTACGTTATAAACTTCTGTGAAGCCCTTGCGGGTTCAAAGTTCTCACCACATATCTAGATAAGTTCTTTGGGGGGGGTCTAGTTTCCAAAATGGGGTCACTTGTTGGGGGTTTCCACTGTTTAGGTACATCAGGGGCTCTCCAAACGCGACATGGCGTACAATCTGAATTCCAGCCAATTTTGCATTGAAAAAGTCAAACGGCGCTCCTTCCATTCTGAGCTCTGCCATGCGCCGAAACAGTGGTTCCCCCCCCCCCCACATATCAGGTATCAGCGTACTCAGGACAAATTGCACAATAACTTTTGCAGTCCAATTTCTCCTGTTACCCTTGGTAAAATAAAAAATATTGAACCTGAAGTAATTTTTTTTGTGAAAAAAAGTTAATGTTCATTTTTTTAAATATTCAAAAAATTCCTGTGACGCACCTAAAGGGTTAATAAACTTCTTGAATGTGGTTTTGAGCACCTTAAGGGGTGCAGTTTTTAGAATGGTGTCACTTTTGGGTATTTTCTATCATATAGACCCCTCAAAGTGGCATCAAATGAGATGTGGTCCGTAAAAATAAAATGGTGTTGCAAAAATGAGAAATCGCTGGTCAATTTTTAACCCTTATAACTTCCTAACAAAAAAAAAATTTTGGTTCCAAAATTGTGCTGATGTAAAGTAAACATGTGGGAAATGTTACTTATCAAGTTTTTTGTGTGCTGTTGTATCTCTGTGATTTAAGGGCATAAAAATTCAAAGTTGGAAAATTGCGAAATTTTCAAAATTTTCGCCAAATTTCTGTTATTTTCACAAATAAACGCAAGTTATTTGAATGAAATTTTACCACTATCATGAAGTACAATATTTCACGAGAAAGCAGTGTTAGAATCACTGGGATCCATGGAAGCGTTCCAGAGTTACTAAAGGGACAGTGGTCAAAATTGTAAAAATTGGCCCGGTCACGAACGTGCAAACCACCCTTGGGGCTTAAGGGGTTAAGAACTCCTCCAGCTCTGCTGCATCGCCCGGGAGGATGAGAGCCCTGCAGCTGGAAGGCCCCGGACATCGCGGCCTGCCTGAGCACTGGATTGGAGGTATAGGGTCGTGTCCTGGTCCCCGGGAGAAGCGCTGACTTTGTATCAGCGGCGGTACATCGGCGCCCCGTCGCGGCCCCCCCCTGCTCCTGGCACTTGCCGCGGGTAGGCCAAAAATTTAGTCCCCGGCTTTTTTGGCCTACTAGGCCGCAATTTGCATAGCGCCGCCTGTTATGATTGGGTCACCGAGGAGGAGAGCAAGCCCAAGCTAAGCCACAGAAAACCAGAGAGGTTGGTAACTAAGCAGATTGCAGACCCCTGATCCTATCCACACAACTAGCAGTAGCTGTGGAGCGTGTCTACGATAGAATCGTAGAGTTGGAAGGGACCTACTGGGCCATCTGGTCCAACCCCCTGCTCAAAGCAGGATTCGCTAAATCATCCCAGACAGATGTCTGTCCAGCCTCTGTTTGAAGACTTCCATTGAAGTAGAACTCGCCACTTCTCATGGCAGCCTGTTTCACTCATTGATCACTCTAAGGGTATGTGCACACGTTGCAGAAAATTTCTGCACAAAAACCTGAATCCCTTCCCAGAAACCGCACCTATTTTTCCGCGGCGTTTTTTGCGCGGTTTTGATGCGTTTTTGATGCGTTTTTTACCGCAGCGGTTTCTAAAAGCATGGGAGAAGCCTAAACCGTTGAAAAACCCGCAAAATTAATGTGCATGCTGCGTTTTTACCGCGATGCGGTTTTTTCGCGGTAAAAAACGCATCAATGTGCACAAAGTGCAAAATGCATAGAAATGAATGGGAAGCTTATTTTTAGCGGTTTTATAGTGAAAACCGCGGTAAAAACCGCTAAAAAAACGCTGTGTGTGAACACAGCCTTACTGTCAAAAAGTTTTTTCTAATATCTAATCTGTCTCCTCCCATTCAGTTTCATCTCATTGCTTCTAGTCTTTCCTTGTGGAAATGAGAATAAAGATGATCCTTCTACAATGTGACAGCCCTTGAGATATTTGTAGACAGCTATTAAGTCTCCTCTCAGTCTTTTCTCTTTTGCAAGCTAAACATTCCCAAATCATGCAACCTTTCCTCATAAGACAGGGTTTGCAGACCGGTCACCAATCTGGTCGCTCTTTTCTGAACTTGCTCCAGTTTGATGTCTTTTTTAAAATGTGGCCCCCAAAACTGGACACAGTATTCCAGATGAGGGCTGACCAAAGAGGAGTAGAGGGCAATAATGACTTCACGTGATCTAGACTGTATGCTTCTGTTAATACATCCTAGAATTGCATTTGCCTTTTTTGCTGCTGCATCACACTGTTGACTCATATTCAGTCTGTGATCTATTAGTATACCCAAGTCTTTTTCACATGTGCTGTTGCTTAGCCCTATTCCTCCCATTCTGTATATGCTTTTTTCATTTTTATTGCCCAGATGTACGATGATCCTAGACGCCTCGGCACAGCCGGAGAGCTAACTAAGCCTAAAGCAAGAAAGGGGAAATCTAAACTGCCCCAGAGTGGACCCCAAAGGAATAGATAGCCCCCAAACATATATTGTCGGTGAGACAAGATGAAGACACAATCGCAGGTAGGAAAATAGATTGAGCAAACGATGGGGGCTCACACTGACTAGACAGGAAAGGAAAGACATTGTCTGCAATCACGCAAAAAAACCTGCAAAAAGGTCCAACACGTCTGATGCAAAAATACTGAAGTCGCACGACTTCACCCACTATATCGGCACTCTGGTATATTCTGAAAGCCGAGCAATAAGAGGCCAATCTAATAAGGGACAAAAACAAACTGGCACAAGCAGTAACATATGGATGGTGATTCAGGACAGCTGGAGCTGGCTGACCTACACAAAACCGAAATTGACAAAACCAGATCAAATGTGAACAGAATAGCAAAAGAACACTTAGTTTCCAGCTCAGTCCCTGCATGCTCAGCTAAGACCTCAGGAGGCAGGAAAAAATCACCAGCAGGGATAGAGGGAGTCAGCTGTCTTAAATCCAGTCTGAAACCCCAGATCTCCAATCGTCGTCCTCATTATCAGGTGGCAAGCCTCTGTTAATCAGATCAGCTCCAGTAACCACCAGAGGGAGCCCAGAAAGAGAACTCGCAACCCCTCCGTCAACCTGACCAGCTCCACCACCTTCAGCAGTAACCAGAGGTAGGCCAGAAAGCGAATTCACAACAGTCGCCCACCGTTAGCGCCACGCCCACGTCTTTGGCGCTTCTCGCTCTACGAGAGGCGCAATGCTAGTCTCGGGGGCCATGTATTTTACCTCAGCCTGCGATGGGACGGCTGTGAGGCGCGCACTCTGACGGACACCCGGTGACACTACAGGGCCACCGCTTTTCCTCCCGGGGACACAGCACAGGACCGTGGGTAAGCTGCATCTGCCCTCAGAACAACGCTTAACCCCTTCTCTGCACATTCCCTGCAGCCCGGGCTCTGCCTTTAACCGTTTCAGGGGCGCTATGTCTCAATCTAAGGAAGCTAAACGGGCTAATAAGAAGAACACTGCGTTTTTTTTACCGTGTGTACCACTTGCAAGACTGCCTTGCCCAGACTAATCCGTTATGCATGGATTGCGACCCGGCCTGTGCTCAAAAGCCATCCGTCGCTGCTGCAATGGTGCTCCCTGCATTTAGTCCCCCTGAGTGGGCTGCGTCCCTGTCTCGGTCTGTGGAGTCACTGACCAAGGCTATAGACTCCCTCCGGGAATCCTCTTTAAGTCAGAACGCGTCTTTAACGCCCGAGGAGGGCTCTGGCGACAGCCAGGAACCGTCCACCAGCAGGGGTCGTACTCATTCAAGGGATGGTCAGGTCTCTAGAAAGCGGACTCATGACGCGTCCCCTAGTCACGCTCGCGCTTCAGCATCGGCGAGTTCTGTCTCTCACTCTCCCTCTCCTAATGTTCGCAGCGAGCACGACTCTGAATTCGAATCTGACTCGTCAGCCCCTCAGTCAACAGGATTCTGAAATTGGATGAGGAAAATATTCCCGCTCTAGAACACGTTATCTTATTTAAGAGGACCAAACGTGTGCGCAGGTTATTTACCAGCCATCCGGAGTTTAAGGACATTGTCCAGAAACATAGGGATCGGCCATATAAGCGGTTCACAGGGCAAAAGTTTACTGAGGCTAAATACCCTTTTGCTCCAGACCTAATGAAGGATTGGTTACAGTCCCCTTCGATGGTCCCTCCTGTATCGCGTCTTGCTTCTAAAACGCTCCTATCCGTTTCTGAGGGCTCTTCAGTCAGAAACCCCTCCGATCGTCAAATTGACTACCTTGCTCGCTCAGTTTTTGAAGCTTCAGGAGCGGCGTTTTTTCCATCTTTCGCGGCGTCTTGGGTCGTTAAGGCAATGGTCGCTTGGGCAGGAGTCTTAATTACTGCCTTCCAAGGTAGCAATCTTCCTCTGGAGGCAACCAGTGTTGCCAGGAAGATAATTCACGGAGGGGACTTTGTAGTGGACGCTTCTTTAGATGCCGCCAATTGCGCTGCTCAAACTGCCGCTAATGCAATCTCCATTAGAAGAGCCCTATGGCTCCGCAACTGGCGAGCGGATGCCACATCTAAAAGATCGTTGACTCCTCTGCCCTATCAAACTGGTCGCCTATTTGGAGAGAAACTGAACCAGCTTATTTCTGATACTACTGGGGGGAAAAGTAAATTCCTTCCCCCAACATAAGGCTGTTCGGCCGTTTTGGAACTAACAGCCGACGCGTTTTCGACGTTTTCGCAACAATTCCGGTTGGTTCTCCACTACCTTCTCTTCCGGATCAGGTCGGTCCCCGCGCGGAGACAGAGGCTCCCAGGTCTCATACAGACCTAACCGCTCTTGGAAGCCCAGGCCAAGGGTATCTGGATCTAGGGGAGCCAGATCCCATAGATCTTCTACACAATGACTTGCTGCGGTATCCGGCGGACACCGACAAAGTAGGCGGTCGTCTACTTTCCTTCAGTCACATTTGGCTCGCGGTCATCCACGACAAGTGGGTCAGGGAGCTGATGTCCTCCGGATACAAGATAGAATTTTCTTCCTTTCCACCCCCCCCCCCCCCCCCCCCGACACATTTTCTTCCGGTCCTCACCCCCCCAAGAAAAAGTCAACAGCCTTCCTTCGGGCCGATCAGGTGCTGCAAAGGGACGGAGTCATCATTCCGGTCCCTTAAGACGAAAGGTTCAGGGGTTTTTATTCAAACCTATTTGTGGTTCCAAAGAAGGACGGGACGATGCGACCTATACTGGATCTCAAACTGTTAAGTCAGTTTGTCAAGGTGCGGCGATTCCGAATGGAATCTCTCTGATCAGTTGTCGCTTCCCTGGAAAAAGGAGAGTTCCTAGCATCCATCGACATCAAAGACGCTTACCTTCACATTCCAATCTGCCCGTCCCACCAGCAGTTCCTGCGTTTTGCAATTCACGAACACTTCCAGTTCGTTGCCTTGCCCTTCAGACTCGCCACCCCCCCCTCTTTACCAAGGTCATGGCGACTGTCATGGCCATTCTCCATGCTCGGGGAGTGGAGGTGCTGCCCTATCTGGATGACCTGCTCATCAAGGGTCCGTTCCTTCCAGCCTGCGAGGAATCCGTGGATATAACAGTAAATACATTTTCTTGCCTGTGTTGGAAGATAAACTTTGAAAAGTCTTCCCCCAACACCTGCTCAGCGGATTTCCTTTTTGGGAATGATCTTGGACACTTCCCGCGGGTTGGTCATTCTCCCTCCAGAAAAGACCCGAGCCTTACAACAGGCAGTGCGGAATCTTTCCCGACCGCTTTCTCACTCTTCGTTTCAGCATGAGAGTTCTCGAAAAGATGGTAGCAGCGATGGAAGCAGTCCCATTCGCACAGTTCCACCTCCGTCCCTTACAACATGCGTTGCTGTTATCTTGGGACAAGAACCCGTTCTCCCTGGACCTTCGGTTCCTTCTGTCCCTGCGGGTCAGACAAGCCCTCAAGTGGTGGACACTGAAATCCTCCCTGAGTCAAGGGAAGTCTTTTTTTTTTTTTTTTTCTCCCAGTACGATGGTCAGTGGTGACCACAGACACAAGTCTTCTGGGCTGGGGTGCGATTTTTCGTCACCACACAGCACAGGGTCATTGGTCAACTCGGGAATCACTTCTCCCCATCAACATCTTAGAGATACGAGTGATCAGATTAGCCCTACCAAGTTTCCACCATCTTTGCGCAGGTCACCCCATCAGGATCCAATCCGACAACGCCACAGCGGTGTCGTATATCAACCATCAGGGGGGTACTCAGAGCAGGAAGGCCATGCACGAAATGAGTCACATCCTCCATTGGGCCGAGACCAACCATTCGCCCATCTCAGCGATCCACATCCCGGGCTTAGAGAATTGGGCGGCAGATTTTCTCAGTCGCCAGGGACTTGCCTCGGGAGAGTGGTCTCTTCATTCGGAAGTCTTTCAGCAGATTTGCCATCATTGGGGGACTCCGGATGTGGATCTCATGGCCTCAAGACTAAACAACATTCCTCGGTTCATTGCCCGATCGCGCGATACATCCGCCATCACAGCGGACGCCCTAGTTCTGCCGTGGCACCAGTTCCGGCTCCCGTACATTTTTCCTCTTCCCTTGCTCCCGAGAGTCATCAAGAAAATCGGAGCAGAAGGAGTACCAGTAATCCTGGCCGCGCCAGGCATGGTTCGTAGAACTAGTACAACTGGTCAACGACATTCCCTGGCGACTTCCAGATCGCATGGATCTACTCTCTTAGGGCCCAATTTACCACCAGAAATCCAAGGCCCTGTCTTTGACGGCGTGGCCGTCGAATTTTGGATTTTAGGACAGGCTGGTTTTTCTCCCGATGTGATCTCCACCATGATTAATGCTAGGAAGCCCGTGTCCATGCGCATTTATCACCGCATCTGAAAAACCTTCTTCTTGTGGTGCAAGGACCATGGTCGATCCCCTCTGGTGGTTTCTATTCCTTCCATATTGGAATTCCTACAATCTGTATTTAGGTCAGGCCTTGTGCTTAGTTCGCTCAAGGGCCAGATTTCAGCCTTGTCAGTGCTATTCCAACGCCAAATTGCCACCAAACTTCAGGTGAAGACATTCATTCAGGGAGTTTCCCATGTGGCACCTCCCTATAAAAGACCATTGGAATCATGGGACCTTAACTTGGTGCTCGGAGCCTTACAGGAGGTTCCCTTCGAACCTCTGCAGGACGTACCGCTGACTGTTCTTTCTTGGAAAGTGGTCTTTCTAGTGGCAATTACATCAATCAGATGAGTCTTGGAATCGACAACCCTGTACTGCCGTTCTCCGTTCCTCAATATTCATCAGGACAAGGCAGTTCTCAGGACGTCCCCGTCTTTCCTGCCTAAAGTCGTGTCTTCCTTTCATCTCAATGAGGAAATTGTTTTGCCTTCCTTCTGTCCGGCACCAGTCCATCGCATTGAGAAGGACCCCTCCACACTCTCGATGTGGTTAGGGGTCTGAGACGGTACATCTCGCGGACGGCTCCCTTCCGCAAGTCACATGCCCTGTTCGTACTTCCAGAGGGACATAGGAAGGGTCTAGCCGCTTCAAAAGCCACGCTAGCCAGGTGGATTCGCTTGGCTATTCAGGAATCCTACCGTGTCAGGGGCACACCTGTCCCAGCAGGGATTAATGCGCATTCGACTCACTCAGTGTTGGGGACGGCGGAACGCACCAAATATTAATAATAGGAGGTGCGTTCGCCGCCTGGGGTCCACCGTGCAGTAGGTGTAAAGACTGCTGCTGGATAATGGCAAACTCGCTAGATGGCAAAGTAAAGCACTCGGGTTAACGTCACCCGAGGTAGTTAAGGCAGACTCTGTTTAGGACACAGAGATGCCCTAATATAAAAGAGAAAGGAACGCTGGACCTGTTAACTCCACAGGCCAGCCGGCCTGTGGCGTCGCAGCCGCGAACGCCAATAGATGCTGCTATTGCAGCGCGGCGGTAACTAGCCGCTAAGCGACGGTGCCGGAGAGCCGGACACCGACGGACGCTAGTGTAAGGTGCGGTAAGCACAGTGGCACCTAGCTTGCCACTACCTGGAACTGACTATAACCAACACTGTCACCATTCGTAATATCAGAGGGAAGGGGGTTTCAAATAAGTCCGTCACCAGACACATGCATCCATCACCTTTCACACACAGCATAATAGTCTACACTAGCGCATGGCCGAGCCGCCATGCGGGCTTTTTATAGCCATGCGCTTCCGGGACCTTCCAGTACTCTGGAAAGGACCAATCAGATCTGACACAGGACCTGAGCATGCGACCCCTGCTCTCCACTGAGAGGTCATCTTGCGGGCATGCCCAGCAGCACGGCGAGAGGACTTAGCCTCTGGAGCGGTTCCCTGCAGAACAGGTTGCTCTACCATTGCTGCACCAGAGGTGGCAGCAACATCCAGGCTCACAGAGCGAGTCTGAGCAGGACGCCGGGATTGCTGAGCAGGTCCCTGAGCGGTCGGAGGGGAATGGGAGACCGCTGGATGTACGGCTCTGGATTCCTGTTGTGCAGTTCGTGGAATCTGACGCCTAACACTCAGTGGGCGCCTCCTGGGCCATTCGGCACCAGGCGTCGGCAGAACAGGTCTGCAAGGCTGCGACTTGGTCCAGTCTGCATACCTTTACAAAACATTACCAAATTCATTCTCCGGCCTCTGCGGATGCAGCACTTGGCAGACGCATCCTGCAATCGGCAGTACCACAGTGGTACATGGAGTATTAGCAGTTGTATGCTCCCCACCCAGGAACTGCTTTAGGACGTCCCACTGTCTGTGTCCCCCAATGAGGTGTAGGAGAAATAGAGATATTGTTCACTGTTTAATGCTCCTACTGCTTTTTCACCAAACTGGAGAAATCTCAGCCAGTGAGAGGGTGTATACTGCAGGGGAGGAGAAAACTTTTTTCTGTGTTTACTTAGTGTCCTCCTAGTGGCCAGCAGCATAACACCCCACTGTCTGTGTCCCCCAATGATTGGCTCGGAGAAAAGGATTTTACGGTGAGTACGTAAAAATCCCTATTTTCTTTCAAACTGCAAATTCAAACAAACATGGTATTAGAATATTTCTCTTTGGTATAGAAAACAATTTCTCTAAAACAATGCTGTATTAACCCTTCATCAACTTTTGAACTTTGACATGTCATCTGACTGCCTGGTGCCTGTTTTTTTTTTTAATCCTGAATGTATTTAAGCAAGGTACTGTTAGAACATATGTAAGCTACCATATATGTGGTATTTTCCTGAGGAAGGGGTGGTATTCACCCTGAAACACGTAGATTAAACCACTTCTTAACTGTTACTACGTGTTGGAAATCTATTATTTGGGCAGCGCGGACTGGAATCCACATCTTCTCTGCAGTGTATTGTGGTGGAAATACTGTAATAGCCATTTTGTATTGTTCGGTTTCTTTTATGTAGAACATTTACCTTAGAAATTCTGTTTTTCTGTTCTGTTTTATGAACAGGATGGATTTCCCCGCATGGTAGGCACAAATGGTGCCTGATAGGCCTCATAGACTATTATTCGGTCCTCTGGTTTCTGTAATGGTGCTTATCTTTTTACCAGAAAAATAGAGCAATATAAACTATTTCCTTAGTCTTTTTCCAACGTAGATTTGAACAGATTATTACAGAAAAACCAGCCTAGTTGTTCACAGCAACCACAATGGGCAAGCTAAAAGACGTGCACAATTATGACATAGGCTGAAGTGTGATGTCCAAACAACTGAATCAGAGCATCTCTAAAAAATGTCAGTCTTGTGGGGTTTTCTCCTTGCTGCGCAAGTGGTAGTACCTACAAAAGAGGTCTCGGTAGGGTCATCCGGTGAATTGGTGACCCGGGTCGTGACCATCCAGGAATCATTGAGTAGAGAAAAGGCTACCATGTCTGGCCTAGTCTCACAGAAGAGATTTTGTGGTACAAATTTCAGAAAAAGTTAATGCTGATTGTGGTAGAAAGGTATCGGAACACACAGCACATCACAGCTTGTTGTTTATGGGGCTGAGTAGCCACTGCCCAGTCAGCCTGCCCATAGTAGTGGTGAGGTGGCAGCCCCAGTGGTGATGAGGTGGCAGCAAGGTCATTACTGGCTGTAAGATTTCTTGATGAGATGGGTTTTTAAGTGTGATTGGAAAGTTCCAAGTGTTGGAAACAATCGGATGTGTTGGGGCACATAATTTCAGAGGATGGAGAATACTCTGGAGAAGTCTTGGATGTGATTGGCTGACGAGCATGTAAGTGTGGAGGAGAGAAGGAGGTCTTTAGAGGACCAGATGTAACGTGTTGGAAGATATCAGGAGACTAGTTCAGAGATATACGGAGGAGACAGATTATGGACGTCTCTTAAGGTCAATATTAGTAGTTTGAACTGGAAATGTTGGGGAATATGGAGCCAATGAAGGGATTTGCAGAGGGGAGGAGTAGTGAGGAAAAAGGTGGATTAGTCGGGAAGCAGAGTTAAGGACGGACTGGAGAGAGCGAGTGTTGTTAGGTAAGATGGAGGAAAGATGATGAGCTCAGTTTTGTCCACATTGAGCTTGAGGAAGCGAGAGGAGTAGGATATGGCTGATAGACACTCTGGGATTCTGGACTGCAGAGAGGTGACGTCTGGGCTGGAGAGGTAGATCTGAGTGTCATCCGTGTATGGATAATACTGGAAGCCATGGGACTTTTAGTTTTCCCAACCCAAAGGTATGAATGGAGAAGAGTAGGGGTTCTAAGACAGAGCCTTGAGGTACACCAACAGAGAGAGGGCGGTATGAGAATGTAGAATGTGAATGGTAGACACTAAATGAATTATGTTTTCTTTTTCATGATGTCAAGAGCAAGGTGCTGTGCTTTACTTACCTGGAGAAGAGATGGCACCAGTATGTACTGTGTGAAGAAAGCAAGCCAATGATGGCAAAGTGATGCTCAGGGCATTGGTCTGCTGGGATGCCCTCGGTCTGGGCATCACGTGGATGCATCTTTGACACATACCCCCTAATTACACACTGTTACAGATCATGTATACGTCCAGGGCTGCCACTAGGAATTTCGGGGCCCCATACTGGCAAAATTTTCGGGGCCCCCTTTAGACTCCGCCCAGGCTCCATCCAGCCCCGCCTCCACCACTCGAACTGTCCACAGTCCCACCGCTCTCTTGGATAAACTCCACTTCTCACCTATCACACATTAACAGTTCCCATCACCAGGTCACACATATAGCCAGCAGCTTTTGCTTTGGCCAAAAGATTGTTTTAAGTCGCCACCATAACAGGGTAGACACTTTTGGCCAGGCCCTACTCTACTGTAACCTATTAAATATTTGTTAAAATATGCAATACAATTTAGGTATATTTTTATTTATTTTTCAATTTTTTAAAATGACCAATAATATCACATACAAGGAACAAATACCACCGCACCATGTCCAGACCACAACTTACCACCACATACAAGGAACAAATACCGCTACACCATGTCCAGACCACATATTACCACCACATAGTGACCTATAATAAGACATACAAGGAACAAATACCGCCATACCATGACCAGACCACATATTACTACCATAGTGACCGAATAATATCACATACAACGAACAAATACCACCGCACCATGAGCAGACCGCAAATTACCACCACAAAGTGACCAAATAATAGAATATACAAGGGACAAATACCACTGCACCACGCCCAGACCACATATTACCACCACATGGAGACTGAATACTACAATACTGACATTAATTAAAAAAACATAATACTATGACCATAAGAGACATTATACACACAAGATCTGTACTTAGTATGCAGTGTCTGTGTACAGGTAATATAGTGATCAATGACATTATACACAGGAGCTCTGTATATAATGTACAGGTAACACAGTGATCACCGGTGACATTATACACAGGACCTCTGTACATAGTGTCAGTGTACAGGTAACACACTAACTCACCAGTGATGTCTCTAGGTGAAGTCCTTCATCTTTGTTTTTCATCTTTCATCCAGCACAGATCGCCATCACGTCTTCCAGCCAGGACTTGTCTCTGCAGGAAATAACACAGTTATCTAGAGCTCCGCTTGCAGAACACATTACTTATTTTTTCCCAACTTCTACATTACACCACATGAAGAAAAAAAGGCGACATAGTATCACTCTACACAGTAACAGGACCGCCCCCCCATTTACAACAGTATCCTCAAGAAAATAAAATACATCACTGCAGTAATATCCCTTAATTAGCCCCTATGGTAATAATATCCCCCATCCTGACTCCCGTGTGTCTCATTTTTGGCATCAGCCATATGTTCTCCCATCCCACCCTCATCAGTATCCATTCTGCCCCATATGATCTCCCTCCTGACCAATCTGTCTAAATCGTATCCATCCTGCCCCATGACCCTGCTCCATCTATCTCCAATCATGTCCGGTGTCTCACATTCTGCCCCCTCCTGTGTCTCACTGTCACATTCTGCCCCCTCCTGTGTCTCACTGTCACATTCTGCCCCCTCCTGTGTCTCACTGTCACATTCTGCCCCCTCCTGTGTCTCACTGTCACATTCTGCCCCCTCCTGTGTCTCACTGTCACATTCTGCCCCCTCCTGTGTCTCACTGTCACATTCTGCCCCCTCCTGTGTCTCACTGTCACATTCTGCCCCCATGTCCAGCATTCTGCCCCAGTGTCTTGCATTCTACCCCCAGCGTCCACCATTCTGCCCGCAGCGTCCAACATTCTGCCCCAGCTCACAGCCTGCCCCCATGTCCAGCATTCTGCCCCCAGCGTCCAGCATTCTGCCTCACTCTCCAGCATTCTGCCCCATGTCCAGAATTCTGCCCCAGCGTCCAGCATTCTTCTGCCCCATGTCCAGCATTCTGCCCCGTCTCACAGTCTGCCCTCATATCCAGCATTCTGTCCCCAGCGTCCAGCATTCTGTCCCCAGCGTCCAGCATTCTGCCCCATGTCCATTCTGCCCCCAGTGTCCAGCATTATGCCCCATGTCCAGCATTCTGCCCCATGTCCATTCTGCCCCCAGTGTCCAGCATTATGCCCCATGTCCAGCATTCTGCCCCATGTCCAGCATTCTGCCCCCAGTGTCCAGCATTCTGCCCCAGCGTCCAGCATTCTGCCCCCAGCGTCCAGCATTCTGCCCCCAGCGTCCAGCATTCTGCCCCCAGCGTCCAGCATTCTGCCCCCAGCGTCCAGCATTCTGCCCCCAGCATTCTGCCCCAGCGTCCAGCATTCTGCCCCAGGCCCCCTGGATAGCCGCTCTCAAAAAAAAAAAAAAAAAAAAAAAAAAATTCTTCTTACCTTGTTATCTGGCTGTGCTCCAGCGGCGAGGCTCCCTCCCTCTCCTAGTCCCACGTGGCACACTGACTGAATGAGGAAGTGGAGGAGCAGAGCAGTGTGTGACGTCAGGTGAGGGCGGAGCTGTGGCTGGACCATTGTGCAGGGGGGGATTTCGGCGCTGGCTGGACCATGGTGCGGGGGGGGCCTGCCCGAGGGGCCCGGGGGGCCCGGCAGGCGCTGAGTCTGAATTTAAAATAAAGCTGCAGAAGCCTGTATAAAATGTAGGGGGGCCCCAGCGCGGATCGGGCTGCCAGCATGGTCGGGCCCCCCTAATCACCGGGCCCCATACACATGTAAGGCCTGTCATGCCCTGATGGCGGCCCTGTATACGTCTACGTGGCATCCGTGTGCCTTAGTGACTTTCAGGAGACTAATACTCACATCCACATTCTAATAGTGAAAGTTCACATTTGCTAATGAGAATCAGATGTGTATTTTTTTTTTTTTTTTTACTGGATTATTATTCAAGCAAAATGTTGAAGTTTTAATTTTTTGCATTTTTACAGGATGCTGTAATGAAGTCTGAAGACCCTCGCTGTTCAGCTTGTGGTGGTCTCATCAAACCTGATATCGTCTTTTTTGGAGAACAGCTTCCTGCCCGATTTTTCCTCCATCTGACCGATTTTCCTAGAGCAGATCTTCTGTTTGTCATGGGCACATCACTTGAGGTCAACAAGACAGAAGAAAAGTATATTGATTTGCTTAGTCCTGATGCGCGCTGATTCATGCTGCCTGGACCACAGGCATCATCATTCAGAGACTGACTCCCGTTTTACAAACATATATATATTTTACTCTGAACCACCGGCATTTCAGGGAGAAAATACAGCTGAAGGAGCTTCCGTGGTGACTGGTCCAAGAGGCATGTCCCAGGTGGCTTTGCTCTCTGATTTTTTTGGCCTGGGTTTCGGGCAGCATGAATCATGTAGATGAGATAAGTGGTCAAAAAATCTTCGTAGTCTATACAACCAACAGTGTTGTACTTGGATGGTTTGCACTCCTACCTATTCTCAGATTTATAGAGAAGGGTCATTTCATAGTAAGAAAATTAAGCTACCACTGTTTTATGGTATGAAAAGAATTCATGTTTAGAGAGAACCTACAAACTCCATGTAAATGTTACCCTAAACTCCTTGCACATGTTGCCCTTGGTGAGACTTGAACCTAGAACCCAGCACTGCAAAGCAACAGTGCTAACCACTGAGCCACCATACCACAGTGAGCCACTGTGCTGCAGATAGATCTTTAGTCTCATAAAACTCATCTATGGAAAGATCAGGTTGTTTTAATTTATGTTGAAGCCTCTTTTTGTCAAGTATCTAAAACCTATCTGATTTTGTAGGTGGAACCTTTTGCCAGCCTGGTGTACACCGTGCGGAGCTCTACACCACGAGTCCTCATCAACCGAGACCCCGTGGGACCTTTTCTGGACAATTCAGATGGGCTCAGTGTAGTAGAGTTAGGAGAGGTCACCAGCGGAGTGAAGCGACTTGTACAACTATTGGGATGGGATCGTGAGCTGGAGGAGATAGAGAAAAATAACAAGGTATGTAAAAAGAAAGGACGACATTGTACCATTACAGGTCGTGGGGCAGCGTCCATATCACAAATCACCTTCATATTATTTAAAGCTGCTCGTCTTCTTTCTTTTCCAGAAATTTGTAAGTGAAGGCGTCCATCCATGCCCGGAATGAACCTGAGGCCATGGGGATGAGATATTTCCAACCGTATTTGTGATGTTCCTGTGAGATATCCGTTACATACATGGTGGGAAGTTGTCTAGGTCTCAGACATGGCTGTCTCCTCCTATATGTGGGGGGAAATGTAGTTTTGTATGTTCTGTATTTTTCATGCAGGGAAATTAGGAGCTTTATTGTAAGGATATAAAAGGGATCACTATGGGATGCATTCTGGTGCCTAAGGAGACCACATTAGACCACATCAGTATTATAAATGACACCTGGTAGCTTTGGGCCCTTATGCCAATTTATCATTCTGCCTCAGGAACGTCACATTTTGCCCCTGTTCCCATACTGAAATACTGTGACCGCTGAGGCTGCCCACTTTACCTGGAAGGTATGTTTTACATTTTAACAGCAGCAGGGCACTTTTTCCAATAAACTTGTGAATTTTTTAGTATTTTATATGTCTGTTGTTTATAATTATTTACATGTCCAAGAAAAAGTAAGTGAACCCTTTGGCCTCATATTTATTTTATTTCTTCAGTGATTACTTATTACTCTTGGTCTGATTGTTTTCGCATTTATAGGCTAACTCGATCTGACTAAACTAATAAATTACAAAGTTGTCCTGCGCCGCCTGCCATTCAAATGTGCCCCCAGCCTGCTCTGCTTAGATGCACTGAAGAGTGAGCTGTCAGTCATAGTGCACATGTTCTGTTTACAGCCTCCACTCACACTATAGTGAGCAATGCTATGATTTGTGACTGTAAGTCCACTGTGAGCTGCCCCATGACTGATAGCCGGCAGCTCCTGGGAGGAAACAAGTTAATTTTTATAATGGTAGTTTCACTTTCAGTAAGGCTGTCTGACAACATTGTAACACTCCTTACCTGCTCATTAACCCTATATCTGCAAGTAAATAGTTTTTTCCAAGGTGATAGTCTCCCTTTAAGTTCTCTGTCCCACCCAGAGCACTTAACACATTATTTGCATATGAATGAAAACGCTAATTACCAGGGATAGCAGAAACAGATGGAAGATATAAAGGTGTCCGTGGTTTAAAATTTCAAATCCTTGCATGCCCATATATGCAGTTTAGGGGGTTTATCTTACTGAGAGACTCCCTTTAATTGCCGCTCATTTATACACATGCATGTTTTAGTTCACACAGTGGGAGTTGGCTCAGTAATCTGCATTCAGTGCTTGTGTAATGTGACCTAGGCCTGATGTCGCTAATTGGAGGTCAGTTGTGTCTGATGAGCTTGATTTAATGGGATTCGATAGTAGAACAGGTGTCCTTTATTATACAAGGGTTGTATGACTTACAGAAGTAGAAACGAACAAACCCATAAACACTCTGCCTCCCTGGTTCTCTGTTGCTTCCCCGTCTTTGGCTGATCTGCACTACCGTAGAGTGGCCAGTAAATGGTGTGATGGAATGGTGGCATTCCGCTATGTGCACTGTTTACATCCGCCCGGTGACAGGTAATCAGTGAGGGTGTCGGATCTCCATCAGTTGGACCATCAACAACTATGTGATTGTAAACCCCTTTGAGACTATATGGACCCTAAAAATGGGCAAACCTAAAAGTTTGTCTGACAGGGTCATACCTTTACTTCAAATATCCCACAGCCATAAAGATCCAGTAGCTGTGATGCCCAATGATAAACACTAGGGATGAGCGTACGTGCTCGATGATACTCGGATTTCACTTGAGTATCTGGGTGCTCAGCACTTGATGAGCAGTGGGTGGTGCTCGGATTTGAAGCTAAAATCTCCACCCCGCATCTTTGGCGCCTGCTACATAGCCAATAAGCATGTGGGGATTGCCCGCCAGTCACTGTAATGTCGCGGTCATCTTGGTTGTGTCATTTCTGTGATTTGCTGGCCGTGTGACATCAAAGGACAGGCTCCGCCAGGCTCGGCACACTAATGCCATTGCACAGCTCTGTGACACTTCATATTGGAAGGAGAGAGTGCTTGTCCAGGCCTGTGAGATAGTATAACAAATTAGAGTCCTGTAGTGTTCACACTGGTGCTGATGCGGATCCATCATACTTTATTAACAGCCCTTCTAAGGGCTAGTCTTGTGTTTTGCTGTTTGTATCACATACTTTCTGCATGTAGCCAAGGGACAGTTGCAGGAGCAGGGAGAGTGGAAGAATACAGCATCTAGGCAGGGCTTAGGGCTTTGCAGCCCATTGCTAAATATTGAGCCAGTGCATGTGACCACATTCTTTTTTTTTTTTTGGGAGGGGTTGATAAAATTGACTATATTGTCTTCCATAGAGGATTATGTGCTTTGTTTTACATTTCGGTATCTACTCTGCTACTGCTGCGGGGAGACAGTGTCTGTGTAACGAATGGAAGCGGAGGCAGAGATGAAGTTCACATTCGTTTTTATTTTTTAAGTGGAACCTCGGGACCACGGTCTGGGGGGGCTCCGAAGGGGGCGTGACTAGTGAGTCCCGGGCACCCGTAGTAAAGCCCCTCATGCAGGGCCAGAATGGAATACCCGGAGGACACAGGTGCTACATCCAGTTAGACCCCGAACACGTGGCAGCTGTCCCAGCGGGACCAAAAGGGATAACAAAAGTTACAGCAGAGTCCTTAATGCGCTGGGTCCTGGATCCGGTTAGTTGGTAAGGAGTCGGTTCCAGTGACCTTCACACAGTCCTTGGACTCGGATGGCTGTAGGCGGAACGGGATGGCTTAGGCCCAGATGGTTGCTGATATAACCAGGTAACACAGGATACTGATATGCTGTGGAAACAGAGAGCATTAGACAATGCACAGCGACTGCAGCTGCAGTGCAGAGAGGTTAGCATGAGAACCGGCTGTAGCAATGATAGATACTTGTTGCTCCGGCGCTCTCCCTATGGAGGAGAGGCCAGAAATAGCAGCCAGTGCGCTGCCATTGGTTGATTGCATTTTTTAAATAATGCACGCCGCCCCTTTAAGAAGGCAAGAGAGCGGGCGGGCGTGCCCTAATAGTCTTAGTTACAGATCTCCTCACAGGAGGCAGGAGGGAGGACAGAATGCTGAGCAGCAGCATGAGAGGCTCGAGGTGAGTGCCCAGAACAGAGAGCAGCGGCAGGCCAGGTGTAACAGCGGCAGACCTGGGCGCAGCGCCAGGACGGGGACCGGGTGTAACAGTCTGCATCCGCCCCGTCATTACGCCAGCTGCAGACAGTAATCTCAGCTTGTGTGGCTTACTCATAGCGACGTGCCTGTTAGGCTGAGTTCACACGTGGCGTTTTTTTCGCGTTTCCGCGGCTGTTTTAACCGCGCGATTTTGCCGCGAAAAATAAGCATCCCATGCATTCCTATGGGATTCTGCAATGCTGTGCTAATGCGGCGGAATCGCTTTGCGGTGAAAAAGGCAGCATGCTCATTAATTTTGCGGAATCGCGGCGATCCCGCACCCATAGGAATGCATTGTTCCGCTTACTTCCCGCATGTGGCTGTGCACACCATGCGAAAAGTAAGCAGAACAATTGCGGATGGTACCCACGGTCCGGAGGAGAGGAGACTGTCCTCCGGGCTTTGGGTACCATATCCCTGTAAAAAATAGAATTTAATATAAAAAATATTGTTATTCTCACCTTCCGACGTCCCGCGCAGCCTTCCCGCCTCTCTCCACGCTCCCGGTCCCAGTAATCCTTTGCGAAAATGCCCGCGATGACGTCCGTTCTCACGGGATCGCGAAGTCTCGCGGTCATTCGCGCGACGTCATCGCGAATGACCGCAAGACGTCATGATCCTGCGAGAACGTACGTCATCGCGGGCATTTTCGCAAAGGATTACTGGGAACGGGAGCGTGGAGAGAGGCGGGAAGGCTGTGCGGGACGTCAGAAGGTAAGAATAACACCATTTTTTATTTTTTTATTTTTTTACATTTTATCTTTTACTACTGATGCTGCATAGGCAGCCTCAGTAGTAAAAAGTTGGTCACACTTGTCAAACACTATGGTTGACGAGTGTGACCAACCTGTCATCAGTTCTCCAAGCGATGCTACAGATCTAATTATGCTTGCAAAATGCTAGTTTTTCCACGGGAAAATTGCGGGAATTTAAAACGCGATTTTCCCGCGGAATGGATTTCCGGAACTCTCGCAGTAATTTCTGCGAGAGTTCCGCTACGTGTGAACTTAGCCTTATAGTGTCGGGTGCACATCAGTCTCCCGTATTACTGCATACAATTACATCTCTGTGCGGACCGCACTAGCCATATATGAATTCGAGCACATCTCTGTATGGAATGTATTTGTGGCGTGAATGTTAAATTGATAACAGTGGAATTTTATCCATGCTTAAATATAAATATATGTTAGCCATATGTCGATCAAATATGATTTATCTGGTCTAATATAAATATTAGAATGATATTATATAGCAGTGAGTAAGATTGTTTTACCCCAGTGTATGGAAAGGTAGGGATGCAATTTTTGCATAACCCCTGGCCAATTATAGGGTCACAATGGGTGACCCTATAAATATGGGTATGTAGTAACCTGTCCAGTAATTTATAAGGGACTTTGGTCAGGAACCATATTCTAATTCACCAAATAGCACCAAATTATAGATATCTCTTGATAAAACCTAACTTTTAATATACTCATAAAATATGTATAATAACATAACACCAAAAAAGCTCCCAAACAAGAATCTGTATTAACTGTTTGAGTGAAGGAAAAGGAGAGAGCAATCCCTATTATGCTACTATTGTCTCCCTTCCTACCAGCAGAGGTTGGCTCCCTTAGTCCTGCGCAGTGGCGCCCCTATAAGATACACAGGGTGCAAAGATTTATCTGTAAGGCACCATATGTGATCAGGTCAGCATAGCACCCTATGGTACGTGAAATATATCAGAGGGGTTTCAGCCAAGAAAAAAAAACAGATCACAATTTAAATAGAGATATAAATTATATAGGCAGATATTGCACATATCCCAAAATATCTAGGGGAGATAATGACTTTAGAGAAGGGGGTTGTACCATTAATCAGGTATTAATAAAGATAGCATATATAGGTCACCCCAAATCTCAAAATTCCCCTATAGTATATTTATCAGGGACACTGGAGGTGCTCCCATACAACAAGATAGTTCACCATTTAAACTCAATCCTTTCATTGCATAGCCACCCATTAAATATTCATATGCACCTCAAGGAGGTATATAGTGGCCCATTAGCCAAGCCAAAAGATATTAGCCAGGCACCCCTTCCTTTTGTGCTAGAATTGCATATACCCCCACAAAGCAGTGTATCCCAGTTCAAATATACCACTCATAAATGTATTTGGCGCTATTTATACTCTCACTGTATGGCGCTGTTTATACCCTCACTCTGTGGCCCTGTTTATACCCTCACTCTGTGGCGCTGTTGATACCCTCACTCTGTGGCGCTGTTGATACCCTCACTCTGTGGCGCTGTTGATACCCTCACTCTGTGGCCCTGTTTATACCCTCACTCTGTGGCCCTGTTTATACCCTCACTCTGTGGCGCTGTTGATACCCTCACTCTGTGGCCCTGTTTATACCCTCACTCTGTGGCCCTGTTTATACCCTCACTCTGTGGCCCTGTTGATACCCTCACTCTGTGGCGCTGTTGATACCCTCACTCTGTGGCCCTGTTTATACCCTCACTCTGTGGCCCTGTTGATACCCTCACTCTGTGGCGCTGTTGATACCCTCACTCTGTGGCCCTGTTTATACCCTCACTCTGTGGCCCTGTTTATACCCTCACTCTGTGGCCCTGTTGATACCCTCACTCTGTGGCGCTGTTGATACCCTCACTCTGTGGCGCTGTTGATACCCTCACTCTGTGGCGCTGTTTATACCCTCACTCTGTGGCCCTGTTTATACCCTCACTCTGTGGCGCTGTTGATACCCTCACTCTGTGGCGCTGTTGATACCCTCACTCTGTGGCCCTGTTTATACCCTCACTCTGTGGCCCTGTTTATACCCTCACTCTGTGGCCCTGTTTATACCCTCACTCTGTGGCCCTGTTGATACCCTCACTCTGTGGCGCTGTTGATACCCTCACTCTGTGGCCCTGTTTATACCCTCACTCTGTGGCCCTGTTTATACCCTCACTGTGTGGCGCCGTTTATACCCTCACTGTGTGGCGCCGTTGATACCCTCACTGTGTGGCGCCGTTGATACCCTCACTGTGTGGCGCCGTTGATACCCTCACTGTGTGGCGCCGTTGATACCCTCACTGTGTGGCGCCGTTGATACCCTCACTGTGTGGCGCCGTTGATACCCTCACTGTGTGGCGCCGTTTATACCCTCACTCTATGGCGCTGTTTAGTATCAGTGCAATGAGCAGTAGTATGCTGGGTCTGTATATTTTCTCGGGATCCTGTGTATACTGGGCTCTGTAGGACACACTGTGGCTGCCTCCTTCCCTGGCACTCTCTCTATAACTCTCTGTACACTGCGTGACACCTCTAGTTTCCAGTTTACAGAACTTCTTAGTTACAGATTTCGGCCTTTTCTTTGCTGCTGATTCTTGGGACGTTGAAATTGTTCATTTTGGCTGATTATAAAGCTCCTTTTTCTTTATTTTCAGTGTTTATTCTTTTTTTGCTGAACTCTTGTTCGTGCATTTGTCAGCAGAGGGCAGCAGCGAGCGGCAATAGCGCGATAACCAGCAGAAACCTAGCAACGTGACGCGTGATTTGCATTCGGGGCGTGGCTTTCTACATATCTCCGCCTTTCGTGCGTGAGGTCTGAGGAGGCGTGGCATGTGACGTCGTTGATCCTGCCAGCTCACTGAGCGGAGGAAGGAAACAAACATGGCGGACTGGGGCCGAGGTATCAGCGCTCCGTGTGCGCCGGGCTGGCGGGCTCCTGCCTGGCGGTGACGCCGCTCTGTGTGTGGTTACTGTGGCGGTGTGTGCTGGGATTCGTGTCACCGCTTTGTGACGGTGTCGTGGTTTGTTTCGGCTTAAAGGGGAAGTCCATGTAAAGTCCTTCCCTGGTCTGTCACAGGTTTTGGGTACAGTGTAGGAGATTGGACCCCTTGTCATTGCCTGTAGTTACGCCCTGGCCTCCTGCTGTTGTGAACTACAACTCCCAGCATGCCCTGAGATGCTGCGGATGCAAGGAGGTCTGGCTGTGTGCCTCTGCTGCCCGGGTCACTGGTAGGCACACTCTTCCTGTGAGGCGTTATCCGGGGACCTGTGATTGCTGGCAGCGCTGCAGGTGGGCACCCCCGGAGCTGGCGATTAGACTCGGCATCTGTCGCCGACATCCCCAGTGTTTGTATGTAGAAGTCCGGTGGGCGGTCCTACCAGTGATTGACAGCTGTCTGCCTGCACCATCATACAGGGAAGACTCAGTCACTAGCTAGCTCCGCCCACTGGACTTATGTATACCAACACTGGTGATTTTGGGGAATAAGACGTATGCTCTTTAGCATCCGAGGTGTTTATCAGACGTCCCATTTCAGACTGCCAGAGATGAACTCCCACAGGAGCGCGCAGGGGAATGAGCACTTGTGTATTGGAGAGATGGCAGAGATGACTCATGGAGAACGCAGGAGCGCACGGGGGAATGAGCACTTGTGTATTGGAGAGACGGCAGAGATGACTCATGGAGAACGCAGGAGCGCGCGGGGGGGGGAATGAGCACTTGTGTATTGGAGAGACGGCAGAGATGACTCATGGAGAACGCAGGAGCACGCGGGGGGGAATGAGCACTTGTGTATTGGAGAGACGGCAGAGATGACTCATGGAGAACGCAGGAGCGCGCGGGGGGGGAATGAGCACTTGTGTATTGGAGAGACGGCAGAGATGACTCATGGAGAACGCAGGAGCGCGCGGGGGGGGAATGAGCACTTGTGTATTGGAGAGACGGCAGAGATGACTCATGGAGAACGCAGGAGCGCGCGGGGGGGAATGAGCACTTGTGTATTGGAGAGACGGCAGAGATGACTCATGGAGAACGCAGGAGCGTGCGGGGGAATGAGCACTTGTGTATTGGAGAGACGGCAGAGATGACTCATGGAGAACGCAGGAGCGTGCGGGGGAATGAGCACTTGTGTATTGGAGAGATGGCAGAGATGACCCATGGAGAACGCAGGAGCGCGCGGGGGAATGAGCACTTGTGTATTGGAGAGACGGCAGAGCTGTCTCGTGGAGAATGCAGGAGCGTGCGGGGGAATGAGCACTTGTGTTTTGGAGAGACGGCAGAGCTGTCTCGTGGAGAATGCAGGAGCGTGCGGGGGAATGAGCACTTGTGTTTTGGAGAGACGGCAGAGCTGTCTCGTGGAGAATGCAGGAGCGTGCGGGGGAATGAGCACTTGTGTATTGGAGAGACGGCAGAGATGACTCATGGAGAACGCATGAGCGTGCGGGGGAATGAGCACTTGTGTATTGGAGAGACGGCAGAGATGACTCATGGAGAACGCAGGAGCGTGCGGGGGAATGAGCACTTGTGTATTGGAGAGATGGCAGAGATGACCCATGGAGAGCGCAGGAGCGAGCAGGGGAATGAGCACTTGTGTATTGGAGAGATGACTCATGGAGAATGCAAGAGCGCGTGGGGGAATGAGCACTTGTGTATTGGATAGATGGCAGAGATGTCTCATGGAGAACACAGGAGCGCATGGGGAAATGAGCACATGGAGAACGCAGGTGCGCGCGAGGGAATGAGCACTTGTGTATTGGAGAGATGACTCATGGAGAATGCAGGAGCGCGCGGGGGAATGAGCACTTGTGTATTGGAGAGACGGCAGCGATGACTCATGGAGAACGCAGGAGCGTGCGGGGGAATGAGCACTTGTGTATTGGAGAGACGGCAGAGCTGTCTCGTGGAGAATGCAGGAGCGTGCGGGGGAATGAGCACTTGTGTTTTGGAGAGACAGCAGAGATGACTCATGGAGAATGCAGGAGCGTGCGGGGGAATGAGCACTTGTATTTTGGAGAGACAGCAGAGATGACTCATGGAGAATGCAGGAGCGTGCGGGGGAATGAGCACTTGTGTTTTGGAGAGACAGCAGAGATGACTCATGGAGAATGCAGGAGCGTGCGGGGGAATGAGCACTTGTGTATTGGAGAGACGGCAGAGCAGTCTCGTGGAGAACGCAGGAGCGTGCGGGGGAATGAGCACTTGTGTATTGGAGAGACGGCAGAGATGACTCATGGAGAACGCAGGAGCGAGCGGGGGAATGAGCACTTGTGTTTTGGAGAGACGGCAGAGATGTCTGTGGCTGAACCATCATTTGTCCAGCAACAATCTAATGTGCAAGTCAGTCTTAAAGGGGCGGTCTAACACTAACTATTGGCACTTGGCGATTCCTTGGCACTGCTAACCTCTTAAATTCACCTCCTCGCTTGCTTGTTTTCCATCTATTGCATACTATCACTTATGACTGACTGCTCTGGCTTCATAAAGGCAGAGATGGATGGAAAGATGCTCTGAAATGATTGGCCGCAGTGACGCACTGAGCGCCTGTACTTGGTTTGAACATTCTGTGTGGGCAGAGTCCCTTTAAGCTGCCTCCCCCTATATAACATACAGATGAATACGTGCCGCTGTACGTCCCACCAGGCAGGTGCTAGGCTGCCATGGAAGAGTGCGACCTACATACGGGCAGAGCGGCCGGTGTGCAGGGGCTCTCTGGTCTTTTCCATAGTGGCCTTTGGATCATTTCATGCATGTACCGGCAGCTTCCCTGGCGCTTATGGCAGACATACACTACAACATATGTGAGAAAAGCGCCTCCCTGTGTAAGAAGCGGTTCTACTGGCTGAGCCCTCCTATGTCTGAAGCATCCTACCGTGCTCCATGCCTATTTATACAGACATGACCCAGATGTCGGAAACCGCCATTAAAAGCCGCCGTGTGAAATCATTGGCAGATACTAGAGTGACCGAATTAGCTGAGAAATGGCCATCGTGCATGGCTAACCGGAGCCCGTGGAGGAGGTACTACAACTCTCATTTTCTTTGTCCGCAGGTTCCAGCACAGGAGCAGTGGATGAGATGCTCGATGCAGAGAATAAACGGCTTTCAGAAAATCTCTCCACCAAAGTGACGCGGCTGAAATCGGTGAGTCCGTTGAGTGCAACACCTACAGTGACAAACGCTGTCAGTCATGCCTCCGTCAACAGATTTTTGTGGGCAGAGATTAATTTTCTTATATTTTTCATTATTTTGCTACCTCTTTTGCCTGGCAGCTGCTCGCTCCTCGCCATTCCCATAGGAAGTAAGAAAGTTAATTATAGACGCCCTCCTCTCATCAAAGTTTTTATCCTCCTAATATGCAGTCATAGTATATAGCACCGTGTACTTACAATTGCTCATTTTCCCTTTCTACCCAGCTAATTTTTCTCTTTTCTCTGCTCTATATAGGAACAGGAAGTCTCTTGTCTCCGCATTTATCATTCCCCTCTTCATCTCCTGGCCCAGCTGATCCTTCCCTCCTGCCAAGAACATTTGCAGTGACTTATGACTCATGCAGGGAAAATTGACCTCCTGTTTCTACACAGAGCTTGATTCAGCTAGTCAGTTATTAATCATGATGTCATAGACCTAATTGAAAAGGGAAAAATTATTTGGGTAGAAAGGCAAAATGAGCAATTGTAAGTACACAGTGCTGTATGATATGACTCTGGTAAGGTCGATTCCTCGTGGATAATTTCCTGTCCCCCCCCTTCAAACACAGACCAGCACAACCATTCTTGGGTGTAAATCGGCCACAGCTGCCAATTTATTGATATTTTTGATACTTAAGAGACACTTGGTGAGGTCCTCGAAGCTAAAAAGGGGGGCCTGGTAGTTTATCATTCCAGGGCATTGCCCCTTCCCTCCCAACCTTACTTCTAGCCGCGAGACCCAGAAGCACCAATAATCCGAGGGAGAGGTTGCCTTCCTGTCAATGTGATCTCGTCATTCCACCACCGGGTATCACCCAAACTCCTAATACTGTGACCCTGGCGCTCCGTCGCCGAGTGTCACCCAATTTTTTCCATTAATGTGAATCCGACGTTCCACCGCCGGGTATCACCCAATCTCACTAGACCACCACCACAACACCGTCCAATGAAGGAGATCCATGTATTCCAGGAGTTCCCAAAAGGTAATTTTAACCAACTTCGAGGACCCACCAGCGCCACGCCGAGAGCACCTTGACCCACTCAAGTGCTCGAGACCCCACCAAACGTCATTGCTGTGGCCTCCTGTTTTTTTTTTTTTTTTTCTTGTCCCCTAAGTCCATAAATCCGTCCCCACTGCATTAGGTGTATTCCATCTGCCAGCCAAAACACTTTTCCATACGATTAAAAAACTGCATGGCATTCCGCTACTGTCCCATGCAGCTCCGCAGATTTGGATACTTCCTTGTTAACTTTTCCGGGTATGACCACACTATTTCAAATTCGTGAACCCCGCCCACAGCTGCTCCAAATCTCTTTATGTCGCAAACTAGCTGCTTCCCACGGTGGACTCCCAGGTCATTATCCCCTACATGTAAAACTAATATATCGGGAGCTCCATGATGAAGAACTGCTGTTTGATACTCGTGTGGATTACCCTGCCCCAAGTTGAATCCCCTAACTCCATCTGTCTCCTCCTGTCCATCAGTTTGTCTGCTCGTAGCACTCCCCAGTGAACCTGAGAATGGGCTAGAATCCAAATTTGTAGAGCAACTTGCTCTGTAAGAGAACAAACGAAAGTTGATGCACCGTTTTAGTTAACTGAAACTTCAGCCATGTGATATCTGGTAGGTCATATGTAGGACCGGTTCCGTTGTGACTCCCACCGGTCAATTTTCATTATGATTCCTGGACTTAAACATCCTCTCACTGCCTCCGTAGCAGCCCCTATTTGAAAAGAATGACTTCCCTAATTGTGCGGCTCCATAACCGCTTTCACCAATCACTTTTTGAAACCCCTAACAAACTGATATTTCGACATGAATGACCTATCCTCATGACATAACAGGGGTCCTCCGTGTCTGGGCCTGGAGGCCATGAAAATACCAAAACATAGCCACGGGCATCCAATAGAATCCTGCACCTTTCCCAACATAACCTTCTTTCCTCTTGCCCTTTGATTAGTCTTCGACTTTCCAATCCCAAATTCCAACCCTCTGTTGTGTGGCTATAATATCTCCAGCTAGAATACCCACGTCTGTCTGACTAAAAATTCTTTGTCAAATCAGTTCTATTCCGAAGGGGAGGGGGGGTAGCAACAGAATGCATACCTGTATAATGACATATATCATCCTTCAAAACTATTATCCTGCCTGTATTGTAGCCAGCTGATCAATTTCCAGGTTTTTGTCTAGAAACACCCATATGTGCAATAGTTGGGTCTAGAAACACCCAAATGTACAATAGTTGGGTCTAGAAACACCCAAATGCACAATAGTTGGGTCTAGAAACACCCAAATGCACAATAGTTGGGTCTAGAAACGCCCATATGTACAATAGTTGGGTCTAGAAACGCCCATATGTACAATAGTTGGGTCTAGAAACGCCCATATGTACAATAGTTGGGTCTAGAAACACCCAAATGTACAATAGTTGGGTCTAGAAACGCCCATACAGTTGTGGCCAAAAGTATTGACACCCCTGCAATTCTGTCAGATAATACTCAGTTTCTTCCTGAAAATGATTGCAAACACAAATTCTTTGTTATTATTATCTTCATTTAATTTGTCTTAAATGAAAAAACACAAAAAGAATTGTCTTAAAGCCAAATTGGATATAATGCCACACCAAACATAAAAAAGAGGGTGGACAAAAGTATTGGCACTGTTCGAAAAATCATGTGATGCTTCTCTAATTTGTGTAATTAACAGCACCTGTAACTTACCTGTGGCACCTAACAGGTGTTGGCAATAACTAAATCACACTTGCAGCCAGTTGACATGGATTAAAGTTGACTCAACCTCTGTCCTGTGTCCTTGTGTGTACCACATTGAGCATGGAGAAAAGAAAGAAGACCAAAGAACTGTCTGAGGACTTGAGAAACCAAATTGTGAGGAAGCATGAGCAATCTCAAGGCTACAAGTCCATCTCCAAAGACCTGAATGTTCCTGTGTCTACTGTGCGCAGTGTCATCAAGAAGTTTAAAGCCCATGGCACTGTGGCTAACCTCCCTAGATGTGGACGGAAAAGAAAAATTGATAAGAGATTTCAATGCAAGATTGTGCGGATGTTGGATAAAGAACCTCGACTAACATCCAAACAAGTTCAAGCTGCCCTGCAGTCCGAGGGTACAATAGTGTCAACCCATACTATCCGTCGGCATCTGAATGATAAGGAACTGTATGGTAGGAGACCCAGGAAGACCCCACTTCTTACCCCGAGACATAAAAAAGCCAGGCTGGAGTTTGCCAAAACTTACCTGAAAAAGCCTAAAACATTTTGGAAGAATGTTCTCTGGTCAGATGAGACAAAAGTGGAGCTTTTTGGGCAAAGGCATCAACATAGAGTTTACAGGAGAAAAAAAGAGGCATTCAAAGAAAAGAACACTGTCCCTACAGTCAAACATGGCGGCGGTTCCCTGATGTTTTGGGGTTGCTTTGCTGCCTCTGGCACTGGACTGCTTGACCGTGTGCATGGCATTATGAAGTCAGAAGACTACCAACAAATTTTGCAGCATAATGTAGGGCCCAGTGTGAGAAAGCTGGGTCTCCCTCAGAGGTCATGGGTCTTCCAGCAGGACAATGACCCAAAACACACTTCAAAAAGCACTAGCAAATGGTTTGAGAGAAAGCACTGGAGACTTCTAAGGTGGCCAGCAATGAGTCCAGACCTGAATCCCATAGAACACCTGTGGAGAGATCTAAAAATGGCAGTTTGGCGAAGGCACCCTTCAAATATCAGGGACCTGGAGCAGTTTGCCAAAGAAGAATGGTCTAAAATTCCAGCAGAGCATTGTAAGAAACTCATTGATGGTTACCGGAAGCGGTTGGTTGCAGTTATTTTGGCTAAAGGTTGTGCAACCAAGTATTAGGCTGAGGGTGCCAATACTTTTGTCTTGCCCATTTTTGGAGTTTTGTGTGAAATGATCAATGTTTTGCTTTTTGCTTCATTCTCTTTTGTGTTTTTTTCATTTAAGACAAATTTAAATGAAGATAATACCAAAGAATTTGTTTGCAATCATTTTCAGGAAGAAACTGAGTATTATCTGACAGAATTGCAGGGGTGTCAATACTTTTGGCCACAACTGTATGTGTAATAGTTGGGTCTAGAAACACCCAAATGTACAATAGTTGGGCAGTAATAATTTTTTTAAATCTACCTGCTACTATTCCTGGAATAGTGCTGAGTATATAGGGGAAGATATGATAAATATAGAGTAATTAAAAGCTGTACCCAATGTAACATCAACCTTATAACCGACTATTAGCTAACCTTCATAATACCTGGACATAGTCATTGAAATGAACCTATGTTACTTGTTTTTCGTGCACTGGTGTACCCGCACTTGCTGGGTCCAGGTCATCGGGGCTAGGCATATCGCCGTACCTGTTCCATGTATTTATCTACATTACCCCAAGCTGCTCTCTGTTAATGAAAAGGAAACTGGGAAGAGGTTTATTCAATTTTGTGTTAATGCACTTGACCACTTCTTTCTTTAGTTGCTCCCCCTGACTGACGGTCCTCAGATTAGGCATACAGCTCTTCAGGTTATTGCACCGGATTACTGCTTGTCCAGAGGCCGGCCTTAAAGAAACAAGACTTGGTCAATATAACAGTCACGATTCATGCCGCAGCATTCCCAACTCACCAACACACATGAATAGCAAGAGGGGGTCCTCTAACTTCTCGGCTCGCACACCGGGCCCACGATAGTTATTACGATTTTTTTTCCCATTTTTCTCTGCTCTACGTAGGAACAGGAAGTCTCTTGTCTCCGCATTCATCATTCCCCTCTTCATCTCCTGGCCCAGCTGATCCTTCCCTCCTGCCAAGAACATTTGCAGTGACTTATGACTCATGCAGGGAAAATTGACCTCCTGTTTCTACATAGAGCTTATGATTCAGCTAGTCAGTTATTAATCATGATGTCATAGACCTAATGGAAAAGGGAAAAATTATCTGGGTAGAAAGGCAAAATGAGCAATTGTAAGTACACAGTGCTGTATAATATGATGAGTGCAATATATGAAGAGGGTAAAACCTTTGATTTGAGGAGGGCTTCTTTAACCAAAGCATCCTCAAGGTGTCATGTGAAACAATAAAAGCGTTTTCCAGGAGCGTCACGGCCCTTCTCTATTGGCCGGATTAGAACCCAGACCCATTTGTGTGAGAGGCTGTGCTGCAGTACCAGACACGGGCTCTGAATAAGAGTGGCGCTGTTTCTGGATGAAGGGATCTCGTGCAGACCCTTTTTGTGTAGGGTTAGGGAACAGTTCCTGATTTGGGATCTTGATGCTCAGACCCATCTTGCACCATCTGTGATAATGGACTTGTGCTTCTTCTGCAGCTTGCGCTTGACATTGACCGAGAAGCGGATGACCATAACAATTATCTGGATGGCATGGTGAGGATCCACTATCTAGTTCTGAGCGGATCAAGTGGACAGGAACATGTATGAACTGGCTGCACATGATAGAAATAAAGGGTCTATTTTACCCCCCAAAAACACCACGTTTGTCCATGGGCTGTCTGGGATTGCATCTCCCCCAATTCATAATAACTGCAACTTAACTCCTTGCATACTGCATTGCAGCACACAAGGGAACGAAATCTCCGACACCAGTGGCAGGGGATGACTTGCTTTTATAAAAAAAAAAACAACTCTGATCTTGCTCCTTGAAAATGTCTGTGATGCTTCTAGTGGTAGTCATGTGAAGTACAGCCTGTCATGGGTTATGCCAGTCCTAGATGGACACATCTGTGTGTGAGCAGCACGGAAGACTACACTCATTTATATTAATTTAGTATTTTAGAAAATGCAGAAAAAAAAAAATATTGAATACAATTTATGACTGTTCTATCGGGACACCATATATGCCTATTTGATTTAGTATCTCAGGACATTCATTTAATAAACATTATGGCCCCCGATTTATCATGGTCTTTACACTCTCTTCCAGAGTAAAAAGAGTTGGAATAGTGACTTTGAAATTTGTGCCTTATTCATTACTTAATTTGTACTTGTTTATTTTAAGTTCTCTTTGTTTTGCCTTTACTTGGTTTCGTCAAGACAAAAAAAAAGAAGAGGAAACCAACTTAAAATAGGCACAAATTAAATGCTGAATAAGGCACAAACATTATGGTCACTATTAGGGAAGAGTCAGACGGCCGTATAACTCGGATGAGGATCGCAATGCTCGGACTGGCCGGCGGCTCTCCTGACCCGAGCGGGACAGCTTGTATTTCCATGCAGCTGTCACTCTCAGGTTGGAAGAGCTGACGGCCAGTCCAAGCATCGCGTTCAATCCTCATCAGGGTTATATGTCCATCTGACTCTTCTCTTCGTAACTTTTTTTCTGGGGTAAAAGTAGTTCTAAGACTGATGAATCAGGGGGCCATGATGTTTATTGGATATATGTCCAGAGTTACTAAGGCTACTTTCACACATCAGGTTTTCGGCGTCAGGCGCGATCCGGCGTCGTGCCGGAACGCCGGATCCAGCAAATATTTCATAAAACCGGATGTGACGGATCCGTTTTTCTGCCGGATCCGTCTTGTTCTTGACAGACAAAACCGGATCCGTCTCATCCGGTTCATCCGTTTTTCGATCCGTTGTTCGACGGATTACGCCGGATCCGGTTTTTAAACGCCCCTTGTGGCCTTCCGAACGGGATTGGCTACGGGAAAACTATATATAGCGTGTTCCTACAGCCCTTCTTTGACAGGTTGGAGAGGAGAAAGTGCAGGTTGGAGATAAGAGCAAGTTACTGGCGAAGATGGATGTTGTCATTGGAAATATTTTGAAGAATTTGGCGGATTTTACAGTGGAGGCGAATCGTTTGAGGGTGATTGTTCTGGAGAAGGAGAGAGCGAGACAGCAGCGCATCAGGCATCGTAGATGACGTTTGTGGATCCACCCCATCACAGCCAAGAGAATGACGCGTGGGGTCTATTCTACACTCTGCATGGACTTTCGACGAAACCCGGATACATTTTTTGGATATGTTCGGATGAAAATGGAGAATTTTGATTACTTGGTGGAGCGCATTGCACACCTCATAAGAAAAGCGGACACCTATTGCCGCTTCTCTGTTTCACCCGCAGAGCGTCTGATGGTGACTTTAAGGTAAGCCACATTTATTGGATGTGCTCGCATCAGAGCACACTTTCACTGCAATCTTGTTGGTGGTAGTTTGTACCTCCAAGTGTTATAGCTGAGTTTTGGTATGTAATGCTGTGATTTAAAACTAATTTATTGTTTTTTAATTCCCCACAGATTTCTTGCAACTGGAGAATCCCTTTCGTCACTGCATTTCCAGTACAGACTCGGGATTTCCACCATATCTGGAATAGTGAAGTACACATGCCGTGCACTGTGGGACTCCTTAGCTGAAGAGTTTTTACCAGAGCCCACAACAGAGAGGTGGATTGAAATTGCTGACAAGTTTCAACAGATATGTCAGTTTCCCAACTGCTTGGGCGCTGTGGACGGGAAAAATATCCGTATTGTAAAGCCAGCCGGATCGGGATATTTCAATTACAAGAAATATTTTTCAATTGTCCTCATGGCCATCGCTGACGCGGAATACAAATTTATTGCTGTTGATATTGGGGCCTATGGCCGCTCCAATGACTCTCAAGTTTTCAAACTGTCTGCCATGGGGCGTAAACTGTATGGAAACACCTTCCAGTTCCCACCCCCTAGACCGCTGCCGCAAACATCTGGTCCACCTATGCCATTTGTCTGTGTAGGGGATGAAGCCTTCCAGCTGTCAGAACACCTTTTGAAACCGTACTCTAGCAGAGGATTGACAAGAACAAAACGCATTTTTAATTACCGCCTCACAAGAGCAAGAAGAATGGTTGAATGTACCTTTGGTATTCTGACAGCCAAATGGCGGGTCCTATTGACTGCGATCAACCTCAAGACAGAAACTGTGGACGAGGTGATCAAAGCTTGCGTGGTACTCCACAATTTTGTTATCTGCAAGGAACCCATTTCCATTGAGGACACCTCTGAAGAAACCACCTTGCAAGATTACCATGACATTACCACTAGAAGTTCTGTGACGGTTTCAGTAATGAGGGACAATTTTGCACTATACTTTGTCACCTCAAGGCAGAGTACACTGGCAGGATGACAGAGTGTGAAAGATTTGTGCCCTTAACCAAACTTGTGTACCTTCTGTACCAACAGTATATACCTTTGCCAACCAAAGTTGGCTATCTTGTCATGGTCTTACTATTTTTACCTTTAGGCCACAGGTTTGTACCTGGTTGTGTTTTATGGAAAGTATTTCACCTTTTAACAAAAGTTGTGTACATTGTTAGGAAATCACCAACAATAAACACAACTTTTTAGGTGAAATACTTTGCTTCAAACACAACCAGGAACACAACTGTGGCAAAAAGCTAAAATTTACCCACAGTTATATACCTAGTTTTGAATACCATTTTACCTTTTAAATACCCTGTATTTAACCCTTTTGGCCGCAGAAAGAAATGACAGACAACCAGTGTAAAATAATTTAACTTTTATTGAAAAATGTTTTTTTTAGTAAACTGTTTTTAAATTTTAATAAACTTTTTTAATAAAGCTTTGAAACCATAAAACTGGTCATTTTTATTAAAATACACACATTATAAATCTGTGTAGTGTGGGGTGGAAATACTGCTGGAGGGGCTGCGGGACACTTCGACACTGGGAGTGTGGAGAGAGGACTGGGATCGTGGTGGGGAAGGAACAGTTAGAGGTGAAGGTGTGGAAAAAGCTACAGAATGGGTGGACATGTGGGAGGCAGAAGAGGTGGTGGGCGGTGGAGTGGAGGGTTGGGCAGGGACTGTAGGAGCAGATGATGTTGATGGCAAGTTGTATTGGGAAGGAGTTTGGTATGGGGCAGGTTGCTGGTACTGGGGAGTTTGCTGGTACTGGGGAGGTTGCTGGTACTGGGGAGGTGGATGGTATGTAATAGGAGGGGGAGGATGGAAAGTGGCTGGAGGGGGTGCAGATGGAGGAACTACTGGGGTGGGAAGAGGAGGTTGGGAGGTAACGTGCTGGAGAGCACCGTGGCATGAATGCATTACATGCATCTGCTGGGTAGGAGATAGCGTTTCCATGCGCTCCACAACAGACCTGAAAAAGGTGTGGTTTGGTGAAGATCTTGCTTCTGAATGCATGGTTTGCAGAAGTGTCTTCACCTCCAGAATGCTGGAGTTGATCTGCTGAAAGCCTGCGGAGATTTGCTCTGACAAGACTTTTAGACAGTTCTGGAAAGATGCATTCAGATGCAAGAACTCTGGCGCATAAGTCTTTTCCTGACCCCGCTCGGCCCAGTACCCGCAGGTGTACTAGAGGTGGCAGGGGCAGAAGGGTGGGGTAAAGGGAAAGCGATCTCCTCACCAGCAGCTTCATGTAATGTAGGCGGCCACGATGCTCCTGTGCTGGTGGATGGGACAGAGGGGTCGAATGTGTGGGAAGGCTGTGAAGGTGCAGATGTATCGGGGCGGTCGAAGTGTCCCTCGGTGCCGGTCTCCTCAGGGATCGCCTCAGAAGGGTCCAACCGTGCAGGCTCCCGAGTGCTGCTCACCGTGCTGTGGAATAAAGAGAAAAAAAAAACTATTAAAAAAGTGACGTGGTATGGCCCTGGCTGAAAAAAAAAAGTTACATTAAACATTTTTTTTTTCACATGTGGTGTGTAATATTTACCTTCTGGTGACCATTGTTTCCCGGAGGAACGACAGGGCTCGTGCGTACTTGTACTTGCTCCTGCGTCCTCCAGATCCACTCGGGGCCCGCATCTCTTTATTGAACTCCTTCTTGAAACGATCCCTCACAGACCGCCACCGCTTCACAATTCTGTCCCCTGAAACGAGAAAGGAGTGGTTAGTATACAACATCAGTGTTTCCCAAACTCCAGTCCTCATGGTCCCCAGGGGTCATGTTTTCAGGATTTCCATAGTAAATAGAAATCCTGAACACATGATCCGTGGGGACCACGAGGACTGTTGTTCGGGAAACACTGGTTTACATCAAGCAACCGGTACTGTATATACTTACGCTCTTTAATCTGGGCCCGAACATCGAGGTCCTCCCAGCGGTCCACAAGGAGCGAACAGATTTCCTCCCAGAGTCGCCGGGTAACGATCAGGTCAGCGTGGCGGCGGTCAGCCATATTCCAGAGCGGCTCCCTTTCTCTGACGAGATCGATGAGGTGGTCCACATCGAGTCCTCCATCCTCACCGTCAGAGTCGGGAGCACGCTGTGAAGGCTGTTAAAGAAAAAGACATAAATAACATAATTAGCCTCCACAAAAGAAATGAAATAAAAAGTGCAAAAAAACAAAGCAAAAATATTTATACTTACACGCTGGTGACCGCCGCGTTGCTGTCGCCGACGACCCTGGGAGGCACTGCGAGGACCTCTTGGCCGAGCACCAGATTGGGAAGACTAGAGAAGAAAACAAAAAATGTTATGTCTTTGGATGTAGGCATTTGTTTGCTGTGTGTGGTCTGCAGAACATTGTTTTCTATGTGTTGTGTGTAGTGTGATGTTGTGTTTCTGCGTTTGATGCCAAAAACTTACCAATTGTGAGCCCACTCCAGGTGTCTGTCCACCCCTTCCTTCTTCTGGGAGCTCCTCTTCATCTTGTGATTCCTGTTTTGAAATAAAAGGCAATGAATAGACATAAATTACAGAGATGATGGATTTTGGAAATAAAAACTTACAGTCAAACGCTGACGATGCGAGGGAGGGCTCCCAGAAGAAGATGTGCTGTCTTCCTGCTGGCCAGACTCCATGGCTGTGGGTGGTGTTACAGCTGCTGCCAGTGCTGCTGCTGCTGCATCTCTTGGGCGGCTGTTGAATAAAGAGAAACAAAGGGCCAATGAATATCTTGATATTCCATGGCCCTAGTTTGGAGGAATGGGGGATTTGATAATTACCGTCTCTCATCTGCTGCTGGACTCCCCTCCTCAGCATGTTCCATTTGCTGCTCCATTTGGCGTGGTGGTGGTGCTGATGGTGCTGCAGTGGTCTCCTGCCTTCTCCTGCGCCTGGTTGCTGTCTTGGGTGGCATGTTGGGTGTGGCTGAGGGTCCCACTGTCTTGCTTTTATATATGTGTCTTGTGGGCAGAGCTACTGAGCATGCTCAGACCAAAAAAACCGGATCCGGCGCATTGCGGCGCTCATAGGCTTTCATTGTGTGAAAAAGCCGGATCCGGCGTGTCCGGCTTTTTCGCCGGAGACAAAAAACGTTACAGTAGCCGTTTTTTCCAGACGCCGGATTGAGACACATTGCCGGATCCGGCGAAAACCGGATGAAACGCATGGCCATCCGGCGCAAATGCAAGTCAATGGGGGGGAAACCGGATCCGGCATTGCATTTCGCCGGATCCGGTTTCTGTCAAAAGCGCCGGATCGCGCCTGACGGCGAAAACCTGATGTGTGAAAGAGGCCTTAATCGCATCAATATATTAGGTGTCCTGATATCACAATGTACTACCTATATTACAGCAGTATTGCTTTTTTATTTCTGAGTTTTTCAAAATACTGAATTAATGTAAATGAAATACTAATATGCATTATATGCACACTAAGCAGATTGTACCATAAGGGCACAGTCACAGATTTTGTTGGACACATTTCTGCTACTGTTTTATTCATATGAGCGAGGTTTGCAGAAATGCATGCATATACATACACACCCTAAAAAATTAAATGTTTTGGAAAAAGTAAAAATTAAAGAGCTATTCCTATCCCTATTATGTTCCCCAGCTGGCAATACCTCTTAAAAGCCTGCTGCCTGTGTATATCTGGTGCATTATATGCCAGTTATTACCATGTACATCACTGTTCCGTTTTTCTCTTACCCCGAGGACTCTGACTTTATGAGTGTGACCGGCCTTCTGAGCGGCAGCGTAAAACGATTCACAGGAATGGCTCGATCTGGACGGGACAATCGCAAGCTCCTGTGCTATGTGTCGGCCGGGCTGGTGGGACTCTTCTTCATCCTGTATTATCTTGTATTGCGGGCCAGCACGTGATGGCCAAGGACCCTTCATTATAAAGGACGTTGGTTTTGTACAGACACCCGGTGACCCACAGGCGGAGAGGGGCTTTTGGCTTGATGTAAAAGCTGAAGGAGGGTCTTGGCACTTTAAATGAAACGCTTCAGCAGCAAGGACTGTCTATTAACCTTTGTGTTTCTCTTTTTAATGAGTAAAACGATCTCCTGGCAGATCAATAGGAACCACCGTTATGTTGATGATAAATCCTTACATATAGTTTTCACCCAAATCTTGACAATGTCTGTCTACTTAAACATACAATGTTATAACATTCCTGATAAAGAGCTTCCTGTTATTCTTCGAGTTCATCCATTGTTGGCATTTAGGAACCACACACTATAGTGGAAAGTCCATAGGATGAATACCAGCACTGTCAGTAAGTTATAACCAGTCTTAAGAGTTAAAAAGCAGCGAGAAGGATTGTGAAACATTGGAAGTATTGAACCTGGAAGACGCGTTTATTTACCATGAACCGCCGTTGTCCGAACGTTCCAGTGTTTCACATGCCTCTTTGCTGCTTTTTAATGCTCTGAAATGAAATTGTGGTGTTTTTATGACCGCTGAGTGCTGCAATTGTCTTGTATGTTTTACACTTTACAGGACATCCTAAGAGATTCCATTGACTTAGAACTGGGCACTTGGGGTCTGCATGGAAGGTGGCGCAGGCTACGCCACTCTTGCTTTCAAGAAGAGAATCGCTAAGAATCTGAGAGTAGCAGTGTGTACAGATCCTGCAATGTAAATATAACCTCTGTAAAAAGTTACATGCATTACTTTTATTGCTTTGTACTTTGTTTTTGCATTACATCATGCTTTATAGCGTCTTTTCATCTACTGCTGCCTTGACAATGCACTGCCTCTCTTACTGAGTGCAGTGGAGGAGCTGCTTCCATTGGGAACCAGCAGAATTGTGAATGTAGCTCTTAGATAAAATGCAGGCTGTAATGGTCACCATTCACATTAGATGGGTGCTGGCAGACTCTCCCATACACAGGAGCACTCTTTCAGTGACAAAGTCGCAGACTGACGCCTTGGCTGGCAACTTATCTCTTTGTGAAAGCAGACATGCCCAATCAACTTCTCCCCGTCCAACAGTCAATCAGCACCTCCATACACATTAGATACAGGCACAGCAGGTGCTGGTGGACACGGCTGATGTACACAGACATGCACAGCAGGTTCTGGCGGAAACGGTTGGTACACAGACAGGCACGGCTGATACTGGCAGACAAGGCTGGTGTACACACAGGCACGGCAGGTGCGGACAGACACAGCTGGTAGACGGGCACGTCAGGCGCTGGAAGACACGACTCGTACACAGACAGGCACGGCTGGTGTACACAGGCGTGGCAGGTGCTGGCGGACACGGCTGGTGTACACAGGCGTGGCAGGTGCTGGTGGACACGGCTGGTGTACACAGGCGTGGCAGGTGCTGGCGGACACGGCTGGTGTACACAGGCGTGGCAGGTGCTGGCGGACACGGCTGGTGTACACCGGCGTGGCAGGTGCTGGCGGACACGACTGGTGTACACCACCAGCACCTGACACGGCTGGTGTACACAGACAGGCGTGGCAGGTGCTGGAAGACACGGCTGGTACACAGATAGGCACGGCAGGTTCTGGAAGACACGGCTGGTACACAGGCACGGCAGGTTCTGGAAGACACGGCTGGTACACAGGCAAGCAACAGGTGGGGGTGCCTTAAATAGTGTCTCCCAGCTATTAGTTAAAGACAATGCGTGCTGTCTCTTAAATAGATCAGGAGTGCGTACGCACCTTAAGCACTGTGCCTGGGGATCTGCCAGATGTGAACAGACCGCAGCAGGAGGAAGTGCGGGCCAAGGGCCGGGGTGGTGAGTTGCCGTCCCTGCCGGAGGAGAGGGTGGGGGAATCGTGCAGACACACCAACACTACAATCAGCGGAAAAGTGTAATAGAAACACGTCACCACTTCTGCATTTTTCACCCAACCTTCGTTTGGGCTTACAAATACAGATGTAAAATACTGATCAAATACTGAACCTGTGAATGTGGCCCTAAATGGTCTTCTAAAAACTGGCAATGGTTTGGGATTTGATTTTCGAGTCCCATCTTCAACCCAAAAAGTCCAACTATCTCATCTTAAAAAATAAATAACAGTCCATAGCAGTGCTCCACCTGGTCCATCAAGAGTCACTCATCTCATCAGTCCACAAAACCTTTGAAGAAACTGTCTTGAGCTATATCTTAGCCCAGTCTTGGTGTTTCCACTTCTGTCTCTTGCCCAGTGGTGGTCCGAGCTCAGCCTCCTTACCTCAGCCATGTCTTTGAGCACTGATCACCTTGTACTTCTGTGTCTTGCTCAGTGGTAGTCCGTTCCAGCCTCTTTACATCGGACATGTCTCTGAGCACTGATCACCTCTTGTACTTCTGTGTCTTGTTCAGTGGTGGTTGGTTCCAGACTCCTTACATTTACCATGTGTTATGAATGGGCACCGAGGAGGATAGCAGGCCCAAGCTAAGCCACAGAAAACTAGAGAGGATGGTAATTAAGCGGATCGCAGACCCCTGATCCTGTCCACACAACTTGCAGTAGCCGTGGAGCATGCCTACCATGATCTTAGACGCCTCGGCACATCCGGAGAGCTAAGCCTAAAGCAAGAAAGGGGAAATCTAAACTGCCCTGGAGCAGACCCCAAAGGAATAGATAGCCCCCAAAAATATATTGTCGGTGAGACAAGATGAAAACAGAAACGCAGGCAGAAAAATAGACTGAGCAAACGATGGGGCCCACACTGACTAGACAGGACAGGAAAGGAAAGACACTGTCTGCAATCATGCAAAAAAACACTGCAAAAAGTCCAACACGTCTGATGCACAAAAACACTGAAGTCGCATGACTTCGCCCCCACTATATCAGCACTCTGGTATATTCTGAAAGCAAAGCAAAAAGAGACCAATATAACGGGACAAAACAAACTGGCCCATGCAGTAACATATGGGCGGTGATTCAGCACAGCCCCAGCCGGAACTGGCTGACCCGCACAAAGCAGAGATAAACAAAACCAGATCAAATGCAAACAGAATAACCAATGAACCACTTAGCTGGACATGCAGGGAAAGAGCAGGAGACATCAGACCGCAGAAGGAATTGGAAGAAGATCGCCAGCAGGGATAGAGGGAGTCAGCTGTCTTAAATCCCAATCAGAAACCCCTGCTCTCCAATCGTCTTCCTCATTATCAGGTGGCAAGCCTCTGTCAATCAGATCAGCTCCACTACCTCCAGTAACCACCAGAGGGAGTCCAGAAAGAGAACACACAACCCCTCTGTCAATCTGACCAGCTCCACTACCTTCAGTAATCACCAGAGAGAAGCCAGAGAGAGAATTCACAAGAGCCATGTCTCTGAGCACTGATCACCTTGTACTTCTTCTGTGTCATGTTCAGTGGTGGTCCGGTCTTGACCTCCTTACATTGGCCATGTCTCTGAGCACTGATCACCTTGTACTTCTGTGTCTTGTTCAGTGGTAGTCCGGTCTCGGCCTCCTCACCTCGGCCATGTCTGAGCACTAAATACCTTGTACTTCTGTGTCATGTTCAGTGGTGGTCCGTTCTCGCCCTCCTCACCTCGGCCATGTCTCTGAGCACTGAACACCTTGTATTTCTGTGTCTTGCTCAGTGGTGGTCGGGCTCAGCCTTCCTTACCGTGTACATCTGGGCCTCCAGGGAGGTTGCAGTACTGGAATATGGCAGCACTGGATGATAATGGCTTACCGGTCACTTCATGTTTCACTCTTCTCAAATCTTTGACAGTTAGTCTTTTTTTTTCCCAACACTTTTTTGCCACCTTCTTGTATATTTACAGGAACGTTTTTGATGGTTCTGTGATTACACCACAATATCTTACCAATTTCAATAGTGTTGCACCCTCTGTAAGACTTGTAACCATTTTTGACTTTTCAGAGTCAGTTAATTCTCTTTTTTTGGCCCATTTTATCTGCGGAAAACAAGCTGCCTAATAATTCTGCCCACCTTGATAAAGGGTGTTGATATCATTAGGCCTCACCTTCCATCATTACACCAATGATGAAGCAAATCACCTGATCTACTTCATCCAATAGGAATTCATGTTTATGCATCTTCATAAAAATGATGATATGGTCAAAATACTCAATTGTCTAATTCTGCTCATGGTGTGAGAGTGGATCTGATGGACATAGCCTATCCTTGTGTTACAGGCATGGCTGTTCATTTCACAAATAGAAAAAAATGGGCTAAAAGCCCTAGCCAGCTCACCAACCACAGCCACAGCATGGAACCTCGTCTGGACCAAACGATAGCTGATAGTAGACAAAAAAACATGAGTCCAGCTGATAAAATTTCTTGCTTTATTGAAAAAATTAAAATAGTACAGCGGCTTACTCCTCAAGAATGGATGGATGTGCTGTGAGGCACTGGAATAACAGCTACGCGTTTCGACCCTACATGGTTGATAAAGACCCATGTAGGGTCGAAAAGCGTAGCTGTTATTCCAGTGCCTCACAGCACATCCATCCATTCTTGAGGAGTAAGCAGCTGTACTATTTTAATTTTTTCAATAAAGCAAGAAATTTTATCAGCTGGAACACCCCTCATGTTTTATGGCTGTTCATTTACATGGCTGGCAAGAAATACTGAAGGTATAGCCATACAAGACTTTACCAATGATGAGAGCTGAGTAGTGTAGTTGCCAATAGATATGAAGACAAACCATATGTGCTCTCTGCCATTTTGGGGTCTATCCTGGAGACCCACCACCAGACCTGTGCTACCTTTTTAGGATATCCTGCCTTAAGGGTTCCCAAGGCTGTGACTCTCAAGGTGTTGCAAAACTAGAATTCCCATCTTGCCCTGACAGTCGCCCACTTAAAGATCTGGTTTGATAGTAAAACATTGCGGTAAGAGGTCCTGGTCCTTGGTCTACCCATCAAAGGCTTTGAAAAGGCCAATTTCCAATTAGATTTAAGGGATCGCTTCTCACCTACCTTATTTTTTTTAATTAAGTACATAATTGGATGTGTCCCTCTCCCCATTGTTCTTAGATCTAATTCTTCTTCTGATAACCATACAGGAGAGCAGATCTCTTAAAAGAGATGATCTGCCACGGGCCCAGGATTCTTTTCTTGTGGACATGTCAACCCAGAAAATTAGCTTCCTATTACTGTGGAAGCATTTGATGAAATCTCATCCACATACTACTGACTAAATCCATAGTGTAAACTGACCAGGGCTTCAAAATTGAAATCGGCAGCAATGATATGGCATCGTGGATACGTCCTGCAAGAACATAACCTGAAGGTTTGGGCCGTTTTCGGTCTGTTATTTTCAGAAAGAAATTATAGAAAACTTTTAACTGAATAAAACCAATACATTTTTGTGTATTCACAATATTACCTATGACTACATCTGTCCTGATAAAGAATGTATAGGTTGTATAGACTATATGCAGATTGCCTTTTCAGAAAGGGAGAAGACGAACTCTAGTGCCATCTATTGGAATTAGCAATCTGAAAGTCAATATTGCTCTTTTAACAAGAATTGCCACATGACTAAAGGGGGTTTTACACATAGCGATATCGCTATAACGTCACCAATTTTGTGACGTTATAGCAATATCGCTAGCGATATCGCTATGTGTGATGCCTCCGACCGGCTCCCCCGCTGTCCATCGCTGATCGCGCGAGAATGTCCGGCTCCATTTCTCGTCGTCAGCTTCCTGCTGGGGCTTCCTGCTGTGACAACGAGCGACACTTGGAAGCGGACGGAGGACGTCAGGATTGCTGTGTGTGAAAGGTAAGTATCGTGCGCTGCGTCGCTGCTGCATCGCTGTGAGGTCTGCCTGTGTGACAGCTCACTAGCGATCATTTAGCGATGCACCAGCGATCCTGACCGGGTTGGATCGCTGGTGCATTGCTAAATGTAAAAGGGCCTTTAGAATAGTTAGCCAAACCAGAAGCGCCATTTGCATACATGTTTCGGTGTGTTTGTACCTCATCAGTGCAAAGCAGGAGACCTGGTTTGGCTGATCGAGAAGCCACTAACGGGATTTAACGGGAAACATTTTTCTTTGTGGAGAGTGTCAAGCTCGTGTAAGGAGACTTCTTGCCCAAGCAATGTTCCTCTTGGAATTTAAATACACTCACTGGCCACTTTATTAGGTACACCTGTCCAACTGTGTGTTAAGACTTAATTTCTAATCAGCCAATCACATGGCGGCAACTCAGTGCATTTAGGCATGTAGACATGGTCAAGACAATCTCCTGCAGTTCAAACCGAGCATCAGTATGGGGAAGAAAGGTGATTTGAGTGCCTTTGAACGTGGCATGATTGTTGGTGCCAGAAGGGCTGGTCTGAGTATTTCAGAAACTGCTGATCTACTGGGATTTTCACGCACAACCATCTCTAGGGTTTACAGAGAATGGTCCGAAAAAGAAAAAAAATCCAGTGAGCGGCAGTTCTGTGGCCGGAAATGCCTTGTTGATGCCAGAGGTCAGAGGAGAATGGGCAGACTGGTTCGAGCTGATAGAAAGGCAACAGTGACTCAAATTGCCACCCGTTACAACCAAGGTAGGCAGAAGAGCATCTCTGAACGCACAGTGCGTCGAACTTTGAGGCAGATGGGCTACAGCAGCAGAAGACCACACCGGGTACCACTCCTCTCAGCTAAGAACAGGAAACTGAGGCTACAATTTGCACAAGCTCATCGAAATTGGACAGTAGAAGATTGGAAAAACGTTGCCTGGTCTGATGAGTCTCGATTTCTGCTGCGACATTCGGATGGTAGGGTCAGAATTTGGCGTAAACAACATGAAAGCATGGATCCATCCTGCCTTGTATCAACGGTTCAGGCTGGTGGTGGTGGTGTCATGGTGTGGGGAATTTTTTCTTGGCACTCTTTGGGCCCCTTGGTACCAATTGAGCATCGTTGCAACGCCACAGCCTACCTGAGTATTGTTGCTGACCATGTCCATCCCTTTATGACCACAATGTACCCAACATCTGATGGCTACTTTCAGCAGGATAATGCGCCATGTCATAAAGCTCGAATCATCTCAGATTGGTTTCTTGAACATGACAATGAGTTCACTGTACTCAAATGGCCTCCTCAGTCACCAGATCTCAATCCAATAGAGCATCTTTGGGATGTGGTGGAACGGGAGATTCGCATCAGGGATGTGCAGCCGACAAATCTGCGCCAACTGTGTGATGCCATCATGTCAATATGGTCCAAAATCTCTGAGGAATGCTTCCAGCACCTTGTTGAATCTCTGCCACGAAGAATTGAGGCAGTTCTGAAGGCAAAAGGGGGTCCAACCCGTTACTAGCATGGTGTACCTAATAAAGTGGCCAGTGAGTGTATATAAATAGCCTTTTCAGAGACGAAGAGGTCACAAACTCTAGTGCCATCTATTGGAATAGCAATTTTAAAAGCCATTATCAACCATTTAATGAGCCTTGACTTAGGGTAAAATGTCAAACCGGGAACACCATTTGCACACATGTTTCTGGAGGTTTGCTTATCATCTGTGCAATGTGTGATGTAGAAATTTGGCAGGATAAAACACCTCTGACAGGTGATCTAAGGGAGAACGTTTTTCCTTGTGGAGAATACCTAGTACCAAGCTCCTCCTTGAATAGCATTGCATGGTCTATATATCTCCTTACACTGACTTGGCAGTTTCCACAAGGAGAATGTTCACTCTTGTCAGAGGCCTCTCAACATAGAATAAAAGTAATTTTGAACCAGTAGGTGGAGGTCAAAATGGAGCAGTGCCTTGAGTGTGTAATTTACTTTATTTGTTAATGGAAACCCCCCCCCCCCCATTTTTGATAACCAGCCACAGGAAAGTGGACAGCTGTAAGCTGGTCTTATTAGGCTGGGAAGAGGATAAATATCCATTGACCTTCTTAGCCTAATAATATCATCCCCCAGCTGTCTGCTTTGCCTTTGCTGGTTATTAAAAAATGGGGGAGGAGGGTTCTAAAAAAAAAATGTTGTTGGGTCCCAACTTTATTACCTGGCATCAAGCCCAGGGGTTAGTAATGAAGAGGCATCTTATCACACAGCCCCATTACTAACCCAATAATCAAAAATAAAGACACAGAAAAAAAATTTTTTTGAATAAAGACTCCCCAATACATTCTCTGGTTTACACTTATTATTAAAAAATAATTCCAGCAGATCCAACACAATCCAATGTGGTAAACCACGATGTCCAGGGTTTCTCTCCTGCAACCTATGAAGCGTTGTTCTGAGAATGACGTTTCATAGGTTACTTGCGGTCATGTCTCACGCGTGATAATGTAATATTTTTTTTAGGGGCCCCCTATTTATAATAACCAGCAAAGGCAAAGCAGACAGCTGTGGGCTGATATTAATAGCCTGGGAAGGTCCATGATTGGCCCCTTCCCAGCATAAGACCTGCTTTACAGCTGTCTGTTTACCTTTGGCAGGTTATTATAGATAGGGGGGACCACACATTGTTTTTTAAAATTTATTTTATTCTTTTCCACTTTTCCACACTTGAGCAGCATCGCCACCCGTGATCCTGCGGTTGTACAGGCCGGGTCACAGGTGGCGCCGTCCAATCACAGCCATGTCAAAACTTGGCATGGCTGTGATAGCTCTGGAAACGCTCACAGCTTAAAAGCTTGTTGATTGACTGCGCTGCAGCATTTCAACAAAGTTTATTCGGCACTGAACCAGAATAGTAAAATGGATTTCCTGAAGAAAAAAAAAGTCGGTGTTTGGTACAGGACACTAGCTATCTGGTACAAACCTTAAACTTTACAGTTTGGGTGCTCTCATCCCTAGTCTTGAAGCTCAACAGTCCCACTCTTTGTTCACGGGGGCGATCACGTCTTGTCAAATGTATTTGGCAAGCGCTTATTCCCCTATCCCATTTGAGAACACATGCATGTTTGTCCAAGTCAGGGGTTAATAAAAAAAAAAAATAGCGGTCAGCTCTCTGCGCGAAGGGTCATATGATTCTATTGAGCAATTATTTGGCCATATTATGGCAACTTTATTTCATTTATTTTTGGCAATCTTAATTCAGTTGCTACAATACATTCTTTGGTTGATGATACAGTCATAAGTCTTATACTGAGTTTAGTATTAGTGCTTCCTTTAGTTTTATAAGGTCGGAGCGATGCTCATCTACATGATATGTACATGTGGATCTGTTTCCTTTTCGATTGCCCTGTAGCTCTGGACCCTGAAGGTGAGCTCCGATCAGTTGCCGCACCAGTGATCACCTTAGTTTTGTTAGCGGCTCAGCATCTTTCCTTATAAAGGATGATGTCCGTGTCAGGAAATTAGTAAATGGAAACTTTCTATATATGTTCTGTTATTGAATGCCAGTTTATTCAGAGGCCAAAACCCTCTTTTGCATGTACTCGATAGTGAGGATACCGGCTGTAATACAAAGGGTCTACAGATACACTTCTGGGACACATTATACACTCACTGGCCACTTTATTAGGTACACCTGTCCAACTGTGTGTTAAGACTTAATTTCTAATCAGCCAATCACATGGCGGCAACTCAGTGCATTTAGGCATGTAGACATGGTCAAGACAATCTCCTGCAGTTCAAACCGAGCATCAGTATGGGGAAGAAAGGTGATTTGAGTGCCTTTGAACGTGGCATGATTGTTGGTGCCAGAAGGGCTGGTCTGAGTATTTCAGAAACTGCTGATCTACTGGGATTTTCACGCACAACCATCTCTAGGGTTTACAGAGAATGGTCCGAAAAAGAAAAAAAATCCAGTGAGCGGCAGTTCTGTGGCCGGAAATGCCATGTTGATGCCAGAGGTCAGAGGAGAATGGGCAGACTGGTTCGAGCTGATAGAAAGGCAACAGTGACTCAAATTGCCACCCGTTACAACCAAGGTAGGCAGAAGAGCATCTCTGAACGCACAGTGCGTCGAACTTTGAGGCAGATGGGCTACAGCAGCAGAAGACCACACTGGGTACCACTCCTCTCAGCTAAGAACAGGAAACTGAGGCTACAATTTGCACAAGCTCATCGAAATTGGACAGTAGAAGATTGGAAAAACATTGCCTGGTCTGACGAGTCTCGATTTCTGCTGCGACATTCGGATGGTAGGGTCAGAATTTGGAGTAAACTACATGAAAGCATGGATCCATCCTGCCTTGTATCAACGGTTCAGGCTGGTGGTGGTGGTGTCATGGTGTGGGGAATTTTTTCTGGGCACTCTTTGGGCCCCTTGGTACCAATTGAGCATCGTTGCAACGCCACAGCCTACCTGAGTATTGTTGCTGACCATGTCCATCCCTTTATGACCACAATGTACCCAACATCTGATGGCTACTTTCAGCAGGATAATGCGCCATGTCATAAAGCTCGAATCATCTCAGATTGGTTTCTTGAACATGACAATGAGTTCACTGTACTCAAATGGCCTCCTCAGTCACCAGATCTCAATCCAATAGAGCATCTTTGGGATGTGGTGGAACGGGAGATTCGCATCAGGGATGTGCAGCCGACAAATCTGCGCCAACTGTGTGATGCCATCATGTCAATATGGTCCAAAATCTCTGAGGAATGCTTCCAGCACCTTGTTGAATCTCTGCCACGAAGAATTGAGGCAGTTCTGAAGGCAAAAGGGGGTCCAACCCGTTACTAGCATGGTGTACCTAATAAAGTGGCCAGTGAGTGTATATACTTTCATTCACATGGACACATTTTCTGCTGCAGTCTTTGATGTGCGACAAGTCCACGAGATCCGATTTGTCATGGATTTCACCTTTTGCAGTAATATTTGCAATACACATTGACATGCTGGGAATGTAAAATCCACGCAGCTTGGTAAAATCTCATTAATGTGCTGCTACTGGAATACGCTGAAGATTATACACTTTCAAATCTGGATGAAAAATCCAAAATGAGCAATCGATCATGTTCTGATGATAAATAGTTTTCTTAATTGTTTTTGAACATTTTTTTTTAATTTTCCATATCAATACCAAAATTAACCAGAAGCTACCAGCACCTTCATGCTGCACAAACCACAGGCAGCATGAATCAGACGCTGACTCCTTTATTGCAGCCATCTTTGTTCCAGTCTAAAATGCTGCAGTGCTTCAGAGAACTTGTATTTGTGAAAGCCGGCCGAGGATGACTAGTCCAGGAGGCAGGACCCATAATAATAATAATCTTTATTTTTATATAGCGCTAACATATTCCGCAGCGCTTTACAGTTCATACACATCTTCATCACTGTTCCCGATGGGGCTCACAATCTATATTCCCTATCAGTATGTCTTTGGAGTGTGGGAGGAAACCGGAGTGCCCGGAGGAAACCCACGCAAACACGGGGAGAACATACAAACTCCTTGCAGATGTCCTTGGTGGGATACGAACCCAGGACCCCAGCGCTGCAAGGCTACAGCGCTAACCACTGAGCCACCGTGCTGCCCATCAGCTTCTCCCCACTTCCCTGGACTGACAAGTGTATTTCTATGTGGGTGTATAGGTAAAGCACTATCGGTTTAGGAGTGGGGTAGGGAGGAGCTGCCGGGGATTGCCTCTTGGAATAGTTATCCGAGATGCGTCATGCCTGGCTGAATTTCAACAGTGTTTTCTCTAAAAAGCTGCAGCATTTCACATTAAATTGTACATTGCCACAATAATGGAGCCAGGGTCTGATTCCTACTGCCTGAACCACGGACAGCATGAATCAGCTGCTAGGTTCCCTGTAAACAAGCAAACAATAAAAATCATTAATCTTGCCGTTTTTCCACTAGCCACTAAGCTTAATACTAGACTTCCTGTTTTGTAAAGGTGACTTTTCAGCTGTCTCATTATCTTTACAGACAGGATTACAATGAATGGTAATTTATATAAATATATACAGTGGTGTGGAAATGTGTTTGCCCCCTTCCTGATTTCCTATTCACTTGCATGGTTGTCACACTTAAATGTTACAGATCACCAAACAAATGTAAATATTAGACAAAGATAACACAAGTAATCATAAGATGCAGTTTTTAAATGAAGGTCTTTATTAAGGGAAAAAGAAATCCAAACCTACAGGGCCCTGTGTGAAAAAGTGATTGCCTCCTAAACCTAATGACTGGTGGGTGCACCCTTAGCAGCAACAGCTGCAATCAAGCATTTGCGATAACTTGCAATGAGTCTTTTACAAGGCTCTGGAGGAATTTTGGCCCACTCAACTTTGGAGAATTGTAATTCAGACACATTGGAGGGTTTCCAAGCATGAACTGCATTTTTAAGGTCATGTCACAGTATCTCATTCGGATTAAAGTTAGGGCTTTGACTAGGCCACTCCAAAGTCTATATCTTGTTTTTCTTAAGCCATTCAGAGGTGAACTTGCTGGTGTGTTTTGGATCATTGTTCTGCTGCATAAACCAAGTTAACTTCATTTTAAGGTGACAGATGACCGGACATTCTCCTTCAGGATTTTTTGGTAGACAGCAGAATTCATGGTTCCATTTACAAAAGCAAGTCTTCCAGGCCCTGAAGCATCAAAACAGCCCCAGACCATCAACATACCACCACAATATTTTACTGTTGGTATGTTGTTCCTTCTCTGAAATACTGTATTACTTCTACGCCAGAGGTATTGGGTCATACACCTTCCAAAAAGTTCAACTTTTGTCTTGTTGGTCCACAGAGTATTCTCCCAAAATTTTTGGGTATCATCAAGATGTTTTCTGGAAAAACTGAGAATATTCTTTATGTTCTTATTGCTCAGCAGTGGTTTTCGTCTTGGAACTCTGCCACCGTTGTTTAATGTTTCACCACTGTTCCATGTTTTCGCCATTTGTGAATATCTCTAGCTGTGGTTTGCTGGAATTGCAAAGCTTTAGAAATGGCTTTATAACCTTTTCCAGACTGGTAGATCTCAATTACTTTCTTTCTCATTTGTTCCGGAATTTCTTTGGATCACTTCACTTTGTCAGGCAGGTCCTATTTAAATGATTTCTTGATTGAGAACAGGTGTGGCAGTAATCAGGCCTGGGTGTGGTTGGGGAATTTGAACTCAGCTTTCCAAAGAAGTGATGAACCAAAGTTTAAACATAAATTAAGCAGGGGGTACAATCACTTTTTCAGACAGGGCCTTGTAGGTTTGGATTTCTTCTTCCCTTAATAATAAAGACCTTAATTTATAAACTTCATTTTGTGATTACTTGTGTTATCTTTGTCTAATATTTAAATTTGGTGATCTGAAACATTTAAGTGTGACAAACATGAAAAATAATAGAAATCAGGAAAGGGCAAACACTTATTCACACAACCGTATATAATAGATGACACAGGAACCATCATTCACTAGATGATGGGCATAGCTCACCTTCTTCCCCTCCCTGCATAATGATCTTTGAATATACTATTTCTTTGCAAACTAGGCTTTCACTTTGAAAATACTCCCTGGTATAAATATGTGATCAGACATCTGGATATTAGAAAGGATACTAAAATTTGAAATGCAATAGTAAAGTTGGATAAGAAAATATAAATTCTATCTGTAAACTCACAAAATGGTTTAAAAGATATGGTACAAGAAAAATTTGGATTTCCAGCCCTGGCACATGGGTGGTGCTATAATTACAGGCAGCCTTCTAGACTGGATTTGGCCAGGCGCAGTCACTCCCCTCTATATGTGGCGCTGTTGGAGTCTGTCTCGTGCACGCACACTTCATAAAGTAGTCCTGGAGGAAGCAGCTTCTTAAGACTGTCCCAAATGAATACAGTCAGGTTCTCTACAGAACTGTACAAAAAAGCAACAAGGCAGTGGTTTAATGTCAATTAATAACGAAACCTGGACAAAAAGACCCACACTAAAAATAACATAAATCAGAAAAACTTTTTCATTTGAACCTATAAATAACTCCCCAAAATCAAATAAATACCAAAAATCCATATACAGTACATACTGTGCCTTGCAAAAGTATTCACCCCTTGGCTTTTTACCTATTTTGTTACATCACAACCTTTGTTTAAATATTTTTGCAATTCGATTTGTGTGTGATGCATCAGCACTAAATAGTCTAAGGTGGTGAAGTGAGAAAATATATGCATAAATTACAGTTATGGGATCAAATAACTAAAAATTGTCATGTGCATATGTATTCACTCATTTTGCAGTGAAGCCCCTAAAAATTTGTGGTGCAAGAAATTCCCTTCATAAGTCCCATGCTTAGTGAGAGGACTTCACCTGTGTGCAATCCAAGTGTGACATGTCAGTCAGTATATACACTTTACCTTTTCTGTAAGGTCACAGATGCTTCAACACCATAAAGCAAGATACACCACTAACCAAACACCATGAAGACCAAGGAGATCTCCAAACAAGTCAGGGGCAAAGGTGTTGAGAAGTACAAGTCAGGGTTGGGTCATAAAAAAAATCCCAATCTCCGATGATCCCCCAGAGCACCATCAAATGGGAAGAACACAGTACCACAACCAACCTGCCAAGACGGGCCGCCCACCAAAACTCCCATCCCAGGCAAGGAGAGCATTAATCAGAGAGCACAGAGACCAAAGGTAATCCTGAAGGAGCTGCAGAGTTCCAAACCAGAGACTGGAGTATCTGTCCATACGACCACAATAAGCTGGAAACTCCGTAGAGGTGACCTTTATGGAAGAGTGTCCAGAATAAAGCCTTTACTTACAGTACACATAAAATTTGTATGGCTCACTTAGCATTTGCCAAAAGACATGTGGAAGACTTCCCAAATGTATGGAGGAAGGTGCTGTGGGTAGCGGAGACTAAAATTCAAATTTTGGCCACCAAGGAAAATGCTATGTCTGGTGCCAAACCAACAAAGCTCATCGTCTTAAGAACACCATCCCCACAGTGAAACGTGGTGGCAGCATCATGCCGTGGCGATATTTTTCAGCAGCAGGGACAACGTTCTGAGTTGAGGGGAAGATGGATGGTGCAAAATACAGGGATATTCTTGATCAAAACCTGTTTATCTGTCAGTGGTTTGAGACTAGGACAATGACCTAAAGCATACTGCTAAGACAACACTCAAGTGGTTTAAGGGGAAAAGTGTAAATATTTTGGAGTGGCCTAGTCAAAGCCCAGACCTTAATCCAATGTAGAATCTGCAGTCAGACTTGAAGATTGCTGTTCACCAGCGGAAACCATCTAACTTGAAGCAGAGCAGTTTTGACTTGAGGAATGAGAAAAAAATCCCAGTGACAAGATGTGGAAAGCTCATAGAGACTTATCCAAAGCAACTTGCAGCTGTAATTGCTGCGAAAGAAGGCTCTACAATGTACTGACTTTAGGGGGGGTGAATAGTTATGCACACTGAAGTTTTCAGTTATTTTGTCCTACTTGTTGTTTGCTTCACTAGAAAAAGAAAACCAAATGGTCACAGTTGTAGGCATGTTCTGTACATGAACTGATGCAAACCGTTAAAAAAAACAAACAAAAAAAAAAAAAAAACAGATTGTGAAGTAGCAAAACAAAATGCTATGGGGGTGAATACTTCCGCAAGCAACTGTAAGTATATCCAAATTGTATTAATTACACATTAAATACACAAATATTACAAGGAACTATATATATTATATATAAAACAGTGGATTAATCTTACTCTGCAGTTGGCACAACACAATGTAGACGTTTTGTCGGAGCGTTTACGCACAGGGAGAATATTTAAAACATTTTTCTTTAAGGCTAAAATCACATGGGTGCTTTCTTTTCCCACGCATAAGCTGAAGAGGTTTTTCACTTAACCCCTTTCTGACATCGGGTGTAAATTTATGCTGATGTCAGACTCCATCCCTTTGATGTGGGCTCCAGCAGTGAGCCCACATCTTTCCTGGCACATGTCAGCTGTTTTGAACAGCTGACTTGTGCTTGGAACAGACGCGGGTGGAATCGCGATCCACACGCGGCTGTTAACCCGTTAAATGCCGCTGTCAAAAGCACTTCCGGCAATTGCGCCGGAAATACGCACATCGGTGACCCGCGTCACGTGATCACGAGTCACCGGTGTGTTGGCATGACAACCGGAGGGCTCCTGGAGACCTCTATGGTTGTCACTGCCGGCCTGCTGTGAGCGCCACTCAGTGGTCAGCGCTCATAGCAAGTAAGGCCGGCGTCACACTAGAGAGAAATACGGACGAGTGAGAGGCGTAATATCCACGCATTGCACACGGACCAATGATTCTCTATGGCTCAGCTCCCATCAACCATATATTTCTAGCGCATATTTTACGGGCCGAGACAATCGCAGCATGCTGCGATTGTCAGCGTATTACGGGCAAAATACACTAATACAAGTCTATGGGGGCGAGAAAAATACGGATTACACACGGACCAGACGAAATACACACCTGGTATCCTTTACCAAAAGCCGGCAATTCATTTTGTGATACAGTAAAATCACACTGACAGGTTTAATAAAGAAACAAAAGAATAGATGTAGACACATAGAATACATATACATTATATACAGTATATATACATACACACAGTATATACACACACACACGTCATTGAGACACATATATATTTATATTTCATAGAGTTCTACATAGCATAATAGCCGCTAATTCAATTGCCGGCTTCTGTAAAATCATTCCAAAACCCGACATGAAATGACACATGGTTTACATGCAGTAAACCATTTCATTTTTTTTTTTTTTTTTTTTACATGTCCCTGACTAATTAGATTAGGGTTTGTGTGTAAAATTTAGTACATGTAGGTGTTTATATAAAGGGGTTAATTTGTTGAAAAAAATTGCGTGGGCTCCCGCGGTAAATGCGCAACCAGAGAGGGAAATCCAGTGAGTGAGGGCAGATATTAATAGGCTTGAGAGGGACCATTGTTTTTGCCCCCTCAGCTACAAAAATCTGCCCCAACGCTCATTAGTCCATCTCTGGCCAGCCGGGGAGCTTCGCAGAGATAAACTAATTCATTCTGGCAGTGGTTTAGAGCGGGCTGGTCGCAATAGCACTGGTCCTGTTCTAAACCATTTAACACCTTCTGATGGATTGCAGCGGGGGATCTGACTGACCAGCGGAGAGGTAAGGATATTGTTGCTTTTTTGTTTTATTTTTATTACAGGTCCATGGTTTATTTATGGATTAGCAGAGGAATAAATATGGTCAAAAACTTGGTGTCTTTATTTCATTAAAAGAATTTTTAATTAATGTCTGTGTGTTTTTTTAACCCTTTAATAGTCTAGGGTTAATAATGGAAAGGTGTCTTATTGACACCTCTCCATTATTAATCGGCTCAATGTCACCTTCCAATAGCAAGGTGACATTAACCCATTAGTATTAACACATTAGCCACCACTGCAGGGCAATGGGAATAGAGTGGCTAAGTACCAGAAAAGGCGCCTCTTATAGATGCGCCTTCTCTGGGGTATCTGGGGGCAGATTTTTGTAGCTGGAGGGGGGGGCAAAAACAATGGTCCCTCTCGAGGCTATTACTATCTGCCCTCACTCACTGGCTTTCCCTCTCTGGTTGCGCATTTACGGGACCCATGCAATTTTTTTCATCAAATTAACCACTTTATTTAACACCTACATGTACCAAATTTTACACACATACCCTAATCTAATTATTAGTCGGGGACATATAAAAAAAATGAAATTAAATGGTTTACTGTATGTAAACCATGTGTCATTTCATGTCAGGCTTTGGAATGATTTTACAGAATCCGGCAATTGAATTAGCGGCTATTATGCTATATAGAACTCTATGAAATGTATTCTAAGTGTCTATATCTATTCTTTTGTTTGTGTTTTAACCTGTCATTGGGCTCCATTATATGTCCATTTTGCAAGCCTGCAAAAAAATCTCAGCATACGGATACCATACGGATTACATACGGATGCTTACATGGGAAAAATACGCGGCCACACCTTGACAACGGATGACATATGGATCATTGTTCAGGGAACATTTCTGCGTATTACAACCGTACAATACGGTCCGTATTTTTATACATTAAGTGTGACTCCAGCCTAATTCTACTACATAGAGGGAAACTGATCATTGCCTGTATGTAGCAGAGCCGATCAGGTTATGGCAATTTCTAGTCTCCCATGGAAAAAAAAAAGTTTTTAAAAATATAAAAAAAAATAAAAGTTCAGATGACCTCCCTCTCGCCCCATTCAAAAAAAAAAAAATCAAACATACACATATTTGGTATCGCCGCAATCAGAATCGCCAGATCAATTAAAAAAAAAAAAAATTAACGTGATCGCTAAACAGCGTAGTGAGAAAAAAGTCAAAATTTCATTTATTTTGGGCGCCGTGACATTGCATTAAAATGCAATAACTGGCGATCAAAAGATCGTATCTGCACCAAAATGATAAAATTAAAAACGTCAGCCCGGCTCGCAAAAAATAAGCCTTCACCCAACCTGAGATCACAAAAAATGGAGACGCTACGATTATCGGAAAATGGTGCAATTTTTTTTTTTTCTTTTTTAGCAATTTTTGGAATTTTTTTTTTACCACTTAGATAAAATAGAACCTAGACATGTTTGGTGTCTATGAACTCATAATGACCTGGAGAATCATAATGGCAGGTCAGTTTTAGCATTTAGTGAACCTAGCAAAAAAAGCTAAACAAAAAACAAGTGTTGGATTGCACTTTTTTTGCAATTTCACGGCACTTGGAATTTTGTTCCTGTTTTCTAGTACACGACATGGTAAAACCAATGGTGTCGCTCAAAAGTACAACTCGTCCTGCAAAAAACAAGCCCTCACATGGCCATAATGACCGAAAAATAAAAAAAGTTATGGCTCTGGAAAGAAGGGGAGCAAAAAATGAAAACAGTAACAAAAATACCTTCCGGGGTTAAAGGGAACCTGTCAGCAGATTTTTGCTATGTAATCTGGGAACAGCATGGTGTCAGGGCTGAGACCCTAATTCCAGAGATAAGGATCCTCCAGCAATGAAATGGGTAAGGAAAACTTCAAGTTTATTGAAGATCTTTAAAACTCTAGATAGTGGTAATGGTGAATCCACATAGATACTGACAAACCTACAGTTTTGGTGCATAGCATTACCATAATTAAAGCTATAGGCTAAAGGGCCAGTCACACTAAGAGATATCGCTAGCAATATCGCTATAACTAGTGACGTTATAGCGATATTGCTAGCGATATCTCTGTGTCTGATACTTACCTACGACCGGCTCCCCCGCTGGTAATCGCTGATCGCGCGAGAACGTTCAGGACTGTTTCTCGTCGTCAGCTTCCTGCGGCGCTTCCTGCTGTGAGGACGAGCGACGCATGGAACCGGGCGGGAGGACGCAGGATCGCCTGGTGTGACAGGTAAGTAGCGATCCCCGTCCCCAGCGATGTCGCTAGTGAGATCTGCCTATGTGGCAGCTCACTAGCGACCACTTAGCGATGTACCAGCGATCCTGACCGCGTCATATCGCTGGTCGGGATCGCTGGTACATCGCTAAGTGTGACAGTACCTTAAATGTGCAGGTTTGGCAGAATCTATATTGATTTGCTGTTACCACTATTTCATGTTTTAAAGATCTTCAATAATTGTGAAGTTTTACTTACCCATTTCATCGCTGGAGGATCCTTCTTCCCATGCTTGCCTTGCTGCAGCCTGCACCCTGGCTGCTCCGAGCGATGACCTACTACCGTGTATCAGGGGTTTTTGATTATCGGTGAGTTGTCTCTCCTTTCCCCACCTTCCTTCTAATTTGCTATGATTCCAGCATGTGTCACTTACTGGGCTGTGTTTTGCGATTTACATAAAATCAGAGGTTTATCAGCAGGAGATTATCACTACAGGACTAGATGTCTCGTGCCTCCTGGGCCAACCTTGCTTCCAGCTTGCCGCCTGCTGCTATTACAACCCACCAAGGCCTCTCAATCATATCAGTGATTGAAGGCGGCATTTCTATGGATAAACAGCAGCAGTCAGAGCAAGCTCAGGTTGATGTCTGCTGTGTTCCACAGCTGGCATCTACACAATATAGCGTGGGCTCAGTTCCCAATCCAAGCCTGATCTGTATGCTCCGTACATGGGGACCCAACATAGGATGTAATAGCACTCCTTTGTTGGAGAAGCGTTAAACCCACATTGCCACTAGTACCAATATGAAACCCTACTCCAACACTCACCTTACAACGGTTTTGAAGTAAGGAACGTCGTGGTCCAAACTTTTATGGTCCAAAGGAACCATAATGGCCTCCTGTAGAGGGAATAACAATAATTCATTTTTATGAACGAACAAAAACCAAATAGATCATTTATTTAATTCTTGCGTGGTGACGGTGGAGGACATCTGGAGAGGTGTACTATATTACCATCCATCTACCAGAAAGGTCAACCCAATGGTATTACTGGAATATGCAGCTTCTTTTCAGCACGTAAATCTGCAACAGAAGATCTACTGCGTCCCAGTCCCATGTGGATGTATCTGCATTAGAAGGACAAAAGAAGCAAACCACCTCAACATTACACCAAAGGTGCTTCTTCTGCTCTTCTGAAAAAGTGTTCTGCAATATTTTGGAGGTGTATGTGAGATTTTTTGCCTATTCATCCAGAGGAACATTTGTGAGATCAGACACTGAGGTTAGATGAGAGGACCGGGCTCACAATCTCTGATCTAGTCCACTGCAAAGGTTTCGGATGGGTTTATTATCAGGACTTTATAAGTCCAGCAATGTTCTACACCAAACTCCCATAACCATGCCTTTATGGACTTTTCTTTGTGTACTTGGTACAGAAGTAACACTAATGCTGGCGCCCCTGTAGGTTCCTCTGCCTCCGTCATGCAGGGACGCCGACATACTCGCCATCCCGGATGCATGGTGAGCTCCCCGTCTCCTGCTTCCTTCTCTTATCGTCCTGTGCACATTGCACAGTCTTTCCGGCTGCGCGCCTGATGCACCCTCCCCTGTTCTTTAAGGGGCAGTAACAGGAACCTGTAAGGGTTCCGGCTGTACTTTAACCTGCACCAAAGTCAACCCTGGTTAACGTTCCAGTGTCGTCAGAGCCTGTTACAGTATCTGAATCCAGCCCTGTCTGTAACTCCGTGTCAGTATCTGTTCTGCCCGAGGATCCAGAATCTGTAGTTTGAACGAAATTGAAATCCTGTTCTACCAGTGATTCCGAGTCTCATCCCTATCAGCGAACCTGACCCCTGGGATCAGCAGATGCAGTACCGGGGACTGCCTAGGAGTGGTACTTGGCGGCTACCTACAGCTCAAGCCTGACTCCATCATCAGGTGCTCTAGTGGACACTTAGCTATTCCCCTCCTAAGTAAGCTCGGCCTCGTGGCACAGTTTGTTCACAAACCAGATGTGCCACTTGCGAGCATGACACTATACACTATTCCTACAAAACTGGACGCCGCAATTGTCCGAAATGTCTTGTGCTGAAGAATTAAGATTTCCCTTCACTGGATCTACGGGGGTATGGCTGATCCCTGATAAACAATCCCATAGCATTATAACTCCTCCACCAAACTTTACAGCCGCCACAACGCAGTCAGGCAGGTAACCTTCTCCTGGAATTCCCCAACCCAGACTTGTCCATCTGATGCCAGAGAGAGAAGGACCACGCTGGTATCAGTGAGCGCTGCATCACCGGCCATTCTGTCACAAATGTATAAAGGCTGACGGCATGGCAAGGGTAATGGGACTGATTAATAACTGTGTCCCAATACTGTAGTATATGATACCCCTCTTCCATTTTCAGCTCTGATTACCCTTTTGGTTGAGTCAAATCTTTGGCTAATTCTAGTAAATGCTGTTCTCCCTATGTATGACATTGACCCCAGACTTTTGCAGGACCTCATGTTCTGGAAGGTCAGGGATCAGGATTTCAGGAGCCCTTCATCCTTTATAGAGGACTTATAATGGGCCAGATCCTAGTAAGTTTTGGGTAGAGAACATAAGCGCACCATTCAGGATCTTGGTAATAAACAAAAAGCTGAATTGTAACCTTTCCTTTGCAATATTATTGTAGCTTTTACAGGGTAGAAGATTTACCCTCAACATCTGTGAGCTCTCCGCATACAGACAAAGTTTAGCGTACACAAAATAAGACCGTTATACCTCCATGTATCGCTTCAAGTCCGTCAGATTCATCACCATCCCCGTGATAGGGTCAATCTACAAATGAGGAGAAAAACACTTTTCGTTCAAAAAGAACCATCTAGCGATCAATAAACATGTGGGCGAAAGAGTGTGCTCTCAAGGGAAGGAGACCAGACAGGTCAACCTTGAACAGGGACAGGCTTCCTCACTGCGGACATCCATGTTTTACCCTAAAATACTGCCGTCTATCAGAGAAAACATAGCTTAATATGATGTGGAAACAGGGAGAAGTGTCATCTGGGCGGTACCAAAACAGATTCTCCCCGCCCAGCATGATTTGATTGACAGCACTATCCTTATTTCTATTTAGAGAGACCTGTCAGTCACGTGAAGCTGGGTGCGAAAAATCTAGATAGGAGCTTCTCAAATGACTCTTCTCACCATTTCCAGGTTCTTTTTAAGCCACGGGACAAAAAAATTCAAAACATCTCAATTTATTCAGTAAAGAGTATAAATGTTAAGAACAGAAATACATGTAATTACAATGACTGCCATCAGTGATGTTATTATTAGTTGTCTGAGGAATGGTCTGAAGTGCTGAATGCACTTGGGCACAAAAATCATCAAGATCCTCTGCTGGCAGCTCCCAGTGCAATTGCCGACCAATGGCATCCAGATGTGCTTGATGGGAGACAAGTCTAGAGAGGCTGCAGGTCATGGTAGCACGTTTGGGCCACACAGGATGCTCAGAGTAGCAACGGCAACATGCAGCCTGGTGTTGTGGTGTTGAAAAACAGCTCCTGGGACTCGTTGGAGAAATGTCCATACCACTGGTTCCATGAGAAAAATCAATGTAATGCTGAGTTTTTAGTGTACCTAAAATGAAGTCTTAGAGGTGTCCATCTACTGTACATTTTGCCCACACTATAATCCCATAGGACAGATGTGACGTTCCATCATGAAGGCCTCCACTGTTTGCTTGCTCTACGCCATGATAACCTTTGAGATAGGTGGTGTGAGGTCAATGAATCAACTGTAGCTGAACCCCTGGCTTGTAAAAACTCCTTCTGATGGTTTGTGTAGATGATCTTTAGGCTTGGTGTACAATGTACAATATTAATTGCAGTACAGAATGGAGAAACTGATTCCACAAGTAATCCTAAGTGTCTCAGGAGCCATTTTTCAACACGTCAACGCCAGGCCTGCACCTTGCTTGTGCTACAATGAGCAGCCTACGTGGCCTAAATGTGCTACCATGGTCTCTGGACTCCTCTCCCATCGATCATCATTGACTGGCAATTGCAAAAAAATCTACTTGCTATCCAATGTAGATAAATGTACCCGTATGTTGCCCCTGCAGAATGCTGTTTATAATGGGGGAACCTCACCTTGTTTAATGCCTTCCATGCTTCGGGGAAGTATGGTTTAATGGTTCCATCTAACTAGACGGACTCACTTTATGGATTGAAAAAATATTTGTAATTCTTTTTAGCTTTGGTTACTCAGTTCCTACAGAGTGCGCCAATTTCGATAGCCACGGTAGTTACGTAAAGGCAGAACGGTATTTTGGAATCTCAGGGAGGTGACTGTGCGGAGAAATCTGGGATTCTACCCCCAAACTACACTGCAAAAAATATATAAAAAAAGAAGATCAGAACTTACTTCTCCTCGTACAGTGACGACCACTAGAAGAAAAGACAAGTTACTATTAGTGGGCTCCATGTTCCTTATAGCAATAAAATCTAATTGTGCTCGAAATAAAGCCCTGACCACAGGAATGTTAAGGCCCCTTTACATTTAGCGATGCACCAGCGATCCCGACAACGATATGACCCGGTCAGGATCGCTGGTGTATCGCTAAATGGTCGCTAGTGAGCTGCCACACAGGAAGATCTCACAGCGACGTACCGACGCAGCAGCAGTCGTTACTTACCTTTCAGACGCGGCAATCATGACATCCTCCCGCCCGCGTCCACACGTTGCTCGTCGGCGCCAGCAGGAAGCGCCTGACGAGAAATGGAGCCGGCCGATCTCGCGCGATCAGCGATGGACAGCGGGGGAGCTGGTCGGAGGTAAGTATCACACATAGTGATATCGCTGCTGCGTCACAAAATCGGTGATGCTTTAGCGATATTGCTAGCGATATCACTATGTGTAAAGACCCCTTTACACAAATTGAGGTTAGAGATAAGCCTCCACCTTGTGTTATTACAGCCTAGATAACAGATTTGTTTGTCCAGAGCTATGAAAGGACAGATCTCGCCTTTTTACTGAAGGCAAAAGATCCATTTGTGCCTCCAGCCGCCCTATAATAAGGATGTGAAGTCCAAGGATGGATAGAACATCATGGGAACCATAGAAAGTGCGTGACAATAACATAGACACTCAGAAACATTTATTAATGATTCCGGCTAAAATAATGTCTTATACTTCGAGAGTAAATTGAAATTTATATAATTTCATAATAGTACACGTGAAGAGAAGTAACTTAGGGCCCCGTCACACATAGCGACGCACCAGCGATCCCGACAACGATATGACCTGGTCAGGATCGCTGATGTGTCGCTACATGATCGCTAGTGAGCTGCCAAACAGCCAGCTTCACCAGCGATCAGCACCAGCGACACGGGGGTAACCAGCGACACACTTAGAAACCCGATGTGTACCTTAGTTACCAGCTCCTGCTCGCTGGTCTCCCGCCTGTCACACACAGCGATGGCCAGCGATCAAAATAATGTCCTGGCCATTCCAGGGCGATCAGCGATACCCAGCAGAAGGGCCGGTCGCTGGTCAGTGTCACACACAGCGATCTCGCTGGTGAGATCGCTGTGTGTGACGGGGGCTTTAGGAAACATATCTAAGAAATAGCTGCTTCCTTTCTTATCAGACACTTTATTTCCTGCACTGATCATTTACCTTTAAAGGCTTCTCAAATCTGTCTACAAATCTGTCTGCAGACGAGGACAAATTATAATTATACCTGAATATAAAGGCCTATGGAGAAGTGAAAGGGGAGAGTACGGAGAGAAACAAAAGCAGAAAGGTAATCCAAAATCAGTGCAACGTACATGGTAAGTGGAACCACTGTGCCGTGGACCGAGGAAGGCCTGGAGGGTCGTGACTAGGTGAACACCTGACTCTTCGCTAAAGCTCCTGATGGTGTGGTTACATTTGGCTCCAGATGGATGCCAGGTGCTATTCCAGGACAGACCTCAGACACATGGCAGCTGATCGCCAAAAGGTGAAGGAAGCTGGAACGGCAAGGAATGGATGGCACAACAGGCGATGAGCAGGTACTGGCAGAAACGGCTGGTATACAGACAGGCACGGCAGGTGCTGGTGGACACGACTGGTATACAGACAAGCACGGCAGGTGCTGGTGGACACGGCTGGTGTACACAGACAGGCACGGCAGGTGCTGGCAGAAACGGCTGGTATACAGACAGGCATGGCAGGTGCTGGTGGACACGACTGGTATACAGACAAGCACGGCAGGTGCTGGTGGACACGACTGGTATACAGACAAGCACGGCAGGTGCTGGTGGACACGACTGATATACAGACAAGCACGGCAGGTGCTGGTGGACAAGGCTGGTGTACACAGACAGGCACGGCAGGTGCTGGCAGAAACGGCTGGTATACAGACAGGCACGGCAGGTGCTGGTGGACAAGGCTGGTGTACACAGACAGGCACGGCAGGTGCTGGCAGAAACGGCTGGTATACAGACAGGCACGGCAGGTGCTGGTGGACACGACTGGTATACAGACAAGCACGGCAGGTGCTGGTGGACACGGCTGGTATACAGACAGGCACGGCAGGTGCTGGCAGACACAGCTGGTGTACACAGGCAGGCACGGCAGGTGCTGGCGGACACGGCTGGTGTACACAGGCACGGCAGGTGTTGGCAGACACGGCTGGTGTACACAGGCACGGCAGGTGCTGGCAGACACAGCTGGTGTACACAGGCAGGCACGGCAGGTGCTGGTGGACACGGCTGGTGTACACAGACAGGCACGGCAGGTGCTGGTGGACACGGCTGGTGTACACAGACAGGCACGGCAGGTGCTGGCAGACAGCTGGTACACAGACAGGCATGGCAAGTGCTGGCAGACACAGCTGGTACACAGACAGGCACGGCAAGTGCTGGCAGACACAGCTGGTACACAGACAGGCACGGCAGGTGCTGGCAGACAGCTGGTGTACACAGGCACGGCAGGTGCTGGCGAATACGGCTGGTGTACACAGACAGACAGCAGGTGCTGGCGGACACGGTTGGTACACAGACAGGCACAGCAGGTGCGGGCAAACACGGCTGGTGTACACAGACAGGCACAGCAGGTTCTGGCGGACACGGCTGGTACACAGACAGGCACGGCAGGTCCTGGCGAACACGGCTGGTGTACACAGACGGGCACGGCAGGTGCTGGCAGACACGGCTGGTGCACAGCAGGTGAGTCGCCGTCCCTGCCGGAGGAGAGGGTGGGGGGGAATCGTGCAGGGACACCGACACTACAATCAGCGGAAAAGTATACCAGAAACACGTCACCACTTCTGCATTTATCACTCACTCCTGGTTTTGGCTTATAAAGACTGATGTGAAATACTGACCAAATACTGAACGTGTGAACATGGCCTTACAGTAAGAATATACAACTGTTTCTAGCGCAGGGGAATAATTATTAAAAATGCAAGATATACGTAAGTCATTTAAAGTGTATGCACACACGAGGCTTTATTCTTATTCCTGACAGCGCAGCAAAACTAATCGTGAAAGATTAGCAAGCTCATGTACTAAAGGGGACCATGCACCACATTAGATAAAAGGTGGTCGAGCACACCGCTTTAGTAAGGACCAGTGGGAAAACATGTAGGAGCACGGGGATGTTATAACTTTCCTCAAGATGGCAGAGAAGAAGGAGGAATGGGCTTGTTGGATTTCTGCATAGGAAGTAATCTCCTCACCTCTGTAATTGTGACCATGTCCATTAGGATTGTTACACTTGCCAAAAATCTTTTCATTTTCCTCGTTAGTTAGAGAATTGCTGTAAGGTAGAAAGAGGAAAAAATAGATGATCAAAAATCATGCCTTGCAAATCAGCACTCGCTCATTAGATGCTTCAATACAAAAGATAGGGTCATTGCGACTATGTGCACGTGTTATTTCCTGAAACAGGATGTATATGTATACTATGTGAAAAAAAGAACGAAAAAAAATATACAAAAATGCATATAACACAAAAATCTCAAAAAAGGGCATTTTATTATTCTAGCTCCCTCTGTAAAATAACTGGATGTACATCTGTCCTTTCTACTAGTGTTTGTCAACTCTTGATAGAAGGGCAGAAAATTTCCAACCTCATCATAAGGTAACATTCTAGCTTCCCACATCCACCACTAGGGGGGCTCCTTGAGTTCAATTCAAGGTGCGCAAATCCGTAAGTGGAAGCCCTCCTCCTAGTGGTGATTTCAGGTATTAACTGGACTCTATATGAGTTGGTTTATTTGTCCAGTTTCTTATTTGGCAATTTTTTTTTTTATTTTTTTTCACATTTTTATTTACTTTTTTTATTTTTTTTTACAGGTTTAACATAAATAAAAAAATGCATTAATAAAATGCGGCGAGAAGCCCCGATGTAAACACACTTAAAAAAAATACAAACACACAAAGCTACAAAAATGACAGAACTGCCACAAAACTGGGAGTTATTCAAAGAGTTAAATGACTGATCTCATAATGCAGACCCAAAGCTAGTGACAGCCCACATCTGGTCCCTCCAGCTGGCCCACATGGGTCCTGGGCATCAGAACTGGCATCAAAGCGGGCACACAGCCAGTTCCTAAGGAGTTAAGTGACCGGGGGCCATTGGTGTCAGACCAGCGAGACCGGCATCGGAATCAGTTTGGGGTTTCCGAGCGGTGACCGGGCACTGATCAAGACATCCGCACTCCGGGGATGACAGCGCCGTGTGCCGGGGCCCGGAGCTCACTCACCAGTGCAGCCGGTGGCAGGCGCTGAAGGAGGCGCTCCGCGCGATCTGGATGACCCGGGGCCGCTCTCCGCTGCTGTCCCCGTCCTGCATGCTGAGGCAGCCGGTCCGGGATCAGCGCTGCTCCAGTCTCCGGGATAATATGAGGGGGCAGGCGGGCACACGTCACAGGACTGGCAGCAGCGCCGGACGCTGATTGGCTCCCTGCAGCTTCTTCCCATTCAGGACAGTGTTTAACACCGTCCATGCCAGGGGAGGGAGAGGGGACCCGAGCAATGGAGGGTGAGGGGAGGACCCAGCGGACCATGTCTCCAGGGCTCACCAACATACTGGGAGCTGGACCTCAGATGTTTCCACTGCATGCTGAAGGATTAGATGCAGCCTGCTTTACCAAGAGCCAAACCTACACAATACAGGAATACACTGCCCCTATATTACTGCCATACAGCACCCACATAATACAGGAATACACTGCCCCTATATTACTGCCATACAGCACCCACATAATACAGGAATACACTGCCCCTATATTACTGCCATACAGCACCCACATAATACAGGAATACACTGCCCCTATATTACTGCCATAAAGTGCCCACATAATACAGGAATACACTGCCCCTATATTACTGCCATAAAGTGCCCACATAATACAGGAATACACTGCCCCTATATTACTGCCATAAAGTGCCCACATAATACAGGAATACACTGCCCCTATATTACTGCCATAAAGTGCCCACATAATACAGGAATACACTGCCCCTATATTACTGCCATAAAGTGCCCACATAATACAGGAATACACTGCCCCTATATTACTGCCATAAAGTGCCCACATAATACAGGAATACACTGCCCCTATATTACTGCCATACAGCACCCACATAATACAGGAATACACTGCCCCTATATTACTGCCATAAAGTGCCCACATAATACAGGAATACACTGCCCCTATATTACTGCCATAAAGTGCCCACATAATACAGGAGTACCCTGCCCCTATATTACTGCCATAAAGCGCCCACATAATACAGGAATACACTGCCCCTATATTACTGCCATAAAGTGCCCACATAATACAGGAATACACTGCCTTTATAGTACTGCCATAAAGTGCCCACATAATACAGGAGTACCCTGCCCCTATATTACTGCCATAAAGCGCCCACATAATACAGGAATACACTGCCCCTATATTACTGCCATAAAGTGCCCACATAATACAGGAATACACTGCCCCTATAGTACTGCCATAAAGTGCCCACATAATACAGGAATACACTGCCCCTATATTACTGCCATACAGCACCCACATAATACAGGAATATACTGCCCCTATATTACTGCCATAAAGTGCCCACATAATACAGGAATACACTGCCCCTATATTACTGCCATAAAGTGCCCACATAATACAGGAATACACTGCCCCTATATTACTGCCATAAAGTGCCCACATAATACAGGAATACACTGCCCCTATATTACTGCCATACAGCACCCACATAATACAGGAATATACTGCCCCTATAGTACTGCCATAAAGTGCCCACATAATACAGGAATACACTGCCCCTATATTACTGCCATAAAGTGCCCACATAATACAGGAATACACTGCCCCTATATTACTGCCATAAAGTGCCCACATAATACAGGAATACACTGCCCCTATATTACTGCCATAAAGTGCCCACATAATACAGGAGTACCCTGCCCCTATATTACTGCCATAAAGCGCCCACATAATACAGGAATACACTGCCCCTATATTACTGCCATAAAGTGCCCACATAATACAGGAATACACTGCCCCTATAGTACTGCCATAAAGTGCCCACATAATACAGGAATACACTGCCCCTATATTACTGCCATAAAGCACCCACATAATACAGGAGTACACTGCCCCTATATTACTGCCATAAAGTGCCCACATAATACTCAGGAATACACTGCCCCTATATTACTGCCATAAAGTGCCCACATAATACTCAGGAATACATTGCCCCTATAGTACTGCCATAAAGTGCCCACATAATACAGGAATACACTGCCCATATATTACTGCCATACAGCACCCACATTATACAGGAGTACACTGCCCCTATATTACTGCCATAAACTGCCCACATAATAATCAGGAATACACTGCCCCTATATTACTGCCATAAAGTGCCCACATAATACTCAGGAATACACTGCCCCTATATTACTGCCATAAAGTGCACACATAATACAGGAATACACTGCCCCTATATTACTGCCATAAAGTGCACACATAATACAGGAATACACTGCCCCTATATTACTGCCATAAAGTGCCCACATAATACAGGAATACACTGCCCCTATAATACTGCCATAAAGTGCCCACATAATACAGGAATACACTGCCCCTATATTACTGCCATAAAGTGCCCACATAATACAGGAATACACTGCCCCTATATTACTGCCATAAAGTGCCCACATAATACAGGAATACACTGCCCCTATATTACTGCCATAAAGTGCCCACATAATACAGGAGTACCCTGCCCCTATATTACTGCCATAAAGCGCCCACATAATACAGGAATACACTGCCCCTATATTACTGCCATAAAGTGCCCACATAATACAGGAATACACTGCCCCTATAGTACTGCCATAAAGTGCCCACATAATACAGGAATACACTGCCCCTATATTACTGCCATAAAGCACCCACATAATACAGGAGTACACTGCCCCTATATTACTGCCATAAAGTGCCCACATAATACTCAGGAATACACTGCCCCTATATTACTGCCATAAAGTGCCCACATAATACTCAGGAATACATTGCCCCTATAGTACTGCCATAAAGTGCCCACATAATACAGGAATACACTGCCCATATATTACTGCCATACAGCACCCACATTATACAGGAGTACACTGCCCCTATATTACTGCCATAAACTGCCCACATAATACTCAGGAATACACTGCCCCTATATTACTGCCATAAAGTGCCCACATAATACTCAGGAATACACTGCCCCTATATTACTGCCATAAAGTGCACACATAATACAGGAATACACTGCCCCTATATTACTGCCATAAAGTGCACACATAATACAGGAATACACTGCCCCTATATTACTGCCATAAAGTGCACACATAATACAGGAATACACTGCCCCTATATTACTGCCATAAAGCACCCACATAATACAGGAGTACACTGCCCCTATATTACTGCCATAAAGCGCCCACATAATACAGGAATACACTGCCCCTATATTACTGCCATAAAGCGCCCACATAAAACAGAAGTACACTGCCCCTATATTACTGCCATAAAGTGCCCACATAATACAGGAATACACTGCCCCTATATTACTGCCATAAAGTGCCCACATAATACTCAGGAATACACTGCCCCTATATTACTGCCATAAAGCGCCCACATAATACAGGAGTACACTGCCCCTATATTACTGCCATAAAGCGCCCACATAATACAGGAGTACACTGCCCCTATATTACTGCCATAAAGCGCCCACATAATACAGGAATACACTGCCCCTATATTACTGCCATAAAGTGCCCACATAATACAGGAGTACACTGCCCCTATATTACTGCCATAAAGCGCCCACATAATACAGGAATACACTGCCCCTATATTACTGCCATAAAGTGCCCACATAATACTCAGGAATACACTGCCCCTATAGTACTGCCATAAAGCGCCCACATAATACAGGAATACACTGCCCCTATATTACTGCCATAAAGCACCCACATAATACAGGAGTACACTGCCCCTATATTACTGCCATAAAGCGCCCACATAATTCAGGAATACACTGCCCCTATATTACTGCCATAAAGCGCCCACATAATACAGGAATACACTGCCCCTATATTACTGCCATAAAGTGCCCACATAATACAGGAATACACTGCCCCTATATTACTGCCATAAAGTGCCCACATAATACAGGAGTACACTGCCCCTATATTACTGCCATAAAGCGCCCACATAATACAGGAATACACTGCCCCTATATTACTGCCATAAAGTGCCCACATAATACAGGAATACACTGCCCCTATAGTACTGCCATAAAGTGCCCACATAATACAGGAATACACTGCCCCTATATTACTGCCATAAAGCACCCACATAATACAGGAGTACACTGCCCCTATATTACTGCCATAAAGTGCCCACATAATACTCAGGAATACACTGCCCCTATATTACTGCCATAAAGTGCCCACATAATACTCAGGAATACATTGCCCCTATAGTACTGCCATAAAGTGCCCACATAATACAGGAATACACTGCCCCTATATTACTGCCATAAAGCACCCACATAATACAGGAGTACACTGCCCCTATATTACTGCCATAAAGTGCCCACATAATACTCAGGAATACACTGCCCCTATATTACTGCCATAAAGTGCCCACATAATTCTCAGGAATACACTGCCCCTATATTACTGCCATAAAGTGCACACATAATACAGGAATACACTGCCCCTATATTACTGCCATAAAGTGCATACATAATACAGGAATACACTGCCCCTATATTACTGCCATAAAGCGCACACATAATACAGGAATACACTGCCCCTATATTACTGCCACAAAGCACCCACATAATACAGGAGTACACTGCCCCTATATTACTGCCATAAAGTGCCCACATAATACTCAGGAATACACTGCCCCTATATTACTGCCATAAAGCGCCCACATAATACAGGAATACACTGCCCCTATATTACTGCCATAAAGTGCCCACATAATACAGGAGTACACTGCCCCTATATTACTGCCATAAAGCACCCACATAATACAGGAGTACACTGCCCCTATATTACTGCCATAAAGCGCCCACATAATACAGGAATACACTGCCCCTATATTACTGCCATAAAGCGCCCACATAATACAGGAATACACTGCCCCTATATTACTGCCATAAAGTGCCCACATAATACTCAGGAATACACTGCCCCTATATTACTGCCATAAAGCGCCCACATAATACAGGAATACACTGCCCCTATATTACTGCCATAAAGTGCCCACATAATACAGGAGTACACTGCCCCTATATTACTGCCATAAAGCACCCACATAATACAGGAGTACACTGCCCCTATATTACTGCCATAAAGCGCCCACATAATACAGGAATACACTGCCCCTATATTACTGCCATAAAGTGCCCACATAATACTCAGGAATACACTGCCCCTATATTACTGCCATAAAGCGCCCACATAATACAGGAATACACTGCCCCTATATTACTGCCATAAAGTGCCCACATAATACAGGAATACACTGCCCCTATATTACTGCCATAAAGTGCCCCCATAATACAGGAATACACTGCCCCTATAATACTACCATAAAGCGCCCACATAATACAGGAGTACACTGCCCCTATAATACTGCCATAAAGTGCCCACATAATACAGGAGTACCCTGCCCCTATATTACTGCCATAAAGTGCCCACATAATACAGGAGTACCCTGCCCCTATATTACTGCCATAAAGCGCCCACATAATACAGGAATACACTGCCCCTATATTACTGCCATAAAGTGCCCACATAATACAGGAATACACTGCCCCTATATTACTGCCATAAAGTGCCCACATAATACAGGAATACACTACCCCTATATTACTGCCATAAAGCGCCCACATAATACAGGAATACACTACCCCTATATTACTGCCATAAAGTGCCTACACAATACAGGAATACACTGCCCCTATATTACTGCCATAAAGCGCCCACATAATACAGGAGTACCCTGCCCCTATATTACTGCCATAAAGTGCCCACATAATACAGGAGTACACTGCCCCTATATTACTGCCATAAAGCGCCTACACAATACAGGAGTACCCTGCCCCTATATTACTGCCATAAAGCGCCCACATAATACAGGAGTAACCTGCCCCTATATTACTGCCATAAAGCGCCCACATAATACAGGAATATACTGCCCCTATATTACTGCCATAAAGCGCCCACATAATACAGGAGTACACTGCCCCTATATTACTGCCATAAAGCGCCCACATAATACAGGAATACACTACCCCTATATTACTGCCATAAAGCGCCTACACAATACAGGAGTACCCTGCCCCTATATTACTGCCATAAAGTGCCCACATAATACAGGAGTACCCTGCCCCTATATTACTGCCATAAAGCGCCCACATAATACAGGAATACACTACCCCTATATTACTGCCATAAAGCGCCTACACAATACAGGAATATACTGCCCCTATAGTACTGCCATAAAGTGCCCACACAATACAGGAATACACTGCCCCTATAATACTGCCATAAAGTGCCCACATAATACAGGAGTACACTGCCCCTATATTACTGCCATAAAGCGCCCACATAATACAGGAATACACTACCCCTATATTACTGCCATAAAGCGCCCACATAATACAGGAATACACTACCCCTATATTACTGCCATAAAGTGCCTACACAATACAGGAATACACTGCCCCTATATTACTGCCATAAAGCGCCCACATAATACAGGAGTACCCTGCCCCTATATTACTGCCATAAACTGCCCACATAATACAGGAGTAAACTGCCCCTATATTACTGCCATAAAGCGCCTACACAATACAGGAGTACCCTGCCCCTATATTACTGCCATAAAGCGCCCACATAATACAGGAGTACCCTGCCCCTATATTACTGCCATAAAGCGCCCACATAATACAGGAATATACTGCCCCTATATTACTGCCATAAAGCGCCCACATAATACAGGAGTACACTGCCCCTATATTACTGCCATAAAGCTCCCACATAATACAGGAATACACTACCCCTATATTACTGCCATAAAGTGCCTACACAATACAGGAGTACCCTGCCCCTATATTACTGCCATAAAGTGCCCACATAATACAGGAGTACCCTGCCCCTATATTACTGCCATAAAGCGCCCACATAATGCAGGAATACACTACCCCTATATTACTGCCATAAAGCGCCTACACAATACAGGAGTACCCTGCCCCTATATTACTGCCATAAAGTGCCCACATAATGCAGGAGTACCCTGCCCCTACATTACTGCCATAAAGCGCCCACATAATACAGGAATACACTACCCCTATATTACTGCCATAAAGCACCTACACAATACAGGAATATTCTGCCCCTATATTACTGCCATAAAGTGCCCACATAATACAGGAGTACCCTGCCCCTATAATACTGCCATAAAGTGCCCACATAATACAGGAATACACTACCCCTATATTACTGCCATAAAGTGCCTACACAATACAGGAGTACCCTGCCCCTATATTACTGCCATAAAGTGCCCACATAATACAGGAGTACCCTGCCCCTATATTACTGCCATAAAGCGCCCACATAATACAGGAATACACTACCCCTATATTACTGCCATAAAGCGCCTACACAATACAGGAGTACCCTGCCCCTATATTACTGCCATAAAGTGCCCACATAATGCAGGAGTACCCTGCCCCTACATTACTGCCATAAAGCGCCCACATAATACAGGAATACACTACCCCTATATTACTGCCATAAAGCACCTACACAATACAGGAATATACTGCCCCTATATTACTGCCATAAAGCGCCCACATAATACAGGAGTACACTGCCCCTATATTACTGCCATAAAGCGCCCACATAATACAGGAATACACTGCCCCTATAGTACTGCCATAAAGTGCCCACATAATACAGGAATACACTGCCCCTATATTACTGCCATAAAGCGCCCACATAATACAGGAATACACTGCCCCTATAATACTGCCATAAAGCGCCCACATAATACAGGAATACACTGCCCCTATATTACTGCCATAAAGCGCCTACACAATACAGGAGTACCCTGCCCCTATATTACTGCCATAAAGTGCCCACATAATACAGGAGTACCCTGCCCCTATATTACTGCCATAAAGTGCCCACATAATACAGGAATACACTGCCCCTATATTACTGCCATAAAGCGCCCACATAATACAGGAGTACACTGCCCCTATAATACTGCCATAAAGCGCCCACATAATACAGGAATACACTGCCCCTATATTACTGCCATAAAGCGCCTACACAATACAGGAGTACCCTGCCCCTATATTACTGCCTTAAAGTGCCCACATAATACAGGAGTACCCTGCCCCTATATTACTGCCATAAAGCGCCCACATAATACAGGAATACACTACCCCTATATTACTGCCATAAAGCGCCTACACAATACAGGAATATACTGCCCCTATATTACTGCCATAAAGCGCCTACACAATACAGGAGTACACTGCCCCTATATTACTGCCATAAAGTGCTCACATAATACAGGAATACACTGCCCCTATATTACTGCCATAAAGTGCCCACATAATACAGGAATACACTGCCCCTATATTACTGCCATAAAGTGCCCACATAATACAGGAATACACTGCCCCTATATTACTGCCATAAAGTGCCCACATAATACAGGAGTACCCTGCCCCTATAATACTGCCATAAAGCGCCCACATAATACAGGAGTACACTGCCCCTATAATACTGCCATAAAGCACCTACACAATACAGGAGTACCCTGCCCCTATATTACTGCAATAAAGTGCCCACATAATACAGGAGCACACTGCCCCTATATTACTGCCATAAAGCGCCCAAATAATACAGGAATACACTACCCCTATATTACTGCCATAAAGCGCCTACACAATACAGGAATATACTGCCCCTATATTACTGCCATAAAGCGCCTACACAATACAGAAGTACCCTGCCCCTATATTACTGCCATAAAGTGCCCACATAATACAGGAGTACACTGCCCCTATATTAATGCCATAAAGCGCCCACATAATACAGGAATACACTGCCCCTATAGTACTGCCATAAAGTGCCCACATAATACAGGAATACACTTCCCCTATAATACTGCCATAAAGCGCCCACATAATACAGGAGTACCCTGCCCCTATAATACTGCCATAAAGTGCCCACATAATACAGGAGTACCCTGCCCCTATATTACTGCCATAAAGTGCCCACATAATACAGGAATACACTACCCCTATATTACTGCCATAAAGCGCCTACACAATACAGGAGTACACTGCCCCTATATTACTGCCATAAAGTGCCTACACAATACAGGAGTACACTGCCCCTATAGTACTGCCATAAAGCGCCCACATAATACAGGGTACACTTCCCCTATAATACTGCCATAAAGTGCCCACATTATACAGGAGTACACTGCCCCTATATTACTGCCATAAAGTGCCCACATAATACAGGAGTACACTGCCCCTATATTACTGCCATAAAGCGCCCACATAATACAGGAGTACCCTGCCCCTATATTACTGCCATAAAGTGCCCACATAATACAGGAGTACCCTGCCCCTATATTACTGCCATAAAGTGCCCACATAATACAGGAATACACTACCCCTATATTACTGCCATAAAGCGCCTACACAATACAGGAGTACACTGCCCCTATATTACTGCCATAAAGTGCCTACACAATACAGGAGTACACTGCCCCTATAGTACTGCCATAAAGCGCCCACATAATACAGGGTACACTGCCCCTATAATACTGCCATAAAGTGCCCCCATAATACAGGAATACACTGCCCCTATAGTACTGCCATAAAGTGCCCACATAATACAGGAGTACACTACCCCTATATTACTGCCATAAAGCGCCCACCTAATACTCAGGAATACACTACCCCTATATTACTTTCATAAAGCGCCTACACAATACAGGAGTACCCTGCCCCTATATTACTGCCATAAAGTGCCCACATAATACTGGAATACACTGCCCCTATATTACTGCCATAAAGTGCCCACATAATACAGGAGTAACCTGCCCCTATAATACAGCCATAAAGTGCCCACATAATACAGGAGTACCCTGCCCCTATAATACTGCCATAAAGCGCCCACATAATACAGGAATACACTGCCCCTATAATACTGCCATAAAGCGCCCACATAATACAGGAATACACTGCCCCTATAATACTGCCATAAAGCGCCCACATAATACAGGAATACACTGCCCCTATATTACTGCCATAAAGCGCCCACATAATACAGGAATACACTGCCCCTATAATACTGCCATAAAGCGTCCACATAATACAGGAGTACCCTGCCCCTATATTACTGCCATAAAGCGCCCACATAATACAGGAATACACTGCCCCTATATTACTGCCATAAAGTGCCCACATAATACAGGTGTACACTGCCCCTATAATACTGCCATAAAGCGCCCACATAATACAGGAATACACTGCCCCTATATTACTGCCATAAAGCGCCCACATAATACAGGAGTACACTGCCCCTATAATACTGCCATAAAGTGCCCACATAATACAGGAGTGCCCTGCCCCTATATTACTGCCATAAAGTGCCCACTTAATACAGGAGTGCCCTGCCCCTATATTACTGCCATAAAGCGCCCACATAATACAGGAGTACACTGCCCCTATATTACTGCCATAAAGCGCCCACATAATACAGGAATACACTACCCCTATATTACTGCCATAAAGTGCCTACACAATACAGGAGTACCTTGCCCCTATATTACTGCCATAAAGTGCCCACATAATACAGGAGTACACTGCCCCTATATTACTGCCATAAAGCGCCTACACAATACAGGAGTACCCTGCCCCTATAATACTGCCATAAAGCGCCCACATAATACAGCAGTACCCTGCCCCTATATTACTGCCATAAAGCGCCCACATAATACAGGAATATACTGCCCCTATATTACTGCCATAAAGCGCCCACATAATACAGGAATACACTACCCCTATATTACTGCCATAAAGTGCCTACACAATACAGGAGTACCCTGCCCCTATATTACTGCCATAAAGTGCCCACATAATACAGGAGTACCCTGCCCCTATATTACTGCCATAAAGCGCCCACATAATACAGGAATACACTACCCCTATATTACTGCCATAAAGCGCCTAAACAATACAGGAGTACCCTGCCCCTATATTACTGCCATAAAGTGCCCACATAATACAGGAGTACCCTGCCCCTATATTACTGCCATAAAGCGCCCACATAATACAGGAATACACTACCCCTATATTACTGCCATAAAGCGCCTACACAATACAGGAATATACTGCCCCTATAGTACTGCCATAAAGTGCCCACACAATACAGGAATACACTGCCCCTATAATACTGCCATAACGTGCCCACATAATACAGGAATACACTGCCCCTATATTACTGCCATAAAGTGCCCACATAATACAGGAGTACCCTGCCCCTATAATACTGCCATAAAGCGCCCACATAATACAGGAATACACTACCCCTATATTACTGCCATAAAGCGCCCACATAATACAGGAGTACACTGCCCCTATAATACTGCCATAAAGTGCCCACATAATACAGGAATACACTGCCCCTATAATACTGCCATAAAGCGCCTACACAATACAGGAGTACCCTTCCCCTATATTACTGCCATAAAGTGCCTACACAATACAGGAGTACCCTGCCCCTATATTACTGCCATAAAGTGCCCACATAATACAGGAGTACCCTGCACCTATATTACTGCCATAAAGCGCCCACATAATACAGGAATACACTACCCCTATATTACTGCCATAAAGCGCCTACACAATACAGGAATATACTGCCCCTATATTACTGCCATAAAGCGCCTACACAATACAGGAGTACCCTGCCCCTATATTACTGCCATAAAGTGCTCACATAATACAGGAATACACTGCCCCTATATTACTGCCATAAAGTGCCCACATAATACAGGAATACACTGCCCCTATATTACTGCCATAAAGTGCCCATATAATACAGGAATACACTGCCCCTATATTACTGCCATAAAGTGCCCACATAATACAGGAGTACACTGCCCCTATATTACTGCCATAAAGTGCCCACATAATACAGGAGTACACTGCCCCTATAATACTGCCATAAAGCACCTACACAATACAGGAGTACCCTGCCCCTATATTACTGCCATAAAGTGCCCACATAATACAGGAGTACACTGCCCCTATATTACTGCCATAAAGCGCCCACATAATACAGGAATACACTACCCCTATATTACTGCCATAAAGCACCTACACAATACAGGAGTACCCTTCCCCTATATTACTGCCATAAAGCGCCCACATAATACAGGAATACACTACCCCTATATTACTGCCATAAAGCGCCTACACAATACAGGAATATACTGCCCCTATATTACTGCCATAAAGCGCCTACACAATACAGAAGTACCCTGCCCCTATATTACTGCCATAAAGTGCCCACATAATACAGGAGTACACTGCCCCTATATTACTGCCATAAAGCGCCCACATAATATAGGAATACACTGACCCTATAGTACTGCCATAAAGTCCCCACATAATACAGGAATACACTGCCCCTATATTACTGCCATAAAGCGCCCACATAACACAGGAATACACTGCCCCTATAATACTGCCATAAAGCGCCCACATAATACAGGAGTACCCTGCCCCTATAATACTGCCATAAAGTGCCCACATAATACAGGAGTACCCTGCCCCTATATTACTGCCATAAAGTGCCCACATAATACAGGAATACACTACCCCTATATTATTGCCATAAAGCGCCTACACAATGCAGGAGTACACTGCCCCTATATTACTGCCATAAAGTGCCCACATAATATAGGAGTACCCGGCCCCTATATTACTGCCATAAAGCGCCTACACAATACAGGAGTACACTGCCCCTATAATACTGCCATAAAGCGCCCACATAATACAGGGTACACTGCCCCTATAATACTGCCATAAAGTGCCCACATAATACAGGAGTACACTGCCCCTATATTACTGCCATAAAGTGCCCACATAATACAGGAGTACACTGCCCCTATATTACTGCCATAAAGCGCCCACATAATACAGGAGTACCCTGCCCCTATATTACTGCCATAAAGTGCCCACATAATACATGAGTACACTGCCCCTATAATACTGCCATAAAGTGCCCACATAATACAGGAGTACACTGCCCCTATAATACTGCCATAAAGTGCCCACATAATACAGGAATACACTGCCCCTATAGTACTGCCATAAAGTGCCCACATAATACAGGAGTACACTGCCCCTATATTACTGCCATAAAGCGCCCACATAATACTCAGGAATACACTACCCCTATATTACTGCCATAAAGCGCCTACACAATACAGGTGTACCCTGCCCCTATATTACTGCCATAAAGTGCCCACATAATACAGGAATACACTGCCCCTATATTACTGCCATAAAGTGCCCACATAATACAGGAGTACCCTGCCCCTATAATACAGCCATAAAGTGCCCACATAATACAGGAGTACCCTACCCCTATAATACTGCCATAAAGCGCCCACATAATACAGGAATACACTGCCCCTATAATACTGCCATAAAGCGCCCACATAATACAGGAATACACTGCCCCTATAATACTGCCATAAAGCGCCCACATAATACAGGAATACACTGACCCTATATTACTGCCATAAAGCGCCCACATAATACAGGAATACACTGCCCCTATAATACTGCCATAAAGCGCCCACATAATACAGGAGTACCGTGCCCCTATATTACTGCCATAAAGCGCCCACATAATACAGGAATACACTGCCCCTATATTTCTGCCATAAAGTGCCCACATAATACAGGAGTACACTGCCCCTATAATACTGCCATAAAGCTCCCACATAATACAGGAATACACTGCCCCTATATTACTGCCATAAAGCGCCCACATAATACAGGAGTACACTGCCCCTATAATACTGCCATAAAGCGCCCACATAATATAGGAGTGCCCTTCCCCTATATTACTGCCATAAAGTGCCCACATAATACAGGAATACACTGCCCCTATAATACTGCCATAAAGCGCCCACATAATACAGGAGTACACTGCCCCTATATTACTGCCATAAAGCGCCCACATAATACAGGAGTACACTGCCCCTATAATACTGCCATAAAGCGCCCACATAATACAGGAATACACTGCCCCTATATTACTGCCATAAAGCGCCCACATAATACAGGAGTACACTGCCCCTATAATACTGCCATAAAGTGCCCACATAATACAGGAATACACTGCCCCTATAATACTGCCATAAAGTGCCCACATAATACAGGAATACACTGCCCCTATATTACTGCCATAAAGTGCCCACATAATACAGGAGTACCCTGCCCCTATAATACAGCCATAAAGTGCCCACATAATACAGGAGTACCCTACCCCTATAATACTGCCATAAAGCGCCCACATAATACAGGAATACACTGCCCCTATAATACTGCCATAAAGCGCCCACATAATACAGGAATACACTGCCCCTATAATACTGCCATAAAGCGCCCACATAATACAGGAATACACTGCCCCTATATTACTGCCATAAAGCGCCCACATAATACAGGAATACACTGCCCCTATAATACTGCCATAAAGCGCCCACATAATACAGGAGTACCGTGCCCCTATATTACTGCCATAAAGCGCCCACATAATACAGGAATACACTGCCCCTATATTACTGCCATAAAGTGCCCACATAATACAGGAGTACACTGCCCCTATAATACTGCCATAAAGCTCCCACATAATACAGGAATACACTGCCCCTATATTACTGCCATAAAGCGCCCACATAATACAGGAGTACACTGCCCCTATATTACTGCCATAAAGTGCCCACATAATACAGGAATACACTGCCCCTATAATACTGCCATAAAGCGCCCACATAATACAGGAGTACCCTGCCCCTATAATACTGCCATAAAGCGCCCACATAATACAGGAGTACCCTGCCCCTATATTACTGCCATAAAGTGCCCACATAATACAGGAATACACTGCCCCTATAATACTGCCATAAAGCGCCCACATAATACAGGAGTACACTGCCCCTATATTACTGCCATAAAGCGCCCACATAATACAGGAGTACACTGCCCCTATAATACTGCCATAAAGCGCCCACATAATACAGGAATACACTGCCCCTATATTACTGCCATAAAGCGCCCACATAATACAGGAGTACACTGCCCCTATAATACTGCCATAAAGCGCCCACATAATACAGGAATACACTGCCCCTATATTACTGCCATAAAGCGCCCACATAATACAGGAGTACACTGCCCCTATAATACTGCCATAAAGCGCCCACATAATACAGGAGTACACTTCCCCTATAATACTGCCATAAAGCGCCCACATAATACAGGAGTACACTGCCCCTATATTACTGCCATAAAGTGCCCACATAATACAGGAATACACTGCCCCTATAATACTGCTATAAATTGCCCACATAATACAGGAATACACTGCCCCTATATTACTGCCATAAAGCGCCCACATAATACAGGAGTACCCTTCCCCTATATTACTGCCATAAAGCGCCCACATAATACAGGAGTACACTGCCCCTATATTACTGCCATAAAGTGCCCACATAATACAGGAATACACTGCCCCTATAATACTGCCAGAAAGCGGCCACATAATACAGGAGTACCCTGCCCCTATATTACTGCCATAAAGTGCCCACGTAATACAGGAATACACTGCCCCTATAATTCTGCCATAAAGCGCCCACATAATACAGGAGTACCCTGCCCCTATAATACTGCCATAAAGCGCCCACATAATACAGGAGTACCCTGCCCCTATATTACTGCCATAAAGTGCCCACATAATACAGGAATACACTGCCCCTATAATACTGCCATAAAGTGCCAACATAATACCACTATACGATACCCATATATTACTGCCATAAAGTGCTCATAGAATGTCACTACAAGTCCACACACAATACCACAATACAGTGCCTAAATAATAGTGATATAAAATGCCCACATACAAGCATAGAGGGCGTATAGAATAGTGTCAAAATAACTATAGTACACCAGCAAAAGGTGCCCACATAATGCTGCCTATCAGTGCCCACAGAATGCTGCCTATAAGTACCCACATAATGCTGCCTATAAGTAATCACATAATGCTTCCTATAACGACCCACATAATGCTGCCTATAAGTGCCCACATAATGCTGCCTATAAGTACTCACATAATGCTGCCCATAAGTACCCACATAATGCTGCCTATAACTGCCCACATAATGCTGCCTATAAGTACCCACATAATGCTGCCTATAAGTACCCACATAATGCTGCCTATAAGTACTCACATAATGCTTCCTATAAGTGCCCAAATAATGCTGCCTATAAGTACCCACATAATGCTGCCTATAAGTGCCCACATAATGCTTCCTATAAGTACCCACATAATGCTTCCTATAAGTGCCCACATAATGCTTTCTATAAGTGCCCACATAATGCTTCCTATAAGTACTCACATAATGCTGTCTATAAGTACCCACATAATGCTTCCTATTATTACCCACATAATGCTGTCTATAAGTACCCCCATAAAGCTTCCTATAAGTGCCCACATAATGCTTCATATAAGTACCCACATAATGCTTCCTATAAGTACCCACATAATGCCTCCTATAAGTGCCCACATAATGCTTCCTATAAGTGCTCACATAATGCTGCCTATAAGTACCCACATAATGCTTCCTATAAGCACCCACATAATGCTGCCTTTAAGTGCCCACATAATGCTGCCTGTAAGTACCCACATAATGCTGCCTGTAAGTACTCACATAATGCTTCCTATAAGTACCCACATAATGCTTCCTATAAGTACCCACATAATGCTGCCTATAACTACCCACATAATGCTGCCTATAAGTACTCACATAATGCTTCCTATAAGTACCCACATAATGCTTCCTATAAGTACCCACATAGTGCTGCCTATAACTACCCACATAATGCTGCCTGTAAGTACCCACATAATGCTTCCTATAAGTACCCACATAATGCTGCCTGTAAGTACCCACATAATGCTGCCTGTAAGTACCCACATAATGCTTCCTATAAGTACCCACATAATGCTGCCTATAAGTACCCACGTAATGCTGCCTGTAAGTACCCACATAATGCTTCCTATATGTACCCACATAATGCTGCCTATAAGTAGCCACATAATGCTGTCTATAAGTACCCACATAATGCTGCCTATAAGTACCCATATAATGCTGTCTATAAGTACCCACATAATGCTGCCTATAAGTACCCACATAATGCTGCCTATAAGTACCCACATAATGCTGCCTATAAGTGCCCACATAATGCTGCCTATAAGTACCCACATAATGCTGCCTATAAGTACCCACATAATGCTGTCTATAAGTACTCACATAATGCTTCCTATAAGTACCCAAATAATGCTGCCTATAAGTACCCACATAATGCTGCCTATAAGTGCCCACATAATGCTTCCTATAAGTTCCCACATAATGCTTCCTATAAGTACCCATATAATGCTGTCTATAAGTACCCACATAATGCTGCCTGTAAGTACCCACATAATGCTTCCTATATGTGCCCACATAATGCTTCCTATAAGTGCCCACATAATGCTTCCTATAAGTGCCCACATAATGCTTCCTATAAGTACCCATATAATGCGGTCTATAAGTACCCACATAATGCTGCCTGTAAGTACTCACATAATGCTTCCTATAAGTACCCAAATAATGCTGCCTATAAGTGCCCACATAATGCTGCCTATAAGTACCCACATAATGCTTCCTATAAGTGCCCACATAATGCTTCCTATAAGTACCCACATAATGCTGTCTATATGTACCCACATAATGCTGCCTATAAGTATCCACCTAATGCTGCCTGTAAGTACCCACATAATGCTGCCTGTAAGTACCCACATAATGCTGCCTGTAAGTACCCACATAATGCTACCTGTAAGTACCCACATAATGCTTCCTATAAGTACCCACATAATGCTGCCTATAAGTACCCACGTAATGCTGCCTGTAAGTACCCACATAATGCTTCCTATATGTACCCACATAATGCTGCCTATAAGTAGCCACATAATGCTGTCTATAAGTACCCACATAATGCTGCCTATAAGTACCCATATAATGCTGTCTATAAGTGCCCACATAATGCTGCCTATAAGTACCCACATAATGCTGCCTATAAGCACCCACATAATGCTGTCTATAAGTACTCACATAATGCTTCCTATAAGTACCCAAATAATGCTGCCTATAAGTACCCACATAATGCTGCCTATAAGTGCCCACATAATGCTTCCTATAAGTTCCCACATAATGCTTCCTATAAGTACCCATATAATGCTGTCTATAAGTACCCACATAATGCTGCCTGTAAGTACCCACATAATGCTTCCTATAAGTGCCCACATAATGCTTCCTATAAGTGCCCACATAATGCTTCCTATAAGTGCCCACATAATGCTTCCTATAAGTACCATATAATGCGGTCTATAAGTACCCACATAATGCTGCCTGTAAGTACTCACATAATGCTTCCTATAAGTACCCAAATAATGCTGCCTATAAGTGCCCACATAATGCTGCCTATAAGTACCCACATAATGCTTCCTATAAGTGCCCACATAATGCTTCCTATAAGTACCCATATAATGCTGTCTATAAGTACCCACATAATGCTGCCTATAAGTATCCACCTAATGCTGCCTGTAAGTACCCACATAATGCTTCCTATAAGTACCCACATAATGCTGCCTGTAAGTACCCACATAATGCTACCTGTAAGTACCCACATAATGCTTCCTATAAGTACCCACATAATGCTGCCTATAAGTACCCACGTAATGCTGCCTGTAAGTACCCACATAATGCTTCCTATATGTACCCACATAATGCTGCCTATAAGTAGCCACATAATGCTGTCTATAAGTACCCACATAATGCTGCCTATAAGTACCCATATAATGCTGTCTATAAGTGCCCACATAATGCTGCCTATAAGTACCCACATAATGCTGCCTATAAGTACCCACATAATGCTGTCTATAAGTACTCACATAATGCTTCCTATAAGTACCCAAATAATGCTGCCTATAAGTACCCACATAATGCTGCCTATAAGTGCCCACATAATGCTTCCTATAAGTTCCCGCATAATGCTTCCTATAAGTACCCATATAATGCTGTCTATAAGTACCCACATAATGCTGCCTGTAAGTACCCACATAATGCTTCCTATAAGTGCCCACATAATGCTTCCTATAAGTGCCCACATAATGCTTCCTATAAGTGCCCACATAATGCTTCCTATAAGTACCATATAATGCGGTCTATAAGTACCCACATAATGCTGCCTGTAAGTACTCACATAATGCTTCCTATAAGTACCCAAATAATGCTGCCTATAAGTGCCCACATAATGCTGCCTATAAGTACCCACATAATGCTTTCTATAAGTGCCCACATAATGCTTCCTATAAGTACCCATATAATGCTGTCTATAAGTACCCACATAATGCTGCCTATAAGTATCCACCTAATGCTGCCTGTAAGTACCCACATAATGCTTCCTATAAGTACCCCCATAATGCTTCCTATAAGTGCCCACATAATGCTTCCTATAAGTGCCCACATAATGCTTCCTATAAGTACCCACATAATGCTTCCTATAAGTACCCACATAATGCTGCCTATAAGTGCCCACATAATGCTGCCTATAAGTACCCACATTATGCTTCCTATAAGTACCCACATAATGCTGCCTTTAAGTACCTACATAATGCTGCCTATAAGTAGCCACATAATGCTGTCTATAAGTACCCACATAATGCTGCCTATAAGTACCTATATAATGCTGTCTATAAGTACCCACATATTGCTTCCTATAAGTACCCACATAATGCTGCCTATAAATACCCACATAATGCTGTCTATAAGTACCCACATAATGCTGCCTGTAAGTACCCATATAATGCTGCCTATAAGTACCCACATAATGCTGCCTATAAGTACCCACATAATGCTGTATATAAGTACCCACATAATGCTTCCTATAAGTACCCACATAATGCTGCCTATAAATACCCACATAATGCTGCCTGTAAGTACCCACATAATGCTGCCTGTAAGTACCCACATAATGCTGCCTATAAGTGCCCACATAATGCTGCCTATAAGTACCCACATAATGCTGCCTATAAGTACCCACATAATGCTGCCTATAAGTGCCCACATAATGCTTCCTATAAGTGCCCACATAATGCTGCCTATATGTACCCACATAATGCTGCCTATAAGTACCCACATAATGCTGTCTATAAGTACTCACATAATGCTTCCTATGAGTACCCAAATAATGCTTCCTATAAGTGCCCACATAATGCTTCCTATAAGTACCCATATAATGCTGTCTATAAGTACCCACATAATGCTGCCTGTAAGTACCCACATAATGCTTCCTTTAAGTGCCCACATAATGCTTCCTTTAAGTGCCCACATAATGCTTCCTATAAGTGCCCACATAATGCTTCCTATAAGTGCCCACATAATGCTTCCTATAAGTACCCATATAATGCTGTCTATAAGTACCCACATAATGCTGTCTGTAAGTACTCACATAATGCTTCCTATAAGTACCCAAATATTGCTGCCTATAAGTGCCCACATAATGCTGCCTATAAGTGCCCACATAATGCTTCCTATAAGTACCCATATAATGCTGTCTATAAGTACCCACATAATGCTACCTATAAGTGTCCACCTAATGCTGCCTGTAAGTACCCACATAATGCTTCCTATAAGTACCCACATAATGCTGCCTGTAAGTACCCACATAATGCTTCCTATAAGTACCCACATAATGCTTCCTATAAGTACCCATATGCTGCCTATAATTACCCACATAATGCTGCCTATAAGTACCCACATAATGCTGCCTATAAGTGCCCACATAATAATAATCTTAATTTTTATATAGCGCTAAAATATTTCGCAGCGCTTTACAGTTTGCACACATTATCATCATCATCACTGTCCTCGATGTCCACTTATTATTAATGTCCACTTATTATTAAGTGCCCACATAATAATAATAATCTTTATATAGCGCTAACATATTCCGCAGCGTTTTACAGTTTGCACACGCAAACACGGGGGAGAACATACAAACTCCTTGCAGATGTTGTCCTTGGTGGGATTTGAACCCAGGACCCCAGCGCTGCAACACTAACCACTGAGCCACCATGCTGCCCACATACATAATGCTGCCTGTAAGTACCCACATAATGCTGCCTATAAGTGCCCACATAATGCTGCCTGTAAGTACCCACATAATGCTGCCTATAAGTACTCACATAATGCTGTCGATAAGTACCCACATAATGCTTCCTATAAGTACCCACATAATGCTGCCTATAAGTACCCACATAATGCTTCCTATAAGTACCCACATAATGCTTCCTATAAGTGCCCACTTAATGCTGCCTATAAGTACCCACATAATGCTGTCTATAAGTACCCACATAATGCTTCCTATAAGTACCCACATAATGCTGTCTTTATGTACCCACATAATGCTTCCTATAAGTGCCCACATAATGCTGCCTATAAGTACCCACATAATGCTGTCTATAAGTGCCCACATAATGCTTCCTATAAGTACCCACATAATGCTGCCTATAAGTACCCACATAATGCTGCCTATAAGTACCCACATAATTCTGTCTATAAGTACCCACATAATGCTGCCTATAAGTACCCACATAATGCTGTCTATAAGTGCCCACATAATGCTTCCTATAAGTACCCACATAATGCTGCCTATAAGTACCCACATAATGCTGCCTATAAGTACCCACATAATTCTGTCTATAAGTACCCACATAATGCTGCCTATAAGTACCCACATAATGCTGCCTATAAGTACCCACACAATGCTGCCTATAAGTACGCACATAATGCTTCATATAAGTACCCACATCCACATAATGCTGCCTGTAAGTACCCACATAATGCTGCCTAGAAGTGCCCACATAATGCTGCCTATAAGTACCCACATAATGCTTCCTATAAGTACCCACATAATGCTTCCTATAAGTACCCACATAATGCTGCCTGTAAGTACCCACATAATGCTGTCTATAAGTGCCCACATAATGCTGTCTATAAGTGCCCACATAATACTGCCTATAAGTGCCCACATAATGCTTCCTATAAGTACCCACATAATACTGCCTATAAGTGCCCACATAATGCTGCCGAAAGGGGCGAAAGGGGCGAAAGGGGGGTGATTTCAACTTTTATACTTTTTTAAAATATTTTTTAAAACATTTTTTTTTTACTTTTGGCATTGTGAAGACATACAGCATTGTATCTTAATTAACCAGACGATTTTTTTTAGCAAAACAAGAATAATAGAATGTTATCTGTATGTTGGCTTTAAATTTAAGTCTTGATTTCTAGTTGGTCAAGAAAACAGACTTTTGTTTGTGTAAGCCGGTAATAAATGACTATTATTGTGCTTATCCTTGATCACTAGTGATGATTGCTGATATGCTAATTATGCATTGTGTTATGGAGCCAGTTTGTTGACTTCTAAAGCAGAGAGGGAAAAACTATGCAAATAGTTTACATAATCACCCTACACTGTCATTTCTGTCTGTGGTTCCACTATTACTCCCCAGCAACATGCCCGCTGTCTTGGGGTCATACTTGACTCCGAGCTTTCCTTTGCCCCCCACATCTGATCACTGGCTCGCTCTTGTTATCTGCATCTCAAAAACATTTCTAGAATTCGACCTTTTCTTACTTTTGATTCCGCAAAAACTCTTACTGTTTCTCTTATTCATTCTCGTCTCGACTATTGTAACTCTCTTGTAATCGGTCTCCCTCTTACCAAACTCTCCCCTCTCCAATCTGTCTTGAGTGCTGCAGCCAGGATCATATTCCTTGCCAATCGTTACACCGATGCTTCTACCTTGTGCCAGTCATTACACTGGCTACCCATCCACTCCAGAATCCTGTACAAACTTATTACCCTCACCCACAAAGCACTCCATGGCTCAGCGCCACCCTACATCTCCCTTGTTTCAGTATATCACCCTACCCGTGCCCTCCATTCTGCTGATGACCTGAGGTTAGCATCCTCAATAATCAGAACCTCCCACTCCCATCTAAAAGGTCAATATGATTAGCCCCCAATCCCTACAATTTTAAGCGTGCCGTGAAAACGTATTTATTCAGATTGGTCTACCGCCTCAACACATTAACCTAACTATGCCTGTGTGGCACAGTCAAAAGTTTTACCATAACCAGGTTCCCCGTATCATGTTCCCACATGCTTTATGCATCCATTAGCCCTCTGTGTCTGTACTGTTACACACTTAACATTATGGCTGGTCCATACAATCAGGGCAACTGTTACCACCCACCTTTCGTGTCTACCTTTTTTCCTCACAGATTGTAAGCTTGCAAGCAGGGCCCTCACTCCTCTTGGTATCTGTTATGATCTATGTGATTATTGTTATGCTGTAATGTCTATCGTCTGTATAAGTCCCCTCTGAAATGTAAAGTGCTGCGGAATATGTCAGCGCTATAGAAATAAAATTTATTATTATTATAATGCTGCCTATCAGTGCCGGAGATCAAATCTCCTTTTTCTTTTAACCATAAAGAAGCTCTACGGCCATTATACCCTAAGTTTGCAATTCTGTATTTCAGCATATAACATAGTCATATAGTGTGGCATAAAACTACCATATAAAAAAACATGAAACTTAAAAGTATATTTGGACACGACAGATTCTACAAATTTGTCAGTGTCGCCAACAAATGCACTGAAAAGCAATGGTTCACCACCCAAAGTACAGAAAAAATACTCTTATATTCTTGTACCATATGGGGCATTTCCCCATGTGTAAAATGGGGTTTGTACAACCACACACACAAGCATTGTAGCAGTACTGAATTCGGAGTCCTGCTTGGGACAGAAACTGATGTGAATGCAGACCAACTGCTACTCTGCAAAAACCATGGGTGCTGCATAAGGAACCAGAGCTACAGCGATAAATCACCCATATATGTAGCACCCTATATCTAGTGTCCTAGTCACACCACGCTAATTGGCAGTGCTACTCAATTGGAGTTCTACTTAAGCCGCTGAATAAATAATTTCCCCTCACTATATTCCCTGCTCAAAATATGACCCCATGCTGTCCCTCTTATGGTACATGCTCTCCACACTGCCCTCTCCTTTCCCTACTGGGCCCCCTCTTCACACTGTTCTCTAGCACTGAGTCCCCCCTATAGGGCCCAGTCTCTAAACTGTGCCCCCTTATCACCCCCTTGGTATATTGTCACCTCCTGGCTGTGCCCTTAGGCTAAGTGCCACGTTGCAGAAATGCTGCGGAAATGTCCGCAGAATTTTCGCAACTCCCAGCCGCGGGTAAACCGCATGCGGAATTCGCATGCGTTTTCCCGCAAAACACAGAAAGTTTGCTCTTTCCAAGCGATTTGAAGCATCCCTTGGAAAAGTGATTGACAGGTTGGTCACACTTGTCAAGCATTGTGCTTGACAAGTGTGACCAACTTTTTACTATTGATGCTGCCTATGCAGCATCAGTAGTAAAAGATAGAATGGTAAAAATAAAAAATATGGTTATTCTCACCTTCCGAGGGCCCCCGATCTCATCAGCGGCGCTCCCGGTACGTTCCGTTCCCAGGGATGCTTTGTGCGAAGGACCTTTGTGACGTCACGCTCGCAAGACCACAACATCATCTCAGGTAATTCGCGCAATGCATCCCTGGGACCGGAAGATGCCGGCAGCGTGGCTGAGAGGCGGGAGAGCTCCGGGGGCCATCAGAAGGTGAGTATATCACTATTTTTTATTCTATTTTTTTACAGGAATATGGTACCAAGGGCCTGGAGGAGAGTCTCCTCTCCTCCAGACCCTGGGTACCATCCGCACATAAAGCGCTCACTTTACGCAAGGTGGGCATAGCCACATGCGTAAAGTGAGCGTTTCAATGCAATCCTATGGCGGCAGAATTGCCGCAATTCCGCAGTAAGAATGGACATGCTGCGGATTTTACCGCTATGCTATTCCGCAGCAGAAAAATCTGCAGCATTGGAACAGCAACTGCAGGATCCCATAGGATTGCATGGGATGCGTTTTTTAAACGTTTCCACTGTGGAAAAACGCAGCGGAAAAGCTTAAAAAATGCAACGTGGGCACACAGCCTTACACTGTTCCCCCATGCTACACCCCTCACACTACTCTGTCTCTATTCTGTGCCCACTTACACTTTCCCCCCATACTGTCTCTTTGTGCATTTCCCCCTCCCTCTTACATTTACCCTTTCACTTTCCATACTGCTTTCTCACACATCCCTCCGTCTCCCCATACTGTGTCCACATCCATCCCATCACCCCCATGCTGTGTCCTCATACATTTTCCCCTCGCTCCTCATACTGTGTCCGCACCCATACCACCATTCACCATAATGTGTCTGCACCCTTCCCTCATACATGCCCCCATCTTATACCTTCCTCCTCATATTTTGTCTTCATATTTCTCCCGCTTCCCATGTTGTGTCTGCACCTGTCACTTCCTTGCCCCACAAATTTGTGTCCTCAAATCATACCCGTTACATGAAATCACACCCATCCCCGTTACACTAAATACCTTCATCACAGTAAATACCCCCACACACAGTAAATACCCCCTTTACACACACAGTAAATACCCCCTGTGAGGTTGCGCTGTCATTCGGGTAGGGGATACACGCTTGGCAGCCACAAAACTAGATCCAGCATGGGTTTTCCATAAAACAAGCATAGTCCATGCGGTTTATTCAACATCATAAACCAAAGCAATATGCAACAGTATATAAACAGCAGAGCGTCCATGACAAAGCTTCACTCTGTAATCCCTGTGTTCACACAGGTTGTACAATGTCCAGCATACAGGCTCTCTTAGCCTCATTTATCTCACCCACGTCCGGGTCTCCTCATGGCTGCTTCAGCTTACTGCAGATATTCATTCCCTCCCCTGGGAACTCTCAGACATGTGCAGCCATTCACCACAGCCACTTCACAGGCTGATAGCCAGGAAGCTCCATCTCAGCGGGACCTTCCACACTGGACCAACCAGGTCCCTGCATTCACCCCATGTGACTCACCCTGGCCACGTTATATGGTTCATAGCCACGCCCACCGGGTCACATGACTATGACCTCATCACAGGTCCTTCACACACACATATACACTTTACAATAGCGTTATTAAACACACCCCCCTGGGTGGGTTTGTAGGTATCTAGTACCTGACACATTCAACCAGCACCTCAGAAGTATCACTGCTGATTAACACACACATAAATCTCCATCTCAAGGCCACCCACCTTGAGATACATAACGGTCATTCAGTATCTTGCCATTGATCCACTCTCCTGGGACATCCATACAGCACCCCCTAGTGGACACAGTGGTCACTACACCACATACCTTCCCCCTCTGTTCAAACTTGTGTGGTTGAACACACAACATTACACCAGGATCTCGAGACCGGGCACTCATTACACCTTGCCCCACAGTTCGAGAGAACCGTCTCCATCTGTCATACGGCCTCATTTCTACGTTAGGCCTCCCCCGCCCCCAGCGGTCAGAGTACCGGCCCTGATCTTTTGCCCTCCAGTTACAGCCTGTCTGCGTCATCAGACACTGTTTGGTCACCACATTCCTCTCCCCGTTTGTTCCGTTCCCCGACCAGCTCCCCCCCGGTTGGTATGGTCATCAGTCTTAGTTGGGCTTACTGTGTGGCCTGAATCTGACCTATTCAGCGTCTCACAGGAACTAATGTCTCTCAACCTCGTACGGCCCGTTGAACTGCTACTTTCTGACATTCTTCGGCCACCTGCCACGTCACCACTTGGAGGAACCCTTCGGGTCCTTACATCTTGGGTTGGAGGCGGCCGCCACCTGGTATTCCGTGCTTCTTTATTAATTCGCCAGCGGTCCAGCCTCAACTGCTCAATTTCTTGCAGGTACCCCACTCAATACTCCACGAGCAACCGAAAGTCTCTCAGGCTCTCCACGGAGCCAACCAGCATGATGGGAATCCTACCCTCTCCACTGGATACCTGGTCCTCATCATCAGGAGGGATCCTCACCCTCACCACACCGGAGATATCCACAAGGTCTTGCATTACCTTCCCGGATCTTCCAATGATTCTCCCAATCAGAGCTTTGGGTACCGGAACCAGATCTTTCCGCAAACCCAGCCGATCCATAGCCTCTCTGGCTAACTCTAGGCGTCGAGCAGCCTTCACATTACTCTGCCTGACCAGCTGTTTGGCTGTTAAATATTAATAATTCGTTAAATATTTCTTATTACACCCAGTTCTGTAGATTGCTTTAGCTTATATGACATAGGCTATTTTTAAGCTTGGCTCATGGTAGAAATGTCAGCTCACTACATATTTAAGTTTAGCCTTGAGGTAAATGTCAAACTCCATATATACCGAGATCACGTGCTTCAAGAGACGTATATAATTCATGGCTAACTGTAGAGGTCGCTGTCTTCTTCCCTCACCATCATGAGAGACAGACACGAAGATGTCGCCTGTGTTGGGCCATGACATGACATAACAGCTGGTATATTACTTGACGGCGATGTGAGAAGCCGAACTGAGAGACAGCAGCCATTTGCTATTCAGGATCTCGGAGAGAAGAAGAATACATGTTGCTTTGCTATGAACAATGGACAATCTCTCTTTCACCTATTTTTATTCACCTTTCTGTAATAACCTTTCTTTAATGGAAAAATCCAAATAAACCACTATATTTTTATCTGGTAACTAGTCCTGAGTATTTTACAGGATAAGCATTATTTTACATTGGCGTGGAGACATTGTAGATGCATCTCCTTCAGGACAGCTACTCGGTTTGATGCATCTTCTCTGGCTGATACTATCACCAACTGCCGAGTCTCAGGTGCCCAGTGCACCTTACACGCTTTGACCGCCTCTTTGAAAGTCTCATGCACACCTTCCTCAGCACAGGCCTCTTGCATGTCTTTTGGTACATCAATCACAAACTTGAAGGTCGTGGCCTTGCTCTCTTCCTGGCCAGGAGGCTCTGGCTTTACCACGGACACTTCCCTCACTACAGTTGCCCCGACCGGGTGACTGTCTTCTTCAGTTCTCAGCTCCTCAACCTCACGAGATCTCATCTCTTCCCGACCGTCTGCCAAGACAGGCACCGGCAGCTCCGTTCCACCACCCGTCGGACTCGGCCGCTGTTCCTCACTGTCCAAGTTCTTCTCCCGCAGAAGACCACTTACAGTTTCTTTGAGCTCCAAGACCTCTTTCTTGAGCTCCTCAACCCTGTGCTCGGCCATTTGTCTCAGGACTCTTTCCCGTTCGAGATGTCCTTCCACTATCTCCTTTATCAGCTGTATCTCACGATCCTGTTCTCTTTTGGCCAGCACGTGTCTCACCACTACCTCTTTAATTATATTGTCAAAGGGTACCACTGGGTCAGTCCAGTCACACCAGTCGAGTGAACCCTCCAGTTACTGTCCACCACCAATGTGTCTTGCCCAGTCGTCTCATCTCCCAGCCCACCATCCGTCATGTCACGAGACGTCAGGTCCGTCAGTTGGGCAGATGTACCCCTTCTTCCAGTCACTTGTACATCAGACCTGTCCACTTTAGGAGGTGTCACCGTCTCAACCTCTGTTAATCCAACAGTAGAAGCGTCTCCCTCATTCGACCATACATCATCAAACAACACAAAGTCCTGGCCCCTCTCCAAGGCATAGACTAAGTCACGTGGTATCCCGCCCCCTTGGCGCTCACCACCTTTGGTCCCCTCGAACATTACTCTGTCTACTGCATAGTTCACCGTGACCCCATGTTTACAGCGAACCCTGGCGTTTTTTTCGGTCAGAGATAAAACGAGAGGAGTTCCTGTCAGAGTCACCTGACTCTCTGAGTCCAGTCTACCAAAGACTCCTTCCCAATGCAGCATCACGGTACACACCTGTGGCCCGTCATTATCCGGAAAATACATGCCACACTCATCAAAACTCATACAGACACACTGCGGTTCCCCAGACATACCCACCGAGGCAACCAGTGCTGCCATTTCCTGAACCACCCCAATTTGGGTCACCGCCCCCTCCCGAGACTCCACCCCTTTTTGGGTTACCACCCCAATTTGGGTCACCGCCCCCCTCTGGGACTCCACTTCTTTTTGGGTTACCACCCCAATTTGGGTCACTGCCCCCTTCTGGGACTCCACCCCCTTTTGGGCTACCACCCCAATTTGGGCCACTGCCCCCTTTCGGAATTTCCCCATGTCCGTTATACCGGTCTCAGACCACAGTTCACACAACACAGTTTGTCTCTTTTACGATACCACACAAGTCTTTGTTGGCACCACCACAGCTCCTGCTGTCACCGATCACCGACACCACCGGCTGCTGTTCACACACAGCGGCTGGTGTCCTCTTTGTAACCCCGCCGAGTTACCGGAAGCCGCTTGTCCCCTTCGTAACCCTGCCGAGTTACAGGAAGCCGCTTGTCACCTTCTTGACTCCCACTGAGCCACCGCAGGCTGAGTTGAGAAAAGAAGAAAAGTAAACACCACACAAAACTCATGTGTCCTGTCTGTGTGATATTCAGGACGTACCGTCTCCGCATGAGACCGTCCAACACACAGGGCGCATCGGGTTCTCTTCAGGGAGCGGCCCTCCTCCCAGGGTTTCCCAGCACACCGGCCTCACCAGGTCCAGGGGCTTAGCGGGTGCTCTTCAGAACATCCGTCTCCGCATGAGACTGCCCAACACTCACGCCTCACCAGGTCCAATGTCATACCACGTGCTCCAGGGAACCGATTCTTCTCCTAGAATCTCCCAACACTGACCCTCCAGGACCTTGCTCACTGAACCCTCCAGGTACACAGTCTTTCCCACTGACCCAGGTCAGTACAACACGAACACCTGTCCGTTACCAGTGTCGGCCCCACAGGTCCTCGGATACCTCTTCTCCACAGAGGCACCCTATAGCAATCACCAGTCTCTTTCTCACTGACCCCGGTCAGTACAACACGGCTTTCACGACCGTCACCTGCTGGCCGCGCAGGTTCTCAGACTCCTCTACCACAGAGGTATCCTATAAGTCTCTTTCTCCTGGGGAAATGGCCGCACTGGGCTCACCGATCCGGACAGTGCCTTACCACTAGGCCGCCCCACGGTTCCAGAACCACAGCCGGGCAGTGGCTTCCCCAACTGTCAGCTTAGCAACCGACTTTGCAGTCCTCTTTCTTTGCTCCCAGCAACAAGGCTACAACAATGCCCATAGCTTTCTCCACCAATTGTGAGGTAGCGCTGTCATTCGGGTAGGGGATACTCGCTTGGCAGCCACAAAACTAGATCCAGAACGGGTTTTCCATAAAACAAGCATAGTTCATGCGGTTTATTCAACATCATAAACCAAAGCAATATGCAACAGCATATAAACAGCAGAGCGTCCATGACAAAGCTTCACTCTGTAAACCCTGTGTTCACACAGGTTGTACAATGTCCAGCATACAGGCTCTCTTAGCCTCATTTATCTCACCCATGTCCAGGTCTCCTCATGGCTGCTTCAGCTTACTGCAGACGTTCATTCCCTCCCCTGGGAACTCTTAGACACGTGCAGCCATTCACCACAGCCACTCCACAGGCTGTTAGCCAGTAAGCTCCATCTCAGCGGGACCTTCCACACTGGACCAACCAGGTCCCTGCATTCACCTCATGTGACTCACCCTGGCCACATTATATGGTTCATAGCCACGCCCACTGGGTCACATGACTATGACCTCATCACAGGTCCTTCACACACACATATACACTTTACAATAGCATTATTAAACACACCCCCTGGGTGGGTTTGTAGGTAACTAGTCCCTGACGCATTGAACCAGCACCTCAGCACTATCACTGCTGATTAACACACACATAAATCTCCATCTCAAGGCCACCCACCTTGAGATACATAACGGTCATTCAGTATCTTGCCATTCATCCACTCTCCTGGGACATCCATACAGCGCCCCCTAGTGGACACAGTGGTCACTACACCACACCCCACACACACAGTAAATACCCCACTCACACACACAGTAAATACCCCCCTCACACACAGTAAATAACCCCTTTACACACACAGTAAATACCCCCCTCATACACACAGTAAATACCCCGCTCACACACACAGTAAATACCCCCCAACACACAGTAAATACCCCCCAACACACAGTAAATACCCCCCACACTAAACCTCCAGTAAACACCAGACAGTAAATACCCCCCTCCTATCTTCTGTGTTTCAGCTCCACTTACGTGGAGCACTTTACCACCCATCTGCGCCTCTGCAGCGCCAGCGAGTGACGTCAGCAGCGTGATCACATGACATGATCACACTGCTGATGTAGCTCTGACCTGATCTGATCTGCTAGACGTGAGTACTATCGAACACAAGGAGCCAGCTCTGGGAACTGCCAACTCTCAGTCCAGGGGTGGCAGAATGCTGCTGCCGGTGGAGACACTTCGGACTGCCGCATTAGGCTGTGTCCCCCTGCTGGCTGCACCCAGGGCATGTGCCCCAGCTGCCCCCCCCCTATATACGCCTCTGGTCACACCGAAGTCTGTAAGGCCTGTTTCACATTTCAATTATTTGACGTCAGTCAAAATCTGCCAGGTTGTGAAAAAGCGGATCCGTTTCCGTTGTGGCATAAACAGATACCACCGGATCCGTTCTGCTTTAGCAGTTTAGGACTGAAATTTAAAGGAACATGAGTCTGGGAAAAGAGGGAAAAGAGGAGAGAAAGTTTTTTTTCTTTGCATGGCTGTTCCGGAACGCTACTCAGGGGTTAAAAGCCCTGCTACAGCGAATCTACTGGGCATGCGCAATATAAATTAGCAGACCGTCGCTCGGAAAAAACGTTGCAGAGTCCGTCTCATCCACCCGGGAGACACTAAAATTTTGAGGGATCCGTCAAAAAACGGGTGGGACGGACGACCGTCAGTCAAGATCCGCCGCTAATGTAAGTCTATGGGGGAAAAAAACGGATCCGCCCCTTTTTTGGCCGATCTGTTTTTTTCGAAAATTGGCGGATTTTGACTGACGTCAAAAAACGGAAGTGTGAAACAGGCGTAAGCTGATACCTGAGTCTGAAGGTTAATGCCATACCAGAGATGGCTAGGAGACGAATCTCAGTATGTGATGGACTGTTTCATGATAGCAGTGGAGTGGCTTTGAAGAGTGTGCAAAGTCCAAGACAAGCTACTTTAGAGCACTGCTGCTAAGAGAGGGGTATTGTGCCAAGCATTGCGTGTGTGTGCGCTAAGTTATATAGAAATCTACACAAAGGCCATGCCAGAGTGTGGAGGTGCTGCTGAAGAGATTGCCAGCAGACATGTGTCAGTAAAGAGTCGTACTGTTGTAGATACCACTTGTCTATATCCTTTTAAATCAAACTGTTGGGGTGCTGAAACCATCAAAATCTATCTTCCTTATGAGTAAAGTGTTGAGCTGTCATCTGTAGGTGCCTCCATTCCTTCCAGCATCCATAAGTGGGAAACGTCTTTACTACCAAACGCCAATTCTATCCTACGTTATATTAAAGGGAAACGCCACCATTAAACCAACCAAACCCTTGTCACATATTCTAAGAAGAAATATTTCTTTAAACTCTAGAGACTTCTGACCATTTGTTCTATAAACCTTACTCATTACTTCTGCAGTCATGTAGTTACCAGCTGAATTTGGTTGCTGAACAATTTTTCACACTTGTCCAGATGCTGATAATTATTAGACACAGCGGTGTGCCGGTATCTGTACCCTGTGCAGCTGCCATCGTGTAGGCTACAAGAAAGCAGGTCAGATCTGAAAATTGTTTACGCTATTGTAAAATGTCTATTTCTGTTGTAAAGGTGATATTGGAAGTTTTGGAAACCTGCAGTCACCAATGTGATCCTAACCTTCATAAAAATGTAATATAGATGCCCAATCCCATGTAACACATGAGGTCTGTTATATTTGTTCAACTTTTAATGCTCCCAGTCGTTATTATGCCTCCACCCACTGAGAACACTTCTTTCATTTCTCTGAAGAAGCGGGGGCAAGTTTATATATATATACTGTATGTACACAGCTCTGGCAAAAATTAGACCACTGCAAAATTTTCAGTTTGTCTGATTCTTCTCTTTATAGGTATATTTTTGAGTAAAATGTAAATTGCTCTTTCATTCTATAAACTACTGACAACTTGTCTCTGAATTTCCAAGCACTACCTTTTATATTTATTTTCAGAAAATTAGAAGTGGTCAAAAAAACAAAAAAATGCAGGGCTTGCAGACGTCAAGTAATGCCAAGAAAACAAGTTCATAATCATTTAGAAACAACAATACTAATGTACTCAGGAAGAGTTCAGAAATCAATATTTTGTGGAATAACCATGATTGTTAATCACAGCTTTCATGCGTCTTGGCTGCTTTCCACCAGTCTTTCACACTGCTTTTGGGTGACCTTATGCCACTCCGGGTACAAAAATTTAAGCAGTTCTTTCATGGCTTGTGACTATCCATCTTCCTCTTGATTACATTCCAGAGGTTTTCAATGGGGTTCAGGTCTGGAGATTGGGCTGGCCATGACAGGGATTTGATGTGGTGGTCCTTCATCCACACATTGATTGACCTAGCTGTGTGGCATGGTGCATTGTACTGCCGGAAAAAAAAACAGTCCTCAGAGTTGGGGAACATTGCCTGAGCAGAAGGAATCACCTGTTTTTCCAGGATAACTGTCAGGAGGAATTTTGGTCCACTCCTCTTTGCAGTTTATCTCTAAATCATTAAGATTTTCAGGCTGTCACTTGACAACTCGGAGCTTCATCTCCCTCCATAAGTTTTCTATGGGATTAAGGTCTGGAGACTGGCTAGGCCACTCCATGACCTTAATGTGCTTCTTTTTGAGCCACTCCTTTATTGCCTTGGCTATATATTTTGGGTCATTGTCTTGCTGGAAGACCCAGTCATGACCCATTTTTAATGTCCTGGCGGAGGGAAGGAGGTTGTCACTCAGGATTTTACGGTACATGGCCCCATCCATTTTCCCACTGATGCGGTGAAGTAATCCTGTGCCCTTAGCAGAGAAACACCCCCAAAATATAATGTTTCCCCCTCCATACTTGACAGTGTGTTCTTTGAGTCATAGGCTGCGTTTCTCTTTCTCCAAACATGGCGAGTTGAGTTAATGCCAAAGACCTCAGTTTTTGTCTCAACTGACCACAGCACCTTCTCCCAATCACTCACAGAATCATCCAGGTGTTCAATGGCAAACTTCAGACGGGCCTGCACATGTGTCTTCTTGAGCAGGGGGACATTGCCAGCACTGCAGGATTTGAAACCTTTACGGCGTAATGTGTTACCAATGCTTTTCTTGGTGACTGTGGACCCAGCTGGCTTGAGATCGATAACAAGTTCCGCCCATGTAGTTTTAGGCTGATCTCTCACCTTCCTCATGATTAAGGATACCCCACAAGGTAAGATTTTGCATGGTGCCCCAGATCGATGTCGATTGACGGTTATTTTGTATTTCTTCCATTTTCTTACTACAGTTGTCTCCTTCTCACCCAGTGTCTTACTTGTGGTTTCTTAGCCCATTCCAACTTTTTCAGGCCTATGATCTTGTCCCTGACAACCTTATAAAGCTCTTTGGTATTGCCCATGTTGTAGAGGTTAATGTCTGACTGATTGAGTCTGTGGACAGGAGACTTTTATAAAGGTGACTATGTAAGACAGCTGTCTTTAATGCAAGTAGCGAGTTGATTTGGAGCATCTAACAGGTCTGTAAGAGCCAGAACTCTTAATGGTTGGTAGGGTATCAAATACTTATTTCTCACTGCAAAATGCAAATAAAATTATACAATTTATACAATGTGATTTTCTGGATTTTATTTTTGATATTCTGTCTCTCAGTGTTAAAATTAACTGACCTTTAAAAATACAGACTGTTCATGTCTTTGTCAGTGGGCAAACTTACAAAATCAGCAAGGGATCAAATACTTATTTCCCCCACTGTATATAGTGGTAGATACCAGTACCAGTCCTGCAGAACATATAAGTGATTGCAGTATGGTTATTGTTGCTGAGGCAGCACGGTGGCTCAATGGTTAGTCCTGGGTTCGAATCCCACCTAGGACAACATCTGCAAGGAGTTTGTATGTTCTTCCTCGTGTTTGCGTGGGTTTCCTCCGGGCACTCCGGTTTCCTCCCACACTCCAAAGACATACTGATAGGGAATTTAGATTGTGAGCCCCATCGGGGACAGTGATGAAAATGTGTGCAAAACTGTAAAGCGCTGTGGAATATGTTAGCGCTATATAAAAATAAAGATTATTATTATTGCTGAGTTACAGCTGACGTTCTTTATGCTGGAGTCATTTACTTTTCCCGTCTTTTCCATCGGGCCCAGACCAACATAACAACTGCTCCAGCCAGGACTCGGCTGCAGAGATTACAACAAAATTACATATGATTTCTCACATTTCTGGCCCCCTCATCCACATCTAACCCGGACCTGCACAAACTCCTTATCCTGCTGATAACCCAATGCTGAGCCACTGCTGCTGTATGTGTCCCTATTTCTGCACCTGTTTGGTACTCTGTGTCCTCTAATATTACTCCAAGTGGAGCCCTATCATTGCACTCAAAGTATGATGTCAAAAAAGGGCCCCACAGACACTGTAAGATACCACCACAGTGAATTCCTCCACAGTACCCTCCACATGCACAGTATGATGACCCTACTGTACCCCACCCTACAACTCACCCAGAAAAGTATGGATGTCCCCTACATTGTATGATCACCTAACTGTGACCCTCACAACACGATCCATACTGTATAAAGCATCGCTTTGTCCTCTTCATAATAGAATGCACCACATGCTCCCTAGAGTATAATGCACCCTATAGTCCTCTGTATAGTATAATGTACCACATACTTCATATAGCATAATGCATTCTATAGTCCTTTGTATAATATAATGCACCCCATACTTCATACAGCATAATGCATTCCATAGTCCTATGTATAGTATAACGCACCCATACTCTATACAGTATAATGCACCCCAAAGTACTCTGTATAGTATAATGCATCTCATAGTCCATACAGCATAATGCACCCCATAGTCCATACAACATAAAGCAATACATGGTCCATACAGCATAATGCACCCCATAGTTTATACAGCATAATGCGTCCATTGTCATCTGTATAGTATGATGCCCCCATTGTCCTCTGTATAATATAATGCACCCCATAGTCCTCTGTATATTTTAATGCACCCCATAGTCCACAAAGTATAATGCATCCCATAGTCTATACAATATAATGCACCCATTAATCCATACGGTATAATGTACCCCATTGTCCTCTGCATAGTATAGTGCACCCCACAGTCATCCATACAGTATCATGCACCCCATAATCCATACAGCATAATGCACCAGATAGTCCATACAGCATGATGCACCCAATAATCCATGCAGTATAATGCAGCCTGTTATCTTTTCTATAGTATAATTCACCACATAGTCATCCACACAATATAATGGACCCTATAGTCCATACAGTATAATGCATCCCACAGTCAATACAGTATACTGCATCCTACAGTTATAAAAGCAATGTGGGAATTCCTTTTTTGCTTTTACAATTTCTACTTGCTTGAAATTTTTTAATGTTTTCTTGTACATTATGTGGTGAAATGAATGGTGTCATTCAAAAGTACAGCTTGTCCCCCCAAAAAAGAAGCAATCATGTGGCTATGTGGACAGAAAAATAAAAAAAGTTGTGAGTTTTGGAAAAGTGGAGGAAGAAACAAAGACGCAAAAATGAAAATTGATCTTGTCATTAAGGAGGTTGAATAATGACTTTACAGGGAGCAAGAAAGCAGATGACAATTACTCTCTTACATTGGATGATCTAGTGAACATGTTGCACATCACACTTCTCTCATCACATGACTTTAGTATCATCATTATTACATGGGGTTTTCACTGCTGCCATTTCCCAAACATCAGTTAATAAATGGAATAACATGACAACTTCCCCAAATAACACTAATAGGAATAAAGAGGGAAACTACAAAGATAGAGATAAAAGTCATACACTGCCTCTCCTTATAACATTACTAGAATGCGCTGTCCCTTTAAATTTAGCGCCGCATGCATCATGTGTCTCATCCATCAACCAATCACATCTCAGGATTTGAATTCAAAGAAAGAAAAAAAACGTCAGTTGGTGCCAGTCTGCGATTGCTCTATTAGAGAAGAGACCGGCTCCTTATTGATTCCTAGAAGCGACACTTTGCATTGATACCCGGATCGTTACCTGCTGATTGGGAGAGACAGCCGCCACCGGCCGCTCTACAGAGGTGAGAATCATTGTGTGAGGAGTAAACTGCCGACTTATCTCATCCCGGATACTGACAGTTGGGATCTATACTGGAAGCAACACATAGAAAAAAGGAAATGATTTCACCATAAAGACCCAAATATAGATAACGGGGTGATAACGGATAAATGGGATAAAATATGGGGATTCTGAGAAAATATTTAAAATGTGGATAATGATGTGTAAATATTAATCTGAAAAATACGGGGCCACATATTTCTCCTAGAAATTCCCAGATCCAATATTTAGAAGTGCATGGCCATTATTAGCCTGTATATAATAGTTATATAATACATATAGTGGAGATATGGAGAATATGTTACTATATGTTACTATACAGGGAGGTGGCGGATATATGCAGAGGTTTATATGGGGGGTCACAGTGCAGTCAGTATAGTGTAGATATGTGTAGTCTTCTCTTACCATAGGGCATAAAATCAGTCTGGTTAGACATAGATGACCGATTATATATATATATATATTTTTTTTTTTTAAAGCACCACTCCAGCGGTTCTCTTTCTCTTTAGTGCACAGCAGGAGTGGTGCCTTATATGTAATTCTCCTGAAACCTGACTCATCCTCATCTGTCGCTACTTTAATCCTTTTCCATTGTTGATCCTATCAGTCTCTGGTGAAAAGTGACCTACCATCAGCTCCAGTGTTTCATGGAGCGGCGCAGAGGTCACTTTTCAATGCATCTGTATGAGAGCCTAGTTCTGGCGCTCATAGACTTGCATTGAGCTCTTGAGACGTAACTTCTCACTTGCAGCCAGTCAGAAGTTACGGGCACGAGATGGCGCCACAGGAGCGGAGCACCGTCGGTGTAAGAATGTGGTCAGGGGGTTTCCATTTAAAGCGCCTCTTCAGCAGTACAAACAAAACGCTGGAGTGGTGCTTTAAGTAGAAAATAGGGTTTGCTTTGCTTACTAGCTACAGCGCCACTTCTGTCAGTGGGCCATGTTGGGTACTACAACTAAATATCAATCAAGTCAATAAAGCTGCAATACTGCAACACATGTAATGCAGGCCGTGGTAGTTACGTTTTGGGTTACACATTCGGTGGATAGCATTACTCTACTAGAGATCCTACAGAAAGCGCCATCCTCTGCATATTCAGGATTTCCTTTTTCTGTATGGTAGTTTCCAGGAAGAAGAGTAAGAATGGCCATGAGGAAGCGGAAGAGAGAACTGATCGCCCAGTATGAAGAGGAGTGGTAAGTAGATGAGGTTCCATCACTATGGTCATCACAATCCATACACTCACACCGGAAAGTCAATAGTAACCATTACACATCACCACTACACATATGTATCCCATGTACAGCTCCAAAATAATGTCAGATCCCCATGAGGAGAACACCCATCAGGATGTCAGTGACTTATGTGTAGCCACAGTACGGCCATGAGTGTGAGGCCTAATACTATAATATCTACCTCTTCTATTACAGCTCACGGTCTGCCGCCCAGGAAGAGGCCAAGAGGAGGAAGACAGAAGAGGACATCCCCCAGCCGGAAGAGCGGGCAGCTTTCACCGCACTCCTTGGTGAGACTCATTGCACCTTCCAAGGTTTCCAGACACAAAGTGTTAGATTATATGACATGTATTTCTATATTAATCTATTTTATGTGTATTATGGTGGAGAAACATGTAGGGAAGTGTTCTCCCTCCTCCTCTTATAATCACACCTAGTATGATACAGCAGACAGGAGCGGTCACTATGTGGTGGTGAGCAGTGTCGGGGCTTTGGTGTCACCTCAATTCTGATGGCATGTCTTCAGGACAATTCTTCAGTATCTGATCAGTGGGTGTCGGGCGCCAAATCTCCCCCATCTGACACTGATGAGCGATCCTGAGGAAAATCCATCATTGATGAGGAGCCCTACAACCCCATTAATTTAGAGTTAATAGCATTAAAAAGGTTTTCATTACAAAGTTCACAGTGAAATAATTCTATTTTCCTCATTTTTGTAGAAGAAGAACACATCAGATGTTTTCTAGCCAGGGACAGCTGTCTTAAGATTTCGGACAAGGTATTATTGTAGTGAAGGATAAGAAATCCTCCAGATCTGAGAAGATCCATCATAGGAAAATAAAGGGCTTATTCTTATGTAATAGAGGCCAGATATGACCAAACCTAGGAATCTACTGACAGATATGTGTTGTATTATATATCCCTCTAAGGCTAAGTGCACACGTACCGGAACTCTCGCGGAAATTACCGCGAGAATTCCGGAATTCCAGTCCGCAGGAAAATCGCATTTTAAATTCCCGCGATTTTCCCGCGGTAAAACTAGCATTTTGCAAGCGTATTTAGCTTGCAAAATGCTAGCGTTTTCCAAGCGATCTGTAGCATCGCTTGGAGAACTGATTGACAGGTTGGTCACACTCGTCAAACATAGTGTTTGACAAGTGTGACCAACTTTTTACTACTGAGGCCGCCTATGCAGCATCAGTAGTAAAAGATAGAATGTAAAAAAAATAAAAAATAGTGTTATTCTCACCCTCCGACGTCCCGCGCATCCGTTCCCAGTAATCCTTTGCGAAAATGCCCGCGATGACGTCAGTTCTCGCGGGATTGCGACGTCTCGCGGTAATTCGCGATGACGTCGCGCGAATGACCGCGAGACTTCGCGATCCCACGAGAAGGGACGTCATCACGAGCATTTTCGCAAAGGACTACTGGGAACGAGAGCGTGAAGAGAAGCGGGAAGGCTGCGCGGGACGTCGGAGGGTGAGAATAACAATATTTTTTATTTTTAAATTCTATTTTTTACAGGGATATGGTACCCAAAGCCCGGAGGACAGTCTCCTCTCCTCCGGACCGTGGGTACCATCCGCAATTGTTCTGCTTACTTTCCGCATGGTGTGCACAGCCACATGCGGGAAATAAGCGGAACAATGCATTCCTATGGGTGCGGGATCGCTGCGATTCCGCAAATTAATGAGCATGCTGCGGTTTTTACCGCGAAGCGATTCTGCCGCGGTAAAAACCGCAGCATTAGCACAGCATTGCGGAATCCCATAGGAATGCATGGGATGCTTATTTTTCGCGTTTTCGCGACAAAATCGCGCGGTTAAAACCGCCGCGGAAACGCGAAAAAAACGCCACGTGTGAACTCAGCCTAACTCTGCTTCTCCTCCCTCCAGTATCTCCTCGCCATGGTCGTCGCTTACTTCCGGAGAGCAGGACTGCCATCTTCAGAGTATGGAACTTTCTTCTTTCCAGCTCTGTGACTCTCTTTTATTATTACACATTAACGTCTATAAATAACATTGTTTTATTTTATTGTAAAACCAAAATCTCTTTTCTGCCTCTCGGCTAAATACATGATAATGGCATTTGTTGTTGTCTGTATTTTCTCCTGAAGTGGATTGTAATTTATTTGGTTTCATTTCTCTTCCCTCCAAGGTTTTTAGCCAACCAGTTTGAGCAAGAAGATGTGCGATATCGACAGAAGATCTACCGCTGGGCCCTTGGAAGGAAGTGGAGGATGAAGAAGGACCGACTGCTACAATGCCGCAATGTTCTGCTCACCAGGATGGGATTCTGGGCTTGGGTGGATCGGGACACGTGTGATCTGGTGAGCAATAGAAGCAATAATAATATAAAGCTGATCTGTAAATAGAGATCACTATATAAACAGAATGCTTAAGGAAATCCCTTAGACCTGATGAGGCACTTGTACTTACTCTGAAAAGCCACGTCAAAATAGTCGTGTAATCCTGATATTAGGCAGAGCATTTTATAAGTGCAGCCAAAGCTGGACTCATGACATGCTTGTTTTAATGTCAAGCAAGAAAACTTTAATAAGTGATTATAAAGTCATTCTGCCATGGATTTTCAGTAATCACACCAGTATCATCAGGTCTAAAATATATGGAAATCGGATTATGACTAATGGTGACATATGCCCTTTACAGTCCGATTATAATCACTTATTTTATCCTAGATCATGGCAGAAGACCCTGACCACTGGGCATGGAAGAGAGAGCGGAATATCCACTAACGCCTGGAAACAGCTGCACGACCTACAAGGAGAAGAACATGGCTGGAAGAGGAACATGGCTGCTGGTCCTAGAAGAAGACGTGACGGATGAAGAACTGGAGAAAGTAGAGAAGTATGCTGGTATGGTGTACAGGGGATATAGACTAGATTCCTTGATAGGGCGTTGATCCAGGGAGCTAGTTTGATTGCCATATGTGGAGTCAGGAAGGAATTTTTTTCCCCAATGTGGCGCTGTTTGCCACATGGGTTTTTTTTGCCTTCCTCTGGATCAACATGTTAGGCTATAGGTTGAACTGGATGGACGTAAAGTCTCCCTTCAACCTTAAATACTATGTTACTATGCTACTATGCTGAATAGTCACACACAGAAAAAGCCCACCCCACTGTACATAGGCAACACACAGACACCCCGCATACTGTACTCATAGGCACACTATACACTTTACACATAAATGTTATTTTTTCACACGTGTATTTTATAGTGGTGACCTCCCTTAGTATGCCCAGAGGAAGGGCAGTAGTACAGCAGCCATGGTTTCCCTACAGGTTTCCATCACTGGAGTTTTTTCCTGTCCTGAGTAGAGTTGAGCGATACCGTCCGATACTTCAAAGTATCGGATCGGAATGGATCGGCCGATCTTAAAAAAAAGTATCGGTATCGCCGATTCCGATACCGGAAGTCCCATTCAAGTCTATGGGACTTCCGGTATCGGAATAAGAAAAATCCTGTTTTTCCCTTGTACAGCCTCTCTGGGGTCTGTACGGGCCTTTCGGGGGGCTGTGCCGTCCTGCCAGGGGGTCTGTGCAGGCTCCGGTGGTCTGTGCCGGCCTGCCGGGGGGCTGTGCAGGCTCCGGGGGGCTGTGCCGGCCTGCCGGGGGGCTGTGCCGGCCTGCCGGGGGGCTGTGCAGGCATCGTCCGATGGGACTACAAGTCCCATCGGGCGATGCCTGCTACCATGACAGTGATTGACACATTAGCCAATGATGGGACAGTAGTAGTCCCATCATCCGGCTAATGTGTTGAATGTAAAAAAAAAAAAAAAAAAAAAAAAAAATTACATGCTACATACATGCTACATACATACAAAATGCATACTACATGCATACTACATACATGCTACATTCATACTACATACATGCTACATATATACTACATGCATGCAACATGCATACTACATATATACTACATGCAACATACATACTACATATATACTACATGCAACATACATACTACATATATACTACATGCATGCAACATGCATACTACATATATACTACATGCTACATACATACTACATACATACTACATGCTACATACATACCACATACATACTACATGCTACATATATACTACATATATACTACATACATACTACATACATACTACATGCTACATACATACTACATGCTACATACATACTACATATATGCTACATACATACTACATACATACTACATGCATGCTACATACATACTACATGCATGCTACATACATACCACATACATACTACATATATACTACATGCATGCTACATACATACTGCATGCTACATGCATGCTACATACATACTACATGCTACATACATACCACATATATACTACATACATACTACATACAATACATTCATACAATACATACATAGACATACAGTACATATAACATAGAGTAACATACTTACCAATACTTGTCACATTGTTCCCCGAAGCCATTGTCTTTTACGGAATAAATATTAACATAACAAACCACAAAAATTCCCACACAGCAATGGCATAAAGTGAGACTAGGGACTTTTTTTTTTTTTTTAAGTGGCGGAGGAATACAGTGCAGAAGGATACCTACCTTCCGTCATTGGATTCCTGCAGCCCGTAGAGAACGGCAGCAACAGCTGATGCTGCAGTTCTCTACCCAAGATCGTCGTGGGACACACTCGTGGACTGCTTCGGATCGTGGGTGAGTATTTTTGTGGTTTGTTATGTTAATATTTATTCCGTAAAAGACAATGGCTTCGGGGAACAATGTGACAAGTATTGGTAAGTATGTTACTCTATGTTATATGTACTGTATGTCTATGTATGTATTGTATGAATGTATTGTATGTAGTATGTATGTAGTATATATGTGGTATGTATGTAGCATGTAGTATGTATGTAGTATGTATGTAGCATGTATGTAGCATGCATGTAGTATATATGTAGTATGTATGTAGCATGTAGTATGTATGTAGTATGTATGTGGTATGTATGTAGCATGTAGTATGTATGTAGCATGCATGTAGTATGTATGTAGTATGTATGTAGTATATATGTAGTATGTATGTAGCATGTAGTATGTATGTAGCATGCATGTAGTATATATGTAGTATGTATGTAGCATGTAGTATGTATGTAGCATGCATGTAGTATATATGTAGTATGTATGTAGCATGTAGTATGTATGTAGCATGCATGTAGTATATATGTAGTATGTATGTAGCATGTAGTATGTATGTAGCATGCATGTAGTATGTATGTAGTATGTATGTGGTATGTATGTAGCATGTAGTATGTATGTAGCATGCATGTAGTATGTATGTAGTATGCATGTAGTATATATGTAGTATGTATGTAGCATGTAGTATGTATGTAGCATGCATGTAGTATATATGTAGTATGTATGTATGTAGTATGTATGTAGTATATATGTAGCATGTAGTATGTATGTAGCATGCATGTAGTATATATGTGGTATGTATGTAGTATGTATGTAGTATGTATGTAGTATGTATGTAGTATGTATGTAGTATGTGGTATGTATGTGGTATATATGTGGTATGTATGTAGTATGTATGTAGTATGTATGTAGTATGTATGTAGCATGTATGTAGCATGTAGTATGTATGTAGCATGTAGTATGTATGTAGCATGTAGTATGTATGTAGCATGCATGTAGTATGTATGTAGTATTTTTTTTTTTTTTTTTAACATTTAACACATTAGCCGGATGATGGGACTACTACTGTCCCATCATTGGCTAATGTGTCAATCACTGTCATGGTAGCAGGCATCGCCAGATGGGACTTGTAGTCCCATCGGACGATGCTTGCACAGACCCCCGGACATCAGCACAGCCCCCCGGCAGGCCGGCACAGCCCCCCGGCAGGCCGGTACAGACCCCCACAGGGTGCACAGACCACCGGCAGGCCGGCACAGCCCCCCGGCAGGCCGGTACAGACCCCCACAGGGTGCACAGACCACCGGCAGGCCGGCACAGCCCCCTGGCAGGCCGGTACAGACCCCGGGCAGTCCACACAGCCCCCTGGCAGGCCGGCAGAGACCCCCGGAAGGCCCGAAATGACGGCGCATCATGATGCGCACACACCGCGCATCATGATGACGTCAGGCTGTCAATCAACTTTGAACTTCCGATTCCGATGCCGACTTCCGATATTGAAAAAATATCGGAAGTCGGTATCGGAATTCCGATACAGCAAGTATCGGCCGATACCCGATACTTGCGGTATCGGAATGCTCAACACTAGTCCTGAGTGTTGCTGTATGCTCTTTGTGAGTGATGGAAGGTAACCAGCATATAATAAATAATAATAATATAGTTTAATATAATAAATATATAATATAATAAATATATAATATAAATATAATATGTTAAATATATAATATATTAATACATCTATAAAATATATATAATATAGTAAATATATAATAAATAAATATAATATAATATAATAAATATATAATATAAATATAGTATGTTAAATATATAATATATTAATATATACTAAATAAATATATAATAAATATATAAATATAATATAATATAATAAATATAAAATATAAATATGTTAAATATATAATACATTAATATATATAATATAATAAATATATAATATATAAATAAAATATAATAAATAGTACAGTATATAATAAAGCATATAATAAACTTCCCACTATTTAAACTTTCCATGATGTGTCTGAGTCTTTATTTTATACTTTTATGCGTGGACAGGACCGCCATCAGAGCATTACTGTCCTCACTGTTGTGAGGGACCCAGTGAGCAGAAGCACAAGAGAGGGAGCCTAGACTCAGTCTGTTCCCTTAGATCCTGCTATATTTTGAAGTCAAGCTAAAAAAACAGAGCATTTCAATAGTAAAAGATTGTTCTTTTATTAAATCACATATCAAAGTTAAAAGGCATTTATGTTCACAGAAATAGTGCAAGAAAAAGGGAAGTCAACGCCCATTTAACTATGAGTTGCAGCATTGCAATTGACCCCATAGACAACAATCCTAGAGATAAAGTGAACTAGTTAGATCCTTTAGTGTATGTTGGTGGAGACCCGTAATTTAAGTATCTGCTGAAGAATCTGCTGTCCTAATTAAAACATACAAAATATACTCCATCCACCGCTATTTGTTAAATGGACCCAAAGAAATCACAAGACAAAGCAAATAACATATCCACTTGATACTGGAGCTACGGAGGCCATTACCTGGATCCTAGCAGCGTTCAATGTAAGTCCCATGGAAGACACTTCCCTCCACCCCGATGTGCATGTTTCGCCCAGCTTCCTCGGGGGGCGTGTCTAGGCTGTGTGTGTGTTTGTCGGGTTAAAATATGAGTCTCAGCCAATCAGGGGGCATCTTCTAAGCTTCAACCAATGGGATAGACTCTTTTATATGATGCAGCCCAGGAAGGTTGTAACGGCGCATGCGTCGATCGCGCTCAACTCCTGATTAGAAAATAAACATGCAGCCGTGGTCATGGTGGCTGGCCTCATATCCTCCACCATCTACATAATGAGGGGGATGAGTACCGCCAGCATATAAGACCACAGCTCACGTCAGGAGTGCGCCGGTCTGCGCGTGCTCACTACAATCCATAAGGCTGCTCAAATCTAAGACCCAAAAAACTAAGTAGTGGAAACCAAATAACGCTCAATTTCTTATCAAGTAAAGAATAAGGCTTCAATATGCCTCATACTTATCTATCATATCTAGGGGGGCATAATAGTCTCTACATAACGCCTATCAATATGTTTATTCATTGCTAAAATTAAATAATTTTGCTGGTCAAACCGCGTACTATTAATATTCCCTAGAGATTGCCATAGGCATGGTATGACTCAATTTCTCAGCGAATCAGTAGCTTACTAAATATGTAAATATATCTAAAAGGTGAAAACAAACCCCTTAACACTTCCTCATAATATATAAACATGTAAACTATCCAATCTTATCTCTTTTTTCAAATTTATATTATGTTATTTGAATTGTCATTTTTGAAAAAAAACCCACAACAAACCACGACTCTTTCAATCCCAAGCCCTCCCTATATACAGTATATTGATATTGTAATGATTATAATAAAGCCATGAGATTTTGTCTGGTTTCCTTAGGCCTCTTTCACACTTCCGTTTTTTACAATCAGTCACAATCCGCCAGGTTTTGAAAAAAAACGGATCCGCAATTTTTTTTTTAGGATCCGTTTTTTTCCCATTGACTTGCATTAATGGCGGATTGTGACGGATTGCTGTCCGTTGCATCCGTTTTTTGTGAGGATCCGCCAAAAGTTGCTGTCCATCACCATCCTCAAAAATTTCAAAACGGAGCTTGTAACGTTTTTTTCTCTGGCGGATCCTGCAAACACTGATTTAACCCGAATTTCTTTCTGGGTGCCGGACAAAAAAAAAAAAATTTCTCTCTCTCTCTCTCTCTCTCTCTCTCTCTCTCCCCGGCCAGCGATTCCTTTAAATTTCTTCATTTTCAGGATCCGTCTGAAAACGGATCCTGTGCCATCCGTTCACATCAGTTTAGAACGGATCCGCTTGTCCGCCTTTTTGGCGGATTATAACTGATGCAAAAAACTGAAGTGTGAAAGAGGCCTTAGTGTTTGTATTCAGCCAGTCCTGGTTGGGACTGGCTGAATTCCATTTTTGTCTCTGATCAGTTGATCTCTTTGCTCTGTTTTCAGAATATACCTGAGTGCTGATATAGTGATTTTGAAGTCTAGCGACTTCAGGGCCTTTTTTCCTTTCAGACGGTTGGGACATTTTTGGTAGGGTTTTTTGCGGATTGCAGCCAGCATCTTTTCTGTCCTGTCCTATCTAGTTAGTTGGGCCCCATCATTTGCTCAGCCTGTCTTTCTGTCTGTGTTTGTGTTTTCATCTGTTTTTCACCGACAATACATGTTGGGGGCTGTCTATTGCTTTGGGGTCTGCTCTGGGGCAGTTTAGGTTTCCCCTTTCCTTCTTTAGGCTTGTGTAGTTCTCTGGCTGTGACGAGGGGTCTAGGGCACCGTAGGAACCCCCACGGCTACTGTTAGTTGTGGTGTATAGGATCAGGGGTCTGCAATCCGATAGCTACAACCTCTCCGGTTTTCAGGACTTAGCTTGTATTTTTGTTTTCTCCTCCTCCGGTGACTCATTCATAACACCACCCCCTGGGTACACCTATGGGGAAAATTTTGTTATTATCACCATGAAAAGTATTTAAGCAAAGTAGACATACATTTTTGTATAAACACCACAGTGAGAATCAAAAAAACATAACAATGGGTATCTCTAGAGTCCATAGTTCTGGACCAAAAGGCACAGAATCCATAAGAATAACAGACGAGGAAGGAAATCTTCATAAGTGGCCTCATATCACCAGAATTTCTATATAGCTTCACTTGGATTTATCTTGCTTGGAGAACTCCCATCTTCAAAACTGTCACTTCCATAAAGGTGAGACTCATAATCACGAACCCCAAAAAATTGAAAGAGAAAAAGACAAGTACAGATAAAAACACTTAAAAAAGTTAAAAAAACACCCCAACCCACAAAGGACAAGAGGTAACCAAGCCACTGAAGTACCCTACAAAAATGCTCCAAAACCTGCATTTTCATTTAAACCCTGCAGATGTAGCGTGCCCAATTTGTATATCCACCTACATTCTAGTTTGGCTAGTTCTTTACCTAAATCTCCTCCTCTAGAGTTTAATACAATACTATCAATACCTTTGATTCTCAGCAAGTGTTCTTTACATTCATGATATCTCTTGAAATGTCTTGGCAAAGTTTTAAGAGAATTCTCATCCATCACTGTTTTGGCCTTTTCTATATCCAAACAATGTTCTCGTGTGCGAATTTTCAATTTGCGAGTGGTTAGACCGACATACACTTTATTACAAGGGCAAGTAGCGTGGTATATAACCCCTTTAGTAGAACACGTTATATGTCTTCTAATTTCAAAAAGTTTTGAACCATCATGATTCTTAAAGGTATTTCCTTTTGTGAAATTGGCACAGGCCTTACAAAGACCACAGAGAAAGAAACCAGGATTTTCACAAGTCATAGATTTTGTCTTCTTAGTGGACTCATAATGACTGTGCACCAGACAATCACGTAAAGTCCGCGAGCGTTTAGCCACCATGGATGGATATGGATCCAGAATTTTATTTAAAGTTGGATCACTTAATAACACTTTCCAATGTTTTTTTAGAATATCCCTACATTCACTCCACTGATCGTGAAATGTGGTTATGAACCTCATCTTGTTTATAGCAGGGCGATTATTTTGTGCCCTACATAATAGGGAATCCCTTGATGTCTGTTTCGCTCTGTTGTAACCCTTGCGGATACTCCTGTGCCTGTAGTTGCATTCTTCAAAGCGTTGTGTTAATTCCTTAGCTTGCAATTCGAATTGATGATCATCTGAGCAAATGCGTTTAATACGCAAAAATTGCCCTATTGGAATTCCTTGTGTCAAAATTTTTGGATGAAAAGATCCCGCATGTAGAAGAGAATAAGTAGCTGTTTTCTTCCGAAATATAGTTGTGGAGAGAACACCATCCTCTGATGCTGAAATGAGAATATCCAGAAATTCAATACTCTGGCCAAATTTGTGTGTCAAATGAATATTATATGGGTTGGCATTTAGAATCTTCATTGTCTTATTCAATTCGTCAGTTGGACCTTCCCAAATAAACAGCACATCATCTATAAATCTGATCCAATTATGGATCCGCTTCATGCCTGGTATTGCATCATTCAAGAAGATCTCCCGCTCCCAAAACCCCAAAAATAAATTATCATACGATGGGGCACAAGATGCCCCCATCGCAGTCCCCTGTACTTGTAAATAGATTTTTTTATTAAATGCAAAAACATTATGTTTAAGCACAAAATCCAATAATTGAATAAGCAATCCAACCATGGGTTTTGGTATATTGCTCGATTTCAAAAACCATTGGACCGCCCTAATGCCATTCTCATGTCGGATGGATGAGTAGAGTGCCTCCACATCTGCTGTTACAAGTTCACTCAATTGTACCTGATTAAGATAGTTTAAAGCAGCAGTTGTGTCCTTAATACATAAGGGCAATTCATGGACCAATGGCTTTAGAAAAAAATCCACAATGTCACAAATGATCTCACATAGACTATCATTGCTGAAGACAATTGGTCTCCCAGGTGGATTAAGCATATCCTTATGAACTTTGGGGATTAAGTAAAATGTCGGTAATTTTGGCTTCAAGGTTTTAAAAATATCCACCAACCTTTTGGGAATGATGTGGTGTTCAAGTGCAGTTTCCAAGATCTCAATTAGCTCCTGTTGAAATTTAGCAGAGGGGTTGAAGGTTAACTGCTAATAACAGTCCTTATTTTTCAATAATTTTTCTGCCTGTAAAATATACATGCAATTGGGCCAGATCACTATATTACCCCCTTTATCTGCCATCTTGAACACCACATCATCCCATGATTCCATCACCTTCACGGCCCTTCCACAGACTAGGCAATATGGAAAGAAAACACAAAAAAATGCAAATGTGAGTCAACGGGATGACCATCTTAAGGTAATTAATTTATGACAGCATGAGCTGTCTAATATACAAATTGCAGGATTACAGAGGGGCCTAACCTTTTCAATTTCGTCCCATGCAGACACGTTCACGTTAGTAAAGGATCTACATCTATTCTCAAGAAAACTAATTTTACAAAAAATCCACTTCAAACCTGAACAATTTGAACTGTTTCCAACAAGGGAAGAGCAGGAAGCATTGGCCAATCTGCAGTCTTTAATGGAGGAACAAACATTGGAAGCAAGTTTCTACCCTAAACACTTGGTAGGTAAATCAAAGAAGTTTCCTCCATTATCTTTAGTTCCAGCGGTGGAGGTTTTCACCAAGCTGGTGGCCAATGATTTAGCTTTGTTACCGAGAAATCGATTTAGTCAATCTAATTTAACAATGGAAGAGAAAAGGGCCCTGAAGGTGATGGAATCATGGGATGATGTGGTGTTCAAGATGGCAGATAAAGCCCTTAATGTTATCACCACAAAGAAAATTAAAGCAGTTGTCGCCCTACTAAAAACGGACAGTCCTCCAGCCATACCTCCACCAGGAGCTTATTTGGCCAAAATGATCTGATTTATATAGGGACTGATTGTCCAGCACTGATAGAAATCATATGTTCTTGGCCAAATAAGCTCCTGGTGCAAAACCGGTTGGAGGACTGGCCATTTTAGTAGGGAGAAAACGTAATTATCATCAGCATCAAAAGTTAGCGACGAGCCAGGTTTTTACCAGAGGAGGGAAACATGAGTATTTAAAGGGGTTGCCCACTACTTTAACACTGATGACCTATCCTTAGGACAGGTGATCAATGTCTGACCGGCGTTTCTGCGACACTTGGCACCATTGGCAGATCAGCTGTTCTCAGTGCCGGCGGGAACTGCTCAGTTTCAGAACTGCACAGCAAAGCTCAATCTACTGTAAAGTGGCCACAACCGGGTTCTGCACATCCGCCCCTTATTGATTTGAATAGGTCACAAATGTGCAGTACGTGGCCATTGCCAGTATACAGTAGGCAGCTGTGCCGTAACTAAGCAGTTCCTGCCATCACCGAGAACAGCCAATCGGCAGGGATGCCAGGAGTCACACCCACACAGATCAGACATTGATGAGATAAGGATAAGTCATCAATGTTAAAATAGTGGACATTCTCTTTAAATTTACTAAATTTGTCTCTGGGATGGGATAGAATACTAACTCATCCAGTGACCCAGATTGCTGCAGATTGGGGCAGGAACGACAACATACTGCGGCTGACTGATGGTCTGGAGCCACATGGGGTCCCAGAGCAAAAGTCCTAATAGCCCTGCAAAAACTGTGATAGCCCCAAATATAATGGCATCACATATAGTATGATGGCCCCACATATAATGGCATCACATACAGTACGAAGGCCCCACCTGTATTCTCCCAAATAGTATACTGGCCCCACCTGTAATCCCCCATATAGTAAGCTGGCTCCACCTGTAGTCACCCATATAGTACGATGGTCCCACCTGTCATCCCCAAAAAACGACACTGGCCCCACCTGTGTAATCCCCCATATAGTACACTGGCCCCACCTGTGTCATCCCCCATATAGTACACAGGCCCCACCTGTGTTGTAGCCCATGTAGTACACTGGCCCAACCTGTGTCATTCCCCATATAGTATGCTGGACCCTGATGTAGTCCCCCATATAGTAGACTGGCCCCATATGTCATCCTCCATACTGTACACTGGCCCCACATGTTATCCCCCCATACAGTACACTGGCCCCACATGCCATGCCCTATACAGTACACTGGCCCCGCATGTGATCCCCCATACAATACACTAGCCCCACATGTCATCCCCCATACAGTACACTGGCCCCACATGTCATCCCCCATACAGTACACTGGCCCCACATGTCATCCCCCATACAGTACACTGGCCCCACATGTCATGCCCCATACAGTACACTGGCCCCACATGTCTTCCCCCATACAGTACACTGGCCACACATGTTATCCCCCATATAGTACACTAGCCCCACATGTGGTCCCCTACATAATACTGTTTGATTAATTAAAAAAAAAATCAAAAAAGACACTCACCTTGTTCCCTGCTGCTCTGGCTCGGACACGGCAGTGTCACCAGGGCCGTGGCTGCAGCGTCACCAGGGCCGTGGCTGCAGCGTCACCAAGGTCACAGGCAGGACAGCAGAGTGCGCTCTCTGCCCACAGAATGCGCTGTCACAACAGAATCAGTGCGTTCCTGACTCCAGACACACGTGCGCCGTGCCGCCCCCGTTTATGCCAAAGCAGGCACCCGACAAATTAAAGGGCCTAGCAGCCATAAAAGCTGACTGGCGGCCCCCGAAACAGTGCCACACCGCGGCCCACCAGGTAAGTGCCCGGAAGGGCAGATTAGCAGCCCGGGCCTGCCACTAATGCGAATGCTTCCCATGCGGTGTTTCCTACAACAAATGGAGAAACTCCTCAGCTTGAAGAAGCTTATGAATCTGAGGTCCAATAAAGACTCCCTCCTTTATCGTTGCTTCATTCAACCTTGGAAATTTATCAGTGAGACACTTGAATGCTTTTGCATTTTTATCCATTGCCTTTACAAAGTTCTTCATTAAACCCAACTTGATATGCAACGGTGGTAACAAAATCTCATGTGGGTCAAATGCAGGACATTTTTACTCCCTGGCTAAAGTGAATGTCAGAGAGGTCAGTCTCTTTCAGTGTAGTGATATTCGGTTGTATGACTATCCCACTCACACAGAAAGCAGCAGTGCCTTGTGTATCCGCCCTGGAAACCAAGTAAGAGGGCAATCAACTTTAAGTCATCACAGAGGAGCCACAAATGTTGGTCATAGTTCAGGCACCTCATCAGCTGTTTCATGTGGTCATAGGTTTATTTCATATGGACTGCACAACCAACTGGAATTGGACCTAGTGCATTGCCATTATACTGTAAAGTCCATGTCTTCTTCCTTGAAACTGCTTTCCTAATGGGGGGCACCAAGCAGAAATAGCAATTGGTAGTGTGATCGGTTGGCTCTCTCCAGTTCCTTAGGATTGCAAAAGGTATAGATTGCCTCTTCCCATACACATCTATTGCAGCATATGTGTGGAGCCCAACACTTGTCTAAATCAATTCGGCAGCCATATCATGGCAGTCAAGTTTCTTCTTTGTGACACAAAAGTGATTTCTCCCCATATGTAGGAAAGTCTATCTGCTTTGTTAATCCAAGAACAAGGCATATCTGAAAAAAACACATAGAAACATGTCAATGTGCTAAGAAACTGAGATAAGAAATCATAAAACTGTATACCTTACACAGAAAGCATTTATAAAAGTAGGTGATGGAACTGTGATTAGGAATATGTCATCAGAGCTGAGGCTACTGTCACACTTGCATTTTTTGCTGCTAGTTTTTTGCGCAAAAAAACGCATGGAAAAAACGCATACAAACGTGTACAAATGCTGTGTTTTTTTAAAGCATTTTTATGCGCATGCAGGAAAAAAACGCAGCATTTTTTTGCGTTTGTATGCGTTTTTAGCGTGTTTTTAGTGCGTTTGCGGTTTTTTCAACATTGTCCTGTTAGTAGTACTAACCCTAACCCTAACCCTAAACCCTAACTAACCCTAACCCCTAACCCTTAACCTAACCCTAACCCTACTAACCCCTAACCCTAACCCTTAACCCTAACCCTTAACCTAACCCTTACCCTTAACCTAACCCCAACCATAACCCTAACCCTAAACCCTAACTAACCCTAACTCCTAACCCTTAACCTAACCCTACAAACCCTAACCCTAAACCCTGACCATACCAACCATATCTAACCCTAACCCTAACCCTTAACCCTGACTCTACTAACCCTAACTCACCCTAGCCCTTACCATAACCATTGTCTAACCAATGTACAGCAAAAAACGCATGCAAAAAAAACCGCATACATGCGCATGCCAATGCGCACGTATGCGCACCCATAGACTTACAATGGGTGTCTTGCTGTAAAAAAACGCATTGCGTGCGCATGCGTTTTTGGGGGGCAAGTCGGACGCACAAAAAATGCAAGAAGATGCATTTTGTGCGCCCGAGCGCACACTACAGAAAAACGCATGCGCACAAAAATGCATACAAACGCATGGGTATGCGCACATAAGTGCATCCCATGCAAAATATGGGGAAAAAACGCATGCGTTTTTTAGCGCTAAATAACAGCGCAAAAAAACGCAAGTGTGAAAGCAGCCTGAGTTGGCGTTTTTTGATAGGTCACCCTAAGATGATAAAATTTTGAATGCGCAATAGACTAAGTAGATGATGTGATAGACGAGTTACTAACAATGCAATAATGATGATGAAAGAATAAAGACACAATTGTTCAATAAGCCTGCATGAAAGATGTCATACGTAATTACAATCTCCTCTGGATCTTGGAAATTAGAGTCAATCAGTACATTTAAGCATCATATTCGTTTTCAGCAGTTCAAAATTAGGGTCACCTATTGTTGTCTCTCAACCAATTTGGCTGTAGAACAGTGTACTATTATTGGTATCACATGATGGCCTTGATATTTTTTCTTTTAGTTCTTTTATTGGCGTAAAGGAAAGGAAATGCCAACCTCTGCCGGGCCATTGGGAGGGCTGGTGCCAGACCGGGACTGAACAACAACCAATGGATCAACAAAGGGATCAGTATTTAATTATCAAACAGCTACTAAACAGCTTTTGTTTTGCCTTTTAGGCAAGTTATACTAGTACTCAAAGGAATACTATCAGTATAAACCAGAGGCGTAGCTAGGGGTTTGGTTCATGGGGGGAGAAACTTCGGAGGTTGCCCCTAACCAGGTAACCCAAATTACAACTATAGTGGTGCACCCTATGTATGTAGGAGAACCTCAGTAGATGACCCTACTACTACTAAAAAAACTCTATACAAAGACCAACACGGATAACACCGCCATATGATGACTATAGTGGGGAAAATAAGTATTTGATCCCTTGCTGATTTTGTAAGTTTGCCCAGTCACAAAGACATGAACAGACTATAATTTTAAGGGTGGGTTAATTTTAGCATTGAGAGAGAGAATATCAAATATAAAATCCAGAAAATCACATTGTATAAATTATATAAATGTATTTGCAATTTGAAGTTAAATATAAGTATTTGATCCCTCTGGCAAACAAAACTTAATACTTGGTGGCAAAACCCTAGTTGGCAAGCACAGCAGTCAGACGTTTTTTGTAGTTGATGAAGTTTGCGCACATGTCAGGAGGAATTTTGGTCCACTCCTCTTTGCAGTTTATCTCTAAATCATTAAGATTTTGAGGCTGTCACTTGACAACTCGGAGCTTCATCTCCCTCCATAAGTTTTCTATGGGATTAAGGTCTGGAGACTGGCTAGGCCACTTCATGACCTTAATGTGCTTCTTTTTGAGCCACTCCTTTGTTGCCTTGGCGGTATGTTTTGGGTCATTGTCTTGCTGGAAGACCCAGTCAAGACCCTTTTTTAATGTCCTGGCGGAGGGAAGGAGGTTGTCACTCAGGATTTTACGGTACATGGCCCCATCCATTTTCCCATTGATGCGGTGAGGTAATCCTGTGCCCTTAGAAGAGAAACACCCCCAAAACATAATGTTTCCACCTCCATACTTGACAGTGTGTTCTTTGAGTCATAGGCTGCGTTTCTCTTTCTCCAAACACAGCGAGTTGAGTCAATGCCAAAGACCTCAGTTTTTGTCTCAACTGACCACAGCACCTTCTCCCAATCACTCACAGAATTATGTAGGTGTTCATTGGCAAACTTCAGACAGGTCTGCACATGTGTCTTCTTGAGCAGGGGGACATTGCCAGCACTGCATGATTTGAAACCTTTACGGCGTAATGTGTTACCAATGCTTTTCTTGGTGACTGTGGTTCCAGCTGCCTTGAGATCAATAACAAGTTCCCCCCATGTAGTTTTAGACTGATCTCTCACCTTCCTCATGATTAAGGATACCCCACGAGGTGAGATTTTGCATGGTGCCCCAGATCGATGTCGATTGACGGTTATTTTGTATTTCTTCCATTTTCTTACTATTGCACCAACAGTTGTCTCCTTCTCACCCAGCGTCTTACTTATGGTTTCTTAGCCCATTCCAGCTTTTTCAGGCCTATGATCTTGTCCCTGACAACCTTGTAAAGCTCTTTGGTATTGCCCATGTTGTAGAGTTTAAAGTCTGACTGATTGAGTCTGTGGACAGGAGTCTTTTATAAAGGTGACTATGTAAGACAGCTGTCTTTAATGCAAGTAACAAGTTGATTTGGAGCATCTAACAGGTCTGTAAGAGCCAGAACTCTTAATGGTTGGTAGGGTATCAAATACTTATTTCTCACTGCAAAATGCAAATTAAATTATACAATTTATACAATGTGATTTTCTGGACTTTATTTTTGATATTCTGTCTCTCAGTGTTAAAATTTACTGACCCTTAAAAACAGACTGTTCATGTCTTTGTCAGTGGGCAAACTTACAAAATCAGCAAGGGATCAAATACTTATTTCCCCCACTGTACATAGTGGTAGATACCAGTACAAGTCCTGCAGAACATATACGGTAAGTGATTACAGTACAGTTATTGATTCTGAGTTACAGCTGACGTTCTTTCTACTGGAGTCATTTACTTTTCCCGTCTTTTCCATCGGGCCCAGACCAACATAACTACTGCTCCAGCCAGGACTCGGCTGCAGAGATTATAACCAAATTACATATGATTTTTCACATTTCTGGCCCCCTCATCCACATCTAACCCGGACCTGCACAAACTCCTTATCCTGCTGATAATCCAATGCTGAGCCACTGCTGCCGTATGTGTCCCTATTTCTGCACCTGTTTGGTACTGTGTGTCCTCTAATATTACTCCAAGTGGAGCCCTATCATTGCACTCAAAGTATGATGTCAAAAAAGCCCCCCACAGACACTGTAAGATACCACCACAGTGAATTCTTCCACAGTACCCTCCACACGCACAGTATGATGACCCTACTGTACCCCACCCTACAACTCACCCAGAAAAGTATGGATGTCCCTTACATTGTTTGATCACCTAACTGTGACCCTCACAACACGATCCATACTGTATAAAGCATTGCTTTGTCCTCTTCATAATAGAATGCACCACATGCTCTCTAGAGTATAATGCACCCCATAGTCCTCTGTATAGTATAATGTACCCCATACTTCATATAGCATAATGCATTCCATAGTCCTCTGTATAGTGTAATGGACTCCATACTCCATACAGCATAATGCATTCCATAGTCCTATGTATAGTATAATGCACCCATACTCTATACAGTATAATGCACCCCAAAGTCCTCTGTATAGTATAATGCATCCTGTTGTGAGTTCATTTTCCCCTTCACTACTGAGGCCCGAGGAACTCCCTCTTCTGGTAAAGAAAGGTAGTGAGCCTGATTATCAAACACCTGAGGCTGATGATGATGACTGGCTGAGTGGAGTTACTGACTGGATATAAGGCTGCCGACGCCCTTCTGCCCTGCGGGTGATTTCTCTGTGGGATCCTTGGAGACCAGTCTGAATTCCTGCTCCTCTAAAGCTAAGTTTGCTGCTCGGCTTTTTGCATTGGTGCTTTGACTTTGTTTTTCTGGATTTCTGCCATTCCCTTCTGGGGTGTGCTGAATTCCTTTAGCTCTGTCTTCTGAAAATACCTGAGTGCTGATTTAGTTTTTGAAGCCTAGCTGCTTCAGGGCCTTTTTCATATCAGCTTGTTGGCTTTGTCTTTGATAGGGTTTTGGCAGATTGCAGACAGCAGCCTTCCTGTCCTTTCCTATCTAGGTAGTTTTGGGCCCCGTCTTTGCTCAGTCTATCTTTCTGTCTGTGTTAGTGTTTTCATCTTGCTTCACCGTCATATGTTGGGGGCTGCCTATTGCTTTGGGGTCTGCTCTGGGGCAGTTTAGATTTCCCCTTTCTTTCTTTTGGCCTATTTAATTCTCCGGCTGTGATCGAGGGGTCTAGGGCATCGTAGGAACCCCCCACGGCTACTGCTAGTTGTGTTGATAGGTTCAGGGGTCTGCAATCTGATAGTTGCCAACTTCTCTGGTTTTCTGGACTTAGCTTGTATTTCTGTTTTTGCCTCCTACGGTGACTTATTCATAACAGAATCACCCGCCTTACCGCAGATCCTAGGGTACTCAATAGCAGGAAAGAATTGTAAAAAAAAAAAAAAAAAGTGTGTATATTTTTTCCTCTATATCTCTGAGGCCGTAGGGGGAATTTCTTTTTTCTCTCAATGGAGATAAAGCAATTGTCTGATCGTGTGGAGCAGCTCGCTGCGGAAGTGCTGGGAATTTCCGCCTCCCTTGCTCATTCACATGCTGCTGAACTAAAGATTCCTACACCTGATGTATTTTTTGGGGATCGGTCTAAATTTTTGAATTTCAAAAATAATTGTAAATTATTTTTTGCCTTGAAGCCTAACTCGTCAGGGAGCTCCGCGCAGCAGGTTAAAATTGTCATCTCTTTGCTGCGTGGCGATCCCCAGGATTGGGTGTTTTCTTTGAAACCAGATGATCCTATTCTGACTAATGTGAACGCATTTTTTCAGGCCTTGGGGTTGTTGTATGACGAACCTAATGCCATTGATCAGGCTGAAAAGACCCTGCTGGCATTGAACCAGGGTCGTGATTCTGCAGAATTGTACTGTCAAAAATTCCGAAAGTGGGCAGTACTTACTACCTGGAATGATAATGCCTTGGCTGCTCTCTTTCGGAAGGGGTTGTCAGAAGCCGTAAAAGATACTATGGTGGGATTTCCTGCTCCCTCTGGTCTTGATGATTCTATGTCATTATCCATTCAGGTTGATCGGCGTTTGCGCGAACGCAAAGCTGCACGAGAGGTGTTGCCACCTGTTGAACAAATGTCTGAACCTATGCAATGTGATAGAGTTTTTTTCCAGAGAGCAGCGTCAGGAGTTCAGAAGGCGTAATAAGTTGTGTTTTTTCTGTGGAGATGCCTCGCATATTATTTCTGTCTGTCCTAAACGAGAGAAACGCTTTGCACACACGTTTTCTGTTGGGGGTGTTCAACCTAAGTTTCTTCTGGCTATTACTCTGATCTGCTCCCTGTCCACATTTTCCACCAAGGCTTTTGTGGATTCGGGAGCAGCCCTAAACCTAATGAACTTGGATTTTGCTAAACGTTGTGGATTTCCGATGACACCTCTGCAGACGCCTATCCCTTTGAGGGGGATTGATGCTACTCCTTTGGCTAAAAATAAACCTCAGTTTTGGACCCAGGTGGTAATGCGGGTCGCCCCAGACCATCAAGAAAATTGCAGATTTTTGGTGTTGCATAATCTGCATAATACTATTGTTCTGGGGTTTCCCTGGTTACAAATTCATAATCCAGTTTTGGATTGGAAATCTGTGTCTGTGGTGAGTTGGGGTTGTTGGTGTGCCTTTAGTGAGGCTCCGGTGTTTTCCACCTCTCCTCAGTCGCATGATCCTGATTATTTGGCGGACTTTTATGATGTATTTAGTGAGAATGAGTCTGCATCTCTGCCTCCTCATAGGAGTTATGACTGTGCAATTGAACTAAGCCCGGGGTGTAAATTTCCCAAGGGTCGGCTCTTCAATTTATCTGTACCCGAGCACGAGGCTATGCGATCCTATATTAAGGAGGCGTTGGAGAAGGGTCATATTAGACCATCCTCGTCACCCTTAGGTGCCGGTTTTTTTTTGTAGCCAAAAAGGATGAATCATTAAGACCTTGTATTGATTATCGTGCCCTCAACAAAATTACTGTTAAATATCAGTATCCGTTACCCCTGATTTCTGATCTATTCTCCAGAGTTAAAGGTGCTTGCTGGTTTACCAAGCTTGACCTCAGGGGGCGTATAATCTTATTCGCATTAAGCATGGGGATGAATGGAAGACTGCGTTTAATACTCCGGAGGGACATTTTGAGTACCTGGTGATGCCTTTTGGGCTCACTAATGCCCCTTCTGTCTTCCAGTGCTTCATGAACGATATTTTCCGAGATTTTGTCGATACATTTTTGATTATCTATCTGGATGATATTTTGATCTTCTCCAAGGATTGGATTCTCATGTGGAACATATTCGGACTGTGTTCCGGATCTTGAGGGAGAATTCCCTGTATGTCAAAGGATCTAAATGCCTTTTTGGAGTACAGAGGATTTCTTTTTTGGGATTTATTTTGTCCCCGTCAACTATTGAAATGGACCCGGCCAAGGTACAGGCCATTTACGATTGGGTTCAGCCCACTTCTTTGAAGGCCCTCCAGAAGTTTTTGGGTTTTGCTAATTTTTATCGGAAATTTATAGCAAAATTTCTAGTATTGCCAAGCCATTGACTGATTTGACTAAGAAGGGTGCTGATGTGTTAAATTGGTCTTCGGAGGCTGTTTCTTCCTTTCAGGAGCTGAAGCGAAGATTCACCTCCGCCCCGGTTTTGCGGCAACCTGATGTCTCACTTCCATTCCAGGTAGAGGTGGATGCTTCTGAGATTGGTGCAGGAGCTGTTTTGTCCCAAAAGGATCCTGTAACATCTAAAATGAATCCCTGTGCTTTCTTTTCCCGAAAGTTCTCTCCATCTGAACGTAACTATGATGTTGGGGAATCGGGAACTGTTGGCCATGAAATGGGCATTTGAGGAGTGGAGACATTGGTTGGAGGGAGCTAAGCATCAAGTCGTGGTCCTCACTGACCACAAGAATTTGATTTACCTAGAGTCGGCTAAGCGCTTGAACCCTAGACAGGCTAGGTGGGCCTTGTTTTTTACACGTTTTGATTTTGTGGTTTCTTTTCTTCCTGGAACGAAGAATGTCAAGGCAGACGCCCTCTCTAGGAGCTTCTTTGCTGATTCTCCTGTGGTGACCAAGCCTGCTACCATCTTAGGCGAAGGGGTAGTTCTTTCTGCCATCTCGCCCGATTTGAGATGTGCTCTGGAAGAGTTCCAGGAGGACAAACCTGAGCGTTGTCCCAGTGGAAAGTTGTATGTTCCTGACCAGTGGAAGAAGAGAGTGATGTCTGAAGTTCATTGCTCTGCTTTGGCTGGTCATCCAGGTATTTTTGGTACTAGAGATCTGGTGAGTTGGTTTTTTTGGTGGCCCTCCTTGTCTCGTGATGTCAGGAATTTTGTGCAGTCCTGTGGGACGTGCTCCCGGTCTAAATCGTGTTCTCGCTCTAGTGGGTTGTTGATGCCTTTGCCTGTCCCCAAGAGGCCATGGACCCATATTTCAATAGATTTCATCTCTGATATGCCTGTCTCTCAAAGGATGACTGTTATTTGGGTGATTTGTGATAGGTTCTCTAAGATGGTTCATCTTGTACCACTCCCTAAGTTGCCGTCTTCCTCTGAGTTGGTGCCCCTGTTTTTACAACAGGTGGTTCGTTTGCACGGGATTCCTGAGAACATTGTATCTGACAGAGGAGTCCAGTTTGTGTCTAGATTTTGGAGAACTTTCTGTTCCAGGCTGGGAATTCAGTTGTCCTTCTCCTCTGCTTTTCACCCTCAGACCAATGGGCAGACAGAGAGAACAAACCAGACCTTGGAGTCATATTTGAGATGTTTTATTTCTGCTGATCAGGATGATTGGGTTTCATTTTTGACCTTGGCCGAATTTGCTTTAAATAATAGAGCTAGTTCTGCCACTTTGATGTCACCTTTTTTTTGTAACTTTGGGTTTCATCCTCGATTTTCTTCAGGGCAGGTGGAGCCCTCTGCCTGCCCAGGTGTTGACACTGTGGTGGAGAGAATGCACCAGATCTGGGACCAAGTGGTGGATAAATTATCTCTCTCCCAGGAAAAGGCCCAGCAGTTTTCCAACCGACATAGGACCATTGGTCCCCAGTTTAAGGTTGGTGATATGGTGTGGTTATCATCAAAAAATATTGCTATGAAGGTGGCTTCTCCTAAGTTTAAGCCTAGATTTATTGGACCTTACAAGATTGTGGAGATTATTAATCCGGTCTCTTTTCGTTTGGCTCTTCCTGTCACATTTAAAATCCATAATGTGTTCCATAAATTTTTGTTGAAGAGGTTTGTTGAACCTGTTGTTCCGGGGGTGGCACCTCCAGACCCTGTATTGGTTGAAGGTAACATGGAATATGAGGTAGAGAAAGTACTGGATTCCCATCTGGCTAGACGGAGACTCCAGTATTTGGTTAAGTGGAAGGGTTATGGTCAGGAGGATAATTCCTGGGTCTCTGCCTCTGATATTCATGCCAAAAGATTGGTGCATGCCTTTCATCGGGCTCACCCTGATCGCCCTGGTGGCGTAGTTGAGGGTTCGATGACCCCTCCTCACGGGGGAGGTACTGTTGTGAGTTCATTTTCCCCTTCACTACTGAGGCCCGAGGAACTCCCTCTTCTGGTAAAGAAAGGTAGTGAGCCTGATTATCAAACACCTGAGGCTGATGATGATGACTGGCTGAGTGGAGTTTCTGACTGGATATAAGGCTGCCGACGCCCTTCTGCCCTGCGGGTGATTTCTCTGTGGGATCCTTGGAGACCAGTCTGAATTCCTGCTCCTCTAAAGCTAAGTTTGCTGCTCGGCTTTTTGCATTGGTGCTTTGACTTTGTTTTGCTTTGTTTTTCTGGATTTCTGCCATTCCCTTCTGGGGTGTGCTGAATTCCTTTAGCTCTGTCTTCTGAAAATACCTGAGTGCTGATTTAGTTTTTGAAGCCTAGCTGCTTCAGGGCCTTTTTCATATCAGCTTGTTGGCTTTGTCTTTGATAGGGTTTTGGCAGATTGCAGACAGCAGCCTTCCTGTCCTTTCCTATCTAGGTAGTTTTGGGCCCCGTCTTTGCTCAGTCTATCTTTCTGTCTGTGTTAGAGTTTTCATCTTGCTTCACCGTCATTATATGTTGGGGGCTGCCTATTGCTTTGGGGTCTGCTCTGGGGCAGTTTAGATTTCCCCTTTCTTTCTTTAGGCCTATTTATTTCTCCGGCTGTGATCGAGGGGTCTAGGGCATCGTAGGAACCCCCCACGGCTACTGCTAGTTGTGTTGATAGGTTCAGGGGTCTGCAATCTGATAGTTGCCAACTTCTCTGGTTTTCTGGACTTAGCTTGTATTTCTGTTTTTGCCTCCTACGGTGACTCATTCATAACAGCATCCCATACTTCATGCAGCATAATGCATTCCATAGTCCTCTGTATAGTATAATGGACTCCATACAGCATAATGCATTCTATTGTCCTATGTATAGTATAATGCTCCCCATACTCTAAACAGTATAATGCACCCCAAAGTCGTCTGTATAGTATAATGCATCTCATAGTCCATACAGCATAATGCACCCCATAGTCCATACAACATAATGCAATACATGGTCCATACAGAAAAATGCAGCCCATAGTTTATACAGCATAATGCGTCCATAGTCCTCTGTATAATATAATGCACCCCATAGTCCTCTGTATAATATAATGCACCCCATAGTCCACAAAGTATAATGCATCCCATAGTCTATACAATATAATGCACCCATTAATCCATACAGTATAATGTACCCCATTGTCCTCTGCATAGTATAGTGCACCCCACAGTCATCCATACAGTATAATGCAGTCCATAATCCATACAGCATAATGCACCAGATAGTCCATACAGCATAATGCACCCAATAATCCATGTAGGTTAGTGCAGCCTGTTATCTTTTCTACACAATATAATGGACCCTATAGTCCATACAGTATAATGCACCCCTCAGTCAATACAGTATACTGCAGCCTACAGTTCTAAAAGCAATGTGGGAATTCCTTTTTTGCTTTTACAATTTCTACTTGCTTGGAATTTTTTAATGTTTTCTTGTACATTATGTGGTGAAATGAATGGTGTCATTCAAAAGTATAACTTGACCCCCATAAAAGAAGCAATCATATGGCTATGCGGACAGAAAAATAAAAAAAAGTTGTGAGTTTTGGAAAAGTAGAGGAAGAAACAAAGACGCAAAAATGAAGATGAATCTTGTCATTAAGGAGGTTAAATAATGACTTTACAGGGAGCAAGAAAGCAGATGACAATTACTCTCTTATATTGGACGATCCAGTGAACATGTTGCACATCACACTTCTCTCATCACATGACTTTAGTATCATCATTATTACATGGGGCTTTCACTGCTGCCATTTCCCAAACATCAGTTAATAAATAGAATAACATGACAACTTCCCCATAACACTAATTGGAATAAAGAGGGAAACTACAAAGATAGAGATAAAAGTCATACACTGCCTCTCCTTATAACATTACTAGAATGCGCTGTCCCTTTAAATTTAGCGCTGCATGCATCATGTGTCTCATCCATCAACCAATCACATCGCAGGATTTGAATTCAAAGAAAGAAAAAAAACGTCAGTTGGTGCCAGTCTGCGATTGCTCTATTAGAGAAGAGACCGGCTCCTTTTTGATTCCTAGAAGCGACACTTTATTGCATTTATACCCGGATCGTTACCTGCTGATTGGGAGAGACAGCCGCCACCGGCCGCTCTACAGAGGTGAGAATCATTGTGTGATGAGTAAACTGCCGACTTATCTCATCCCGGATACTGACAGTTGGGATCTATACTGGAAGCAACACATAGAAAACAGCAAATGATTTCACCATAAAGACCCAAATATAGATAACGGGGTGATAACGGATAAATGGGATAAAATATGGGGATTCGGAGTAAATATTTACAATGTGGATAATGATGTGTAAAGATTAGTGTTGAGCATTCCGATACCGCAAGTATCGGGTATCGGCCGATATTAGCGGTATCGGAATTCCGATACTGACTTCCGATACTTTTGTCATATCGGATTCCGGAATCGGAATCGGAAGTTCCCATCATGCTATGAGCCTGCTTGCATTGATTAAGCCAATGGGAATCCTCCGAAGTGTGGGCACATCCTGTTAGGCATGTAGGCATGTTAACTATTGGCATGGCTGTGATTGGCTGCCGAAATGATGTCATGATGCACTATAAAAGCCACCGCAGCCGCCATTTCTGGTTCACTCTGCTGTGAATTCAGTTAGGGACAGGCTGCTGTAGAAGACTGTGAGGGACAGTTAGAAATAGCGATTCCACCAAACATCTAGTGCTTTACCCAGGCTACATAAACCACCACTGTAGCCTTCTTTGCCCTAGCAGCAGTGTTCACAGCTGTCTGCAAGGGCTGTGTGAGTGCAGCTCACGCTGTGGAGTGGGTCCTGCAGCCACGTCAGGCTGTAGGCCACCCAGTGTGATCACTGCTGCCTCATACATCTTTTAATTTTTGAGCTGCATTTTTTACATAATTTCAATCTAGTGTGCTTCCATCCGTATCCATATACGTTGGTTGCAAACACTAGTAGTAGACAGCGGAGCCTTTCTGCAGCCTTTCAGTGCTAGTGTCCACTTTGCTGCACTGTTCACGGCTGTCTGAGAGGTCTCTGACTGTGTGTGAGTGCAGCTCACGCTGAGTAGTGTGTCCTGCAGCTACGTCTGGTTGTAGGACGCTCAGCGTGTCACTGCCTCACACATTTTTCTTTTATTGCAGCTCATTTTTTCTTCTATTAGTGTGCATCCATCCGTCTCCATCTACGGTGGTTGCAAACACTATATAGGAGTACACAGCGGAGCCTTTCTGCAGCCTGTCAGTGCCAGTGCCCACTTAGCTGCACTGTTCACGGCTGTCTGAGAGGTCTCTGACTGTGTGTGAGTGCAGCTCACGCAGAGTAGAGTGTCCTGCAGCTACGTCTGGTTGTAGGACGCTCAACGTGCGTCACTGCCTCACACATATTTGTCTTTGAGTGCAGCTCATTTTTTCTTCTCCTATTAGTGTGCATCCATCCGTATCCATCAACATTGGTTGGTTGCAAACAATATATAGGAGTAGATAGAGGAGCCTTTTTTTCTGGCTTGTGCCCTGCCGGCGCAGCCAGATTAGTATTACCCAATTTTTTTGGAGCCTCATCTTTTGCATTGTAGGTTACCTGCCTGCATTGTAATAGCTCCAAAAAGTTGGTGATACTATCAGTTTCAATTCTTTGTTCACATACTTTAAGTTTGTTTCCAACAAAGAAACCACAAAAAAAGTTCACCAAACACTACATTTGGAACTTGTGTAGGCCACATCAGCTCCTATTAAAGGGTAGTCCACACACACACACTTCATAAAATTAGTGTTTCTTGTACCTGTAACCAGCTGTTCAGGAATAAGCACACTAAGGCCCCCCTTTGTACTTTTCTGCCTATCTTAAGCAGTCTGGCAAGATGAAGAAGGCAGGGAGTAAGGCGCGTGGGCGTGGGCGTGGAGTTTCAGCAGGGAGAGGACGTGGGGATTCTGCAGGGAGAGGACGTGGGGATTCTGCAGGTAGAGGATGTGGGGATTCTGGGCCTGCTGCGGGCACCAGTGGATCAGCATCCCCCAGTTTTAGCAGGCAACAGTCCTTTATGCGCAGCTTTGTAGGACCTCAACGTACCCCACTGCTGCGGGAGGAACAAATTGAAGCCATTGTCGGATGGATGGCAGCTAACGCATCGACTTCAATTACTTCCACAGCCTCTCAGGACCAGAGCACCGAAGAGCAACCATCTGTCTCTTCACCACCTGCCAAAGTGCCCAGGCAGTCAGAGAGACATGGACAGGAGCCATCACAGTCTCTACTTCTGTTCTCGGAATCTGTTGGCTTGGAAAGAGGGGGCCAGCCAAGCAGCATTCCTGAATGTGAAGAAGAGGGAGTATGCAGTGATGCGCAACTTCTTTGTCCCTCTGAATCTGAAGAGGCGAGTGGGCCAGTGCCTATGGTCAGCACACCTCAGTACGCATCAGATGATGACGAGACTCAGTTGCCACTTTCTGGTGCGTACGGTGCTGGCGAGACAACCCCGGAGAAGCAGCTGTTTGAAGAGGGGAGGGAAGATGATGAGGTCCTTGACCCATCATGGCGTGAGGAACAGGAAGGTGGTGGGAGCAGCTCGGAGGAAGAGATACCCCTACCGGCCAAAACAGGAGGCAGAGGGAGGGGGAAGACTTGGTTGCCTGTACCCTCCACTTCGGCACCCGTTAGGAGCATTCCTCATTCCAAAGGCAAAACGGGCGCTCCCAAGACTTGCAGTGCGTGGTCCTTTTTTGACACAGTTGCAGATGACATTTGCTTTGTCAAATGCAAGCTGTGTCATCAGATAGTCAAAAGAGGGAGAAATGTCAGCAACCTCAATACCACAAATATGTGGAAACATGTGCGCACCAAGCACGAGTTGGAGTTGCAGAGACACCCTGAAGACGTAGGCCAACGTACAGCACCACCTACCACCTCTTCAGTTCGTGTTGGGGCCTCTTCCTCCAGCTCACACACTGCTGGTTCGGTTTCCTCACAGGATCGCCAAGGAAGAACCTCTGCCACTGTTGTCCGGAGACCCTGTCAGATTCCACCAATAGCAGCACGTTCCCATCCATCACAGCCATCGGTAGCACAGGCATGGGATAAAAGGCGCCCTTACTCGGCAAACCATCCCCGAGCACAGTCTCTGAATGCTGGCATTGCCAAACTTCTGGCAGTTGAAATGCTGTCATTCAGGCTGGTGGACACTGACACCTTCCGGGACTTAATGGCATTGGCAGTCCCCCAATACAACGTGCCCAGCCTCTTTTATTTCAGCAGGCGAGCCGTCCCTGCCCTGCAGAAACATGTTGAGGGCAAAATAAAACATGCGCTACTAAACGCCGTTAGTAGCAAGGTCCACCTGACCACCGATGCGTGGACCAGTAACCATGGACAGGGACGATACCTTTCCCTCACTGCCCACTGGGTCAATGTTGTGGAGCCGGGTACAGATCTGGAGAGTGGCGCTGTACGTGTTCTTCCAACGCCACGGATTGCAGGACTCCAGTCTGTACACATAGACTCCTCCTCCTACTCAAGTTCCTCAGAAACAGCAGAGCAGGAGCCTGTTACGACCGATATGAGCACAGCCGTGGCCAAACGTCAACAGGCTGTACTCAAATTAATTTCTTTGGGGAATCGAAGCCACACAGCGCAGGAGCTCTGGAATGCTATCAAGCTGGAGAGCGATGTGTGGTTTGGGCCAGCGAATCTCCAGCCGAGCTTGGTAGTGTGTGACAATGGCCGAAATCTGGTGGCAGCTCTTGGCCTAGGCAACCTCACACACATCCTATGTCTGGCACATGTGCTTAACTTGGTCGTGCAGAGCTTTCTGAGGGACTATCCGGATCTTGATGCACTGTTGCACAAGGTCCGCATAGAGTGCGCTCACTTGCGGCGTTCCAGCACGGCAAGATCGCGCCTCGCTGCTCTGCAGCGACGATTTGGCCTTCCGGAACATCGCATCATATGTGACCTACCCACCCGGTGGAATTCAACGTTACATATGTTGGAGCGGTTGTGTGAGCAGCAGGCAGCAGTCATGGAGTACCAGCTGCATCAGGCGCAAACAAGTCGCACTGTGCGCCGTTCACACTTCAGCACCATTGAGTGGGCCTCTATGAAGGACATCTGCCTCGTTTTGCGTGCCTTCGATGAATCCACGCGGATGGCGAGTGCAGATGATGCACTAGTCAGCATGACTGTCTCCCTTATCTGCCTGCTTCAACAAACACTACAAGCACTAAGGGATGAGGTTTCGGAAGAGGTGGAGGATGAGGAGTCCCAAATGCCATCTGCTTCTGGACAGTCTGCGCTACGTGTTTCCTCACAAAGGCCTAGGCAGGGGACACTTTGTGAGGAGGATGAGGAGGAGTCGATGGAGGAGGAAGACATCTCTCCAGAGGAGGGAGGTACACAAACCTCTACTCAGTATGTACAGCGAGGGTGGGGTGATGCAGAGCAGGCCGAGGTCACGCCTCAAACAGGGGACAGCGGTTCTTTGGCAGTTGGGAGTCTGCAGCACATGGTTGATTTCATGCTGCAGTGCCTGAGAAACGACCGCCGCATCGCCCACATTCTCGTCTCGGCTGATTATTGGGTGTACACCCTCCTAGATCCTCGCTACCGGGACAGCGTACAAAGGCTCATACCAACGTTGAACCGGGAGCGTAAACTGCGGGAGTACGAAGAGTCACTGGTGCAGTCCATAATGTTTTCCATTCCACCCGACAGCATTGTTGCTAGTGCTTTACAAAGCAGCTCTGTGCGTCGAGGCAGTGGAGGAAACTCTGCACAAAGAGGGAGCAGAGGCAGCGCTGCAGCACAAGGCAAGACCACTATGGCCCAAATGTGGCAAAGTTTTGTGTGTCCACCACAATTGTCTACACCATCAGCGACGCCTCGAGTCAGCAGGAGGCAACGCTTCCGTCAGATGGTGTCAGACTACATGTCTTTCCCTGTCACTGTACTCCCAGATGGCTCTTCCCCCTTCAAGTTTTGGGTCTCTAAGCTGGATACATGGCCAGAGCTTAGCCAGTATGCATTGGAGGTGCTGGCTTGCCCTGCTGCCAGTGTATTATCGGAACGTGTCTTTAGTGCCGCAGGTGGTGTACTAACAGACCGTCGCACGCGACTATCTTTCGATAATGTTGACCGGCTGACTTTTCTGAAAATGAACAAGGCCTGGATCTCCAAAGACTTTGCCATTCCTCTTACACACTAAATTAGTGGTTGGCAACTGTATCCAGGTCTGCTGGTGTGTTCATTTTTCTACCACCTGAACTATAATCCCTGTGCTTCAACACAGCCAGTTGTCGCTCAGATGTGTCGTCTGCACAGAGAAACACACTAGCTCCTGTGTTAGTGGGGTTCAGTAACGCCAGCTGATCCCCTGCTGTGTGGACGGCAAAGTCACCAGCTCCATCAACATTCAAACCACTACTGATTTTTAACCGTGCCCAACTTAGGTCTCTGGCTCCAGTGTCTCTACTATTTCCCCTGACCTCCAACCCCGCCATCTACATCTCTGAAGTGGCGTCAGCACAATCTACACTTGTTCCTGTGTTCCTGTGGCTCAGTCCCATCAGTTTATCCCCTGATGTGTGTCCGGCAAGGTCTCCTGCTCTGTCCACATTCCCATAACCAGTAGTGGGAATGAGGACAGAGCTGGCGAACTTGCCGGACAAACATCAGGGGATCAACTGACGGGACTGAGCACCAGTAACACAGGAACAAGTGTAGATTGTGCTGACGCCACTTCAGAGATGTAGCTGGCGGGGTTGGAGGCCAGGGTAAATAGTAGAGACAGTGGAGCCAGAGGCCTAAGTGGAGCATGGTTAGAATCAGTAGTAGTCAACAACCTCCATAAAAACCGCTGCCCATTGGCCTCTGCATGCGGCATGCGTAATCCTGGGCTCCAAAAGTGTCAGTTGGTGTTCAGAAGTGTCGTCTCCACAGAGCCAAACACATTCGTTCAAGTGTTAGTGGGGTTCAGCACTGCCAGCTGTTCCCCTGCTGTGGAGATGGCAAGTCTCCTGCTGCCTTCACCTGCCAAAATCCAGTAGGCCCCAGCCTGCTCCACGCCTAATCCTGGGCTCCAACAGCGTCAGTTGGTGTTCAGAAGTGTCGTCTCCACAGAGCCAAACACATTCGTTCGAGTGTTAGTGGGGTTCAGCACTGCCAGCTGTTCCCCTGCTGTGGAGATGGCAAGTCTCCTGCTGCCTTCACCTGCCAAAAGCAACAGGCCCCAGCCTGCTCCTCGCCTAATCCTGGGCTCCAACAGCGTCAGTTGGTGTTCAGAAGTGACATCTCCACAGAGCCAAACACATTCGTTCAAGTGTTAGTGGGGTTCAGCACTGCCAGCTGTTCCCCTGCTGTGGAGATGGCAAGTCTCATGCTGCCTTCACCTGCCAAAAGCAACAGGCCCCAGCCTGCTCCTCGCCTAATCCTGGGCTCCAACAGCGTCAGTTCGTGTTCAGAAGTGTCGTCTCCACAGAGCCAAACACATTCGTTCAAGTGTTAGTGGGGTTCAGCACTGCCAGCTGTTCCCCTGCTGTGGAGATGGCAAGTCTCCTGCTGCCTTCACCTGCCAAAAGCAACAGGCCCCAGCCTGCTCCTCGCCTAATCCTGGGCTCCAACAGCGTCAGTTGGTGTTCAGAAGTGTCGTCTCCACAGAGCCAAACACATTCATTCGAGTGTTAGTGGGGTTCAGCACTGCCAGCTGTTCCCCTGCTGTGGAGATGGCAAGTCTCCTGCTGCCTACACCTGCCAAAATCCAGTAGGCCCCAGCCTGCTCCACGCCTGATCCTGGGCTCCAACAGCGTCAGTTGGTGTTCAGAAGTGTCATCTCCACAGAGCCAAACACATTCGTTCGAGTGTTAGTGGGGTTCAGCACTGCCAGCTGTTCCCCTGCTGTGGAGATGGCAAGTCTCCTGCTGCCTTCACCTGCCAAAAGCAACAGGCCCCAGCCTGCTCCTCGCCTAATCCTGGACTCCAACAGCGTCAGTTGGTGTTCAGAAGTGTCGTCTCCACAGAGCCAAACACATTCGTTCGAGTGTTAGTGGGGTTCAGCACTGCCAGCTGTTCCCCTGCTGTGGAGATGGCAAGTCTCCTGCTGCCTACACCTGCCAAAATCCAGTAGGCCCCAGCCTGCTCCACGCCTGATCCTGGGCTCCAACAGCGTCAGTTGGTGTTCAGAAGTGTCATCTCCACAGAGCCAAACACATTCGTTCAAGTGTTAGTGGGGTTCAGCACTGCCAGCTGTTCCCCTGCTGTGGAGATGGCAAGTCTCATGCTGCCTTCACCTGCCAAAAGCAACAGGCCCCAGCCTGCTCCTCGCCTAATCCTGGGCTCCAACAGCGTCAGTTGGTGTTCAGAAGTGTCATCTCCACAGAGCCAAACACATTCGTTCGAGTGTTAGTGGGGTTCAGCACTGCCAGCTGTTCCCCTGCTGTGGAGATGGCAGTCTCTCCTGCTGTCTCCGCATTCCAAAGACAGTAGGCCTCTGCCTACACCCTCCTATTTCCTGGGCTTCAACACAGCCAGTTGTAGCTCGGAAGTGCCGTCCACACGGAAAGAGACACTTGCTCCCGTGTCTCAGTGGGGTTCAGTAACGTCAGCTGATCCCCTGCTGTGTGGATGGCAGTCTCTCCTGCTGTCACCACATTCCAAATACAGTAGGCCTCTGCCTACACCCTCCTATTTCCTGGGCTTCAACACAGCCAGTTGTAGCTCGAAAGTGCCGTCCACACGGAAAGAGATACTTTCTCCCGTGTCTCAGTGGGGTTCAGTAACGTCAGCTGATCCCCTGCTGTGTGGATGGCAGTCTCTCCTGCTGTCTCCACATTCCAAATACAGTAGGCCTCTGCCTACACCCTCCTATTTCCTGGGCTTCAACACAGCCAGTTGTAGCTCGGAAGTGCCGTCCACACGGAAAGAGACACTTGCTCCCGTGTCTCAGTGGGGTTCAGTAACGTCAGCTGATCCCCTGCTGTGTGGATGGCAGTCTCTCCTGCTGTCACCACATTCCAAATACAGTAGGCCTCTGCCTACACCCTCCTATTTCCTGGGCTTCAACACAGCCAGTTGTAGCTCGGAAGTGCCGTCCACACGGAAAGAGACACTTGCTCCCGTGTCTCAGTGGGGTTCAGTAACGTCAGCTGATCCCCTGCTGTGTGGATGGCAGTCTCTCCTGCTGTCTCCACATTCCAAATACAGTAGGCCTCTGCCTACACCCTCCTATTTCCTGGGCTTCAACACAGCCAGTTGTAGCTCGGAAGTGCCGTCCACACGGAAAGAGACACTTGCTCCCGTGTCTCAGTGGGGTTCAGTAACGTCAGCTGATCCCCTGCTGTGTGGATGGCAGTCTCTCCTGCTGTCTCCACATTCCAAATACAGTAGGCCTCTGCCTACACCCTCCTATTTCCTGGGCTTCAACACAGCCAGTTGTAGCTCGGAAGTGCCGTCCACACGGAAAGAGACACTTGCTCCCGTGTCTCAGTGGGGTTCAGTAACGTCAGCTGATCCCCTGCTGTGTGGATGGCAGTCTCTCCTGCTGTCACCACATTCCAAATACAGTAGGCCTCTGCCTACACCCTCCTATTTCCTGGGCTTCAACACAGCCAGTTGTAGCTCGGAAGTGCCGTCCACACGGAAAGAGACACTTGCTCCCGTGTCTCAGTGGGGTTCAGTAACGTCAGCTGATCCCCTGCTGTGTGGATGGCAGTCTCTCCTGCTGTCTCCACATTCCAAATACAGTAGACCTCTGCCTACACCCTCCTATTTCCTGGGCTTCAACACAGCCAGTTGTAGCTCGGAAGTGCCGTCCACACGGAAAGAGACACTTGCTCCCGTGTCTCAGTGGGGTTGAGTAACGTCAGCTGATCCCCTGCTGTGTGGATGGCAGTCTCTCCTGCTGTCACCACATTCCAAATACAGTAGGCCTCTGCCTACACCCTCCTATTTCCTGGGCTTCAACACAGCCAGTTGTAGCTCGGAAGTGCCGTCCACACGGAAAGAGATACTTGCTCCCGTGTCTCAGTGGGGTTCAGTAACGTCAGCTGATCCCCTGCTGTGTGGATGGCAGTCTCTCCTGCTGTCTCCACATTCCAAATACAGTAGGCCTCTGCCTACACCCTCCTATTTCCTGGGCTTCAACACAGCCAGTTGTAGCTCGGAAGTGCCGTCCACACGGAAAGAGACACTTGCTCCCGTGTCTCAGTGGGGTTCAGTAACGTCAGCTGATCCCCTGCTGTGTGGATGGCAAAGTCTCCTGCTGCCTACACAGTCGTACCACTACTGATTTTTAACCGTGCTCCAATTAGGCCTGTGGCTCCACTGTCTCTCGTATTTCCCCTGTCCTCCAACCCCGCCAGTTACAGCTCCGAAGTGGCGTCTGCACAATCCACACTTGTTCCTGTGTTACAGGTGTTCAGTCCGGTCAGTTAATCCCCTGATGTGTGTCCGGCAATGTCGCCTGCTCTGTCCACATTCCCATAACTAGTTAACTAGTTATGGGAATGTGGACAGAGCAGGCGACATTGCCGGACACACATCAGGGGATTACCTGACCGGACTGAACACCTGTAACACAGGAACAAGTGTGGATTGTGCAGACGCCACTTCGGAGCTGTAACTGGCGGGGTTGGAGGACAGGGGAAATACAAAAATCAGTGAAGCCACAGGCCTAAGTGGAGCTTGGTTAAAATTAGTAGAAGTCTACAACCGATCTTAAAATTTCTTCAATGCAGCCTCAGCCTGCTCCGTGCTTGTCCCTGGGCTTCAACACAGCCAGTTGTTGCTCGGAAGTGCCGTCTTCACAGAGTAAAACACTAGCTCCTGTGTTTGTGGGGTTCAGTAACGTCAGCTGTTCCCCTGCTGTTTTGATGGCAATCTGTCCTGCTGCCTCCCAATTGACAGCACATCAGGCCTCAGCCTGCTAAGTGCTTGTCCCTGGGCTCCAACATCGCCAGTTGCTGCTCATAACTGACTTTGGCACGGGTACTCCCTCCTGCCCAGCTTGGTTCCAGCCCTGCCTGCTGTTTCCGGGAAGTGTCAATGTCAGTTTGCCACCCCAAGTTGCCATGTCGTGTTGAGGTTGGGTTAGCCGAGGCTAGGGTGCCAGCAGTTTAGGTGCTTCCTATGTGGACTGCGGGTTCTGGTAAGAAAGGCTTGTTCCGTAGTGCCAGTAGGACAAGCACCCCCTGTAGGACTGTGTGATTCGGTAACTGCGGCCAGCTTGCGGCATGCCAACTTTGCTTTTCAGGGGTAACTTCTGCTACCCCTCCGGGTTCCAGCACCGTCAGCTGGTTCTCGTCAGAGCCTTTGGCCTAGGTGCCTCCATCTCGGTATCCGAGTTCCGGCAACGTCTGCTGGTCCTTGGTAGTGCTTTGTAGCACAGGTACCTCCTGCTTAGTAACCGGGTTCCAGCACCGTCAGCTGGTCCTCGGTTGTGCCATTGGCTCTTATTCCTTCTGCTGCCCCTCCGGGTGCCAGCACTGTCAGCTGGTCCTCGCTATTTCCACTTGCTCTTGCAGCTTATGCTACCCCTCCGGGTTCCAGCACCGTCAGATGGTTCTCGTCAGAGCCTTTGGCCTAGGTGCCTCCATCTCGGTATCCGAGTTCCGGCAACGTCTGCTGGTCCTTGGTAGTGCTTTGTAGCACAGGTACCTCCTGCTTAGTAACCGGGTTCCAGCACCGTCAGCTGGTCCTCGGTGGTAGTGCCATTGGCTCTTGTTCCTTCTGCTGCCCCTCCGGGTGCCAGTACCGTCAGCTGGTTCAAGAGGACAAAGAACAGGAAGACAACCACCAAGATGCAGAACAACAAGAGAGAGAAGACAAAGAAGCATAAAAAAACAAAGCAGAAGAACATTAAGCATAAGACTAATACTCTGAGCAAATGATATTATCTTATTTATAAGCAGAAGAAGACTAAGCAGTGTATGGGGGTGAGTCCGTTCCTCCTCGTGGTGCCCCTGGAAAAGGCCTGCTGCTGCAGGCCAAACTGAACGCGGACAAATCCTGTTGTAAATCTTTTGTGACAGGCAGAACGGAAGGTGTAAACTTCTAACTTTTCTAGATAACAACTACAGGAATGCCTGACACAAACAAGAATATGATGAAGAAGAATAGGAAGAAGATGAAGAAGTTGAATATGTAGAATAATAATTGTTGAATAAGAAGAATATGAAGAATGTAAGAAAAGGAAGAAGAAGAAGAATGTAAAAAAAGGAAGTAGAAGAATTTAAAAAAAGGAAGAAGAAGAAGAATGTAAAAAAAGGAATAAGAAGAAGAATGTAAAAAAAGGAAGTAGAAGAATGTAAAAAAAGGAATAAGAAGAAGAAGAATGTAAAAAAAGGAATAATAAGAAGAAGAAGGTAAAAAAAGGAAGAAGAATAAGAAAGAAGAAGAAAGAAGAAAGAAGAAGAAGACATACATGTCTGGCAAAATATAAATGAGGCTAACATAGTCAATATCTTTGTAACTCCTAACGTCTTTAAAAAAAAAGTTTAATTCCTGCTATTCCATTTGATTGGGCTAAACCTCTATGGCTTTAATGTCTCCTCCACCTCCCACAATACATTCTACATTATTCTTAGTTGTTTTTCTTCATGTAGAATTAACCTACAAGGAAAGAAAGGGTTTTTTTTAATTCCGATATTTTGGCCCCATTGACTTGCATTGGTTCCCGGTATCGGAATCGGCGATACCGATACTTTTTTTTAAGATCGGCCGATCCATTCCGATCCGATATTTTCAAGTATCGGCTGGTATCGCTCAACTCTAGTAAAGATTAATCTGAAAAATACGGGGCCACATATTTCTCCTAGAAATTCCCAGATCCAATATTTATAACTGTATGACCATTATTAGCCTGTATATAATAGTTATATAATACATATAGTGGAGATATGGAGAATATTTTACTGGCTCATCAGTTACTATACAGGGAGGTAGCGGATATATGCAGAGGTTTATATGGGGGGTCACAGTGCAGTCAGTATAGTGTAGATATGTGTAGTCTTTTCTTACCATAGGGCATAAAATCAGTCTGGTTAGACATAGATGACCGATTATATATATATTTTTTTTTTTTAAAGCACCACTCCAGCGGTTCTCTTTCTCGTTAGTGCACCGCAGGAGTGGTGCCTTATATGTGATTCTCCTGGCCCCTGACTCATCCTCATCTGTCGCTACTTTAATCCTTTTCCAGTGTTGATCCTATCAGTCTCTGGTGAAAAGTGACCTACCATCAGCGCCAGTGTTTCATGGAGCGGCGCAGAGGTCACTTTTCAATACATCTGTATGAGAGCCTAGTTCTGGCGCTCATAGACTTGCATTGAGATCTTGTGACGTAACTTCTCACTTGCAGCCAGTCAGAAGTTACGGGCACGAGATGGCGCCACAGGAGCGGAGCACCATCGGTGTAAGAATGTGGTCATAGAATCATAGAATCATAGAATCATAGAATCGTAGAGTTGGAAGGGACCTCCTGGGCCATCTGGTCCAACCCCCTGCTCAAAGCAGGATTCGCTAAATCATCCCAGTCAGATGTCTGTCCAGCCTCTGTTTGAAGACTTCCATTGAAGGAGAACTCACCACTTCTCGTGGCAGCCTGTTCCACTCATTGATCACTCTAACTGTTGTGGTGTAGTTACCACTATGTCAGCTAGGGGGCGCTGTGTGGGTGTCCCAGGACGGGTGTACAGGCACATTCAGTGTGGTAACAGGAGCAGGGTCCTAAATGACCATTATGGGTCTCAAGGTGGGTGGCCTTGGGATGCAGGCTCCAGGGTGTATTGATCAGCAGAGGTACTGCTGATCTTTCTGTTACACTGTGTCAGGGAAGCCTGTGTGTGTCTATACAATCTTTAGTGATGTCATAGCCATGTGATCACCTGTGGGTGTGGTTACAGGGCTATGTAATTGAGGTGTTTGGCACATGTGAGAGAGTGTGAGAGTGAGTCTGTCTGAGTGTGGACAGACTTCCATGTGTCCAGGTGGGACACTACAGAGAGTGTATATGGGGAGGACTACAGCTCCCAGCATGTGCTGAGACTCTCAGTCCGAGTCTGAAGCCACGGACATTTCTGTTCCTTTGCCTGAAGTGAAGGTTACATTTCAGTGTTATGCTGCCTTGTGGGTTTATGAAGTTAATAAACCACATGAACTTTGGGAAGAACCTGCCTCATAATTGTCTCCCGCTACACCTGAGCGAGTCGCATCCCTACAATTGGTGGAGAACGCGGGCAGCGACTCCCAGAAGCACGTGTGGCAGCGCTGGCGATTCTGAGCAAGGAGAGCAGACGGTCTGACAACCGTGAGTAATACTGACCGAGGTCAGAGAAAGTGACTGTATTAATATTTGTGGGATACCTCTGAGGAGAAGAGGCGTCCAGGAACCTGTGTGGCCGACACAGGTAACAGACAGGAGTCTGTGTTGCACTGACCAGGGTCAGTGAGAGACTGTGTTCCTGGAGGGGTCAGTGAGCAAGGTCCTGGAGGGTCAGTGTTGGGAGGTTCTGGGAGAGGAATCGGATCCCTGGAACACGTGCTATGACCTTGGACCTGGTGAGGCGTGTGTTGGGCAGTCTCAGGCGGAGACAGATGTCCTGAAGAGCACCCGCTGAGCCCCTGGACCTGGTGAGGCTGGTGTGTTGGGAGACCCTGGGAGGAGGGTCGGCTCCCTGAATAGCACCCGGTGTGCCCTGTGTGTTGGATGGTCTCAGGTGGAGACGGTACGTCCTGAGTGGCACACGAACAGGACATGTGAGAGACTGTGCATGTGTTTTTTTTCTTTTTTTTTTTTCTTTTCCTCTGCAAAACCTGAAGGTGCTTGCTGTGGCTCAGTGGGGTCACAAAGGTCTCGCAGCACAAGGACCTGGTGTTTTCTTTAAGGGATCTGCCCTGGGAGCATTGCTAGCAGACGCTGTCTGTCTACACCATCCTGCTGCAGCTTTATTGCATGTGACTAAGCGGATACAGTAGTTGTGGCTTTACACAACTATTAAGGGTGAGTACCCTGTATCATTGCTGCATAACCCATTATACCTGCACTGGTAAGGCCCTATGGGCGCGCTTTTGTGGCTTTTTTATCTTTGAGGGTGACAAGCGGCTTCCAGTAACCCGGCGGGGTTACGAAGGTGACAAGCGGCTTCCGGTGGATCGGCGGGTCCACGAAGATGGCGCAGCAGGAGCTGCAGTGACACCAGCCGCTGTGTATGTGTGTGAACAGCAGCCGGAGGTGCCGGTGATCAGTGACAGCAGGAGCTGTGGTGGTGCCAGCAAAGACTTGTGTGGTATCGTTAAAAGACAAACTGTACTGTGTGAACTGTGGCCTAAGAGGTTCTGCAGGACGGACATGAGGAAATCCCAAAAGGGGGCGGTGACCCAAAAGGGGGCGGTGACCCAAAATGGAGTGGTAACCCAAAAGGGGGCGGTGACCCAAAAGGGGGCGGTGACCCAAATTGGAGTGGTAACCCAAAAAGGGGTGGAGTCCCAAAAGGGGGCGGTGACCCAAATTGGAGTGGTAACCCAAAAAGGGGTGGAGTTCCAAAAGGGGGCGGTGACCAAAATTGGGGTGGCAACCCAAAGCGGGGTGGTGGTCCAGAAAGGGGCCAAGTGTGAAGAAGTGACAGCACTGGGTGTCTCAGTAGGTATGTCTGGAGTACCGCAGTGTATGTGCAGGTCTTTATCAGAATGTGGAATATCCTTTCCGGGTAGTAATGACGGGCCACAGATGTGTACAGTGATGCTGCACCGGGAAGGAGCCTTTGGTCGGCTGGACTCAGTCAGGTGACTCTGACAGGAACTCCTCTCGTTTTCTCTCTGACCGAGAAAAACGTCAGGGTTCGCTGTAAACACGGGGTCACGGTGAACTACGCAGTAGACACAGTAGTGTTTGAGGGGACCAAAGGTGGTGAGTGCCAAGGTAGAGGAATACCACGGGACTTAGTCTATGCCTGGGAGAGGGGCCGGGACTTTCTTTTGTTTGATGACGTTTGGTCTGAGGATGGAGATGCTTCGACTGTGGGGCAAGCAGACACTGAGACAGTGACGGCTCCTGACATGGACAGGTCAGAGGTAGAACTGACCAGAGGAAGAAGTACATCTGCCCAACTGACGGACCTGACGTCTCGTGATAAGACAGATGGTGTGCTGGGAGATGAGACGACTGGACTAGACACATTAGTGCTGGACGGTAAGTGGAGGGTTCACTCGACTGGGGTGACTGACCCAGTGGTACCCTTTAACGATATAATTAAAGAGGTAGTAGTGAGACACGTGATGGACAAAAGAGAGCAGGATCGTGAGATACAGCTGATAAAGGAGACTGTAACAGAACATGTCGAACGGGAAAGAGTCCTAAGGCAAGCAGCTGAGCACAGAGTGGATGAGCTGGAGAAGGAAGTCTCTGAGCTCAGAGGTCACCTGTCAGCGTGTAAAACCATGAACAAGACCCTGTTGGAAGATATGGAGGTGCTCAGAGAGGCCCAAGAGAAGCATCAACAGGAGATTCTCAGGAGAGAGGATGAGCGTCGCTACCTGGCAGAGGAGAAAGATAAAGTTCTGCAAGAACTCAGTGGAGTAGTAAAAGGTCTTCTGCAGGAGAAGTGGAGGGGCGAAGACGTACAGCGGCCTTGCCCGACTGATAGCAAGGCAGATCTGCCAAAGCCCATCTTGGAAAAGGGTCCTGAAGACTGTAAATCTCAGGAAGATGGTGAGCCAAGAGCTGCACAAGACAGTCACCCGGTCTTGGCAGATACCTTGAGGGAAGTGTCCGTGGGGAACCCAGAGCCATCTGTCCAGGATGAGAGCAAGTCCATGACCTTCAAGTGTGTGATGGAGGTACCCGAAGACGTGCGAGAAGCGTGTGCCAGCGAAGGTGTGCATGAGACCTTTAAAAAGGCAGTAAAGGCCTATAGTGTGAGCTGGGCACCAGAAACAGACCAGTTGGTGATACTGGCCGAAACGGAAGACACAGAGAGAAGGGTGGCTGTCCTGAAGGAGATGCACCTACAATGTCTCCGCACGAAACAGATGCTCGTGAAGCGTAATTGGAAAGCCGCTCGACGTCTGGAGCTTGCAAGGGAAGCACAAAGTCGGCTGGGCTTTGTGGAAGACATAATTCCGGTGCCCAGAAATCTGGTGGGGAAAGTCGTTGGCAGACTTGGAAAGGTGATGCAGGAGATGGTGAATCGATCCTGTGTGAAGAGAGTGAGGATCCCACCTGCTGGTGAAATCCAAGTCGTTATTGAAGATGACATGGTTCCTGTCATTGTGGTTGGTTCGGTGGAAAGCATTGGGAAGCTTCGCATGCTCCTGGAATATCGGGTAGCGTACCTGAAGGAGATTGAGCAGCTAAGACAGGATCGACTGCAGATGAATGAGCAGATAGAGAACGTCAGGTGGCGTCCCCCTCCAACCCAAGGTGTAAGGACCCGAAGGGATCCTCCAAGGACTGAAAGGACAGGTAGTCGAAGGCAAGAACGTCGAGAGTCCGCAAGTGGCCATTCTAATCTTAGTAACGTAGGCACGAGACTCGGTGGTGGACATAGCGACAGAGGGTCAGACTCAGGCCAGCCAGTTGGCCCAGCTGGACGTGGGACTCATGACCGTGCGAACTGGGAGAGCCAGCCAGTGAGAGAAAGGTCGCGTGATGAAGCACACTGCAGACAGGTGGAGACTAAAGAGTGTCTGGTCACACTGACGGACGTTGACAGGAAGGCCAAAGCCCAAGGCCGAGATACTGACCGCTGGGGGCAGGGGAGGCCTAACGTAAATATGCAGTATGACTACCGAAACAGACGGAGATGGTCCTCCCGACTGGTAGGGCAAGGTGACATGGGTGCCAGGTCTCAAGATCCCTGGGTGATGTCATGTGTTCAACCCCACAAGTTTGAACAGAGGGGGGAGGTATGTGGTGTAGTTACCACTATGTCAGCTAGGGGGCGCTGTGTGGGTGTCCCAGGACGGGTGTACAGGCACATTCAGTGTGGTAACAGGTAGCAGGGTCCTAAATGACCATTATGGGTCTCAAGGTGGGTGGCCTTGGGATGCAGGCTCCAGGGTGTATTGATCAGCAGAGGTACTGCTGATCTTTCTGTTACACTGTGTCAGGGAAGCCTGTGTGTGTCTATACAATCTTTAGTGATGTCATAGCCATGTGATCACCTGTGGGTGTGGTTACAGGGCTATGTAATTGAGGTGTTTGGCACATGTGAGAGAGTGTGAGAGTGAGTCTGTCTGAGTGTGGACAGACTTCCATGTGTCCAGGTGGGACACTACAGAGAGTGTATATGGGGAGGACTACAGCTCCCAGCATGTGCTGAGACTCTCAGTCCGAGTCTGAAGCCACGGACATTTCTGTTCCTTTGCCTGAAGTGAAGGTTACATTTCAGTGTTATGCTGCCTTGTGGGTTTATAAAGTTAATAAACCACATGAACTTTGGGAAGAACCTGCCTCATAATTGTCTCCCGCTACACCTGAGCGAGTCGCATCCCTACACTGTCAAAAAGTTTTTTCTAATATCTAATCTGTGTCTCCTCCCATTCAGTTTCATCCCATTGCTTCTAGTCTTTCCTTGTGCAAATGAGAATAAAGTTGATCCTTCTACAATGTGACAGCCCTTTAGATATTTGTAGACAGCTATTAAGTCTCCTCTCAGTCTTCTCTTTTGCAAACTAAACATTCCCAAATCCTGCAACCTTTCCTCATAAGACAGGGTTTGCAGACCGGTCACCATTCTGGTCGCTCTTTTCTGAACTTGCTCCAGTTTGTTGATGTCTTTTTTAAAATGTGGTGCCCAAAACTGGACACAATATTCCAGATGAGGTCTGACCAAAGAGGAGTAGAGGGAAATAATGACTTCACGTGATCTAGACTGTATGCTTCTGTTAATACATCCTAGAATTGCATTTGCCTTTTTTGCTGCTGCATCACACTGTTGACTCATATTCAGTCTGTGATCTATTAGTATACCTAAGTCTTTCTCACATGTGCTGTCACTTAGCCCTATTCCTCCCATTCTATATATGTTTTTTTCATTTTAATTGCCCAGATGTAGTACTTTGCATTTCTCCCTGTTAAAAACCATTCTGTTAGTTGCTGCCCACTTCTCCAGTTTATTTAAATCTTTTTGAATCCTCTCTCTCTCTTCTCTAGTATTAGCTATCCCTCCTAGCTTTGTGTCATCAGCAAATTTAATCAGTTTACCCTCAATTCCTTTATCTAAATCGTTGATAAAGATGTTGAACAATACAGGGCCCAGGACAGAGCCCTGTGGTACCCCACTTGAGACATTCTTCCAACTGGATGTGCAGCCATTTACGACCACTCTTTGGGTCCGATCACTAAGCCAGTTATGAATCCACCTAACAGTTGCCTTGTCCATTCCATACTTAGTCATTTTTTCAATAAGGATTGTATGAGAGACTTTGTCAAATGCTTTGCTGAAGTCAAGATATACTATTTCTACAGCATTTCCTTGATCCACCCAATCAGTGATACCATCATAGAAGGAAATTAAGTTAGTCTGACATGACTTATTAGTTACAAACCCATGCTGACTCTGTTTAATCACTTCATTCTTATCCAGGTATTGACATACATGTTGTTTAATAATTTGTTCAAAGATCTTTCCTGGTATAGAAGTCAGACTCACCGGCCTATAGTTGCCTGGGTCCACCTTCTTCCCCTTTTTGAAGATAGGAACAACATTTGCTCTTCTCCAGTCTTCTGGCACTTCTCCTGTTCTCCAAGAATTTTCAAAGATTATGGAGAGGGGTTCAAAAATTTCTTCTGCTATCTCCTTCAGTACTCTGGGGTGTAATTCATCTGGACCTGGAGACTTGAATTCATTTGGGTTAGCTAAGTGTTTCCTCACTCTTTCTGTTTATAGATATCCTGGATTCTTCTATTTCCTTAATAGGACAGTGAAGAACAGTTGATGTTACATTTCCTTTCTGAGAGAAAACAGATGCAAAATAGGAATTTAAAAGTTCAGCCTTCTCAACATCCTGTCTTACCATTTCATCATTTTCATCCTGTAAAAATCCTATAGCATCTTTGACTTTTCTTTTACTTTTGACATATCCCCAAAATCCTTTATTATTGCTTTTGACATCTCTTGCAAGCCTCAATTCATTTTCAGCTTTAGATAATCTGATTTGTGCCCTGCAGGTTCTGCAGACAGCATTATATTCTTCTTTAGATATGCCTCCCTCTTTCCATTTTATAAACATTTTTTTCTTCCTTTTTAGCATGTGCTTAAGTTCTGTGTTCATCCATCCTGGTTTCCTTAAATGCTTCCTATTCTTCCCTCTTTTCGGAATTGTTAACAACTGTGCTTTGAGAATTTCATTTTTCAAGATTTCCCATCCTTCCTGGACATTTTTGTCTTTAAGGATATCCAGCCATTGGATCCCTCCAATTCTCTTTCTGAATCCCTTAAAATCTGCCTTTCTGAAATCTAACCTTGACGTCTGAGTCTTCACAGGTCTTCCGCCTCTAGTTATCCAAAATTCTAAAATAGCATGGTCGCTACCTCCTAGGGTCCCAGCCACTTCAACCATTTCCTCCCTGTTTATAATGATTAGATCCAAGGTAGCAGTTCCCCTTGTTTTCTCCCTTACCTTTTGGAAGATAAAGTTGTCAGCAAGAGAGGATAAGAATTTCCTTGACCTGTTAGTTTTGCCTGAGAGAGATTCCCAACAAATGTCTGGATAGTTGAAATCTCCCATGACAACTATGTCATATTTTTTGGAGAACTTGGCCATTTGATGCATAAAGAGTTCATCCATATCTTCAGCTTGCACAGGTGGCCTGTAGTAAATGCCTACAATGGTGTCCTTTCCACTGTTCTGTCCTTGTATTCTTACCCAAACAGTTTCTACAGAACTCCCAGTCTCTGAAGCTTCAATCTCTGTGCAGATATACGCGTTTCTAACATACAATGCGACACCCCCTCCTCGTTTATCAAGTCTGTTTCTTGCAAATAAGTTGTATCCTTCTAGTCTTGTATTCCAATCATGTGTATCGTCCCACCAAGTTTCAGGCGGCTTACATTTAAAGCGCCTCTTCAGCAGTACAAACAAAACGCTGGAGTGGTGCTTTAAGAAGAAAATAGGGTTTGCTTTGCTTACTAGCTACAGCGCCACTTCTGCCAGTGGGTCATGTTGGGTATTACAACTAAATGCCAATCAAGTCATTAAAGCTGCAATATGGGAACACAGGTAATGCAGGCCGTGGTAGTTACATTTTGGGTTACTCATTAGGTGGATAGCATTACTCTACTAGAGATCCTATAGAAAGTGCCATCCTCTGCATATTCAGGATTTCCTTTTTCTGTATGGTAGTTTCCAGGAAGAAGAGTAAGAATGGCCATGAGGAAGCGGAAGAGAGAACTGATCGCCCAGTATGAAGAGGAGTGGTAAGTAGATGAGGTTCCATCACTATGGTCATCACAATCCATACACTTACACCGGAAAGTCCATAGTGACCATTACACATCACCACTACACATATTTATCCCATGTACAGCTCCAAACTAATGTCAGATCCCCATGAGGAGAACACCCATCAGGATGTCAGTGACTTATGTGTAGCCACAGTACGGCCATGAGTGTGAGGCCTAATACTATAATATCTACCTCTTCTATTACAGCTCACGGTCTGCCGCCCAGGAAGAGGCCAAGAGGAGGAAGACAGAAGATGACATCCCCCAGCCGGAAGAGCGGGCAGCTTTCACCGCACTCCTTGGTGAGACTCATTGCACCTTCCAAGGTTTCCAGACACAAAGTGTTAGATTATATGACATGTATTTTATATTAATCTATTTTATGTGTATTATGGTGGAGAAACATGTAGGGAAGTGTTCTCCCTCCTCCTCTTATAATCACACCTAGTATGATAAAGCAGACAGGAGCGGTCACTATGTGGTGGTGAGCAGTGTCGGGGCTTTGGTGTCTCCTCAATTCTGATGGCATGTCTTCAGGACAATTCTTCAGTATCTGATCAGTGGGTGTCGGGCCCCAAATCTCCACCAATCTGACACTGATGAGCGATCCTGAGGATAATCCATCATTGATGAGGAGCCCTACAACCCCATTAATTTAGAGTTAATAGCATTAAAAAGGTTTTCATTACAAAGTTCACAGTGAAATAATTCTATTTTCCTAATTTTTGTAGAAGAAGAACACATCAGATGTTTTCTAGCCAGGGACAGCTGTCTTAAGATTTCGGACAAGGTATTATTGTAGTGAAGGATAAGAAATCCTCCAGATCTGAGAAGATCCATCATAGGGAAATAAAGGGCTTATTCTTATGTAATAGTGGCAGATATGACCAAACCTAGGAATCTACTGACAGATATGTGCTGTATTATATATCCCTCTAACTCGGCTTCTCCTCCCTCCAGTATCTCCTCGCCATGGTCGTCGCTTACTTCCGGAGAGCAGGACTGCCATCTTCAGAGTATGGAACTTTCTTCTTTCCAGCTCTGTGACTCTCTTTTATTATTACACATTAACGTCTATAAATAACATTGTTTTATTTTATTGTAAAACCAAAATCTCTTTTCTGCCTCTCGGCTAAATACATGATAATGGCATTTGTTGTTGTCTGTATTTTCTTCTGAAGTGGATTGTAATTTATCTGGTTTCATTTCTCTTCCCTCCAAGGTTTTTAGCCAACCAGTTTGAGCAAGAAGATGTGCGATATCGACAGAAGATCTACCGCTGGGCCCTTGGAAGGAAGTGGAGGATGAAGAAGGACCGACTGCTACAATGCCGCAATGTTCTGCTCACCAGGATGGGATTCCGGGCTTGGGTGGATCGGGACACGTGTGATCTGGTGAGCAATAGAAGCAATAATAATATAAAGCTGATCTGTAAATAGAGATCACTATATAAACAGTATGCTTAAGGAAATCCCTTAGACCTGATGAGGCGCTTGTACTTACTCTGAAAAGCCACGTCAAAATGGTCGTGTAATCCTGATATTAGGCAGAGCATTTTATCAGTGCAGCCAAAGCTGGACACATGAAATGCTTGCTTTAATGTCAAGCAAGAAAACTTTAATAAGTGATTATAAAGTCATTCTGCCATGGATTTTCAGTCATCACACCAGTATCATCAGGTCTAAAATATATGCAAATCGGATTATGATTAATGGTGACATATGCCCTTTACAGTCCGATTATAATCACTTATTTTATCCTAGATCATGGCAGAAGACCCTGACCACTGGGCATGGAAGAGAGAGAGGAATATCCACTAACGCCTGGAAACAGCTGCACGACCTACAAGGAGAAGAACATGGCTGGAAGAGGAACATGGCTGCTGGTCCTAGAAGAAGACGTGACGGATGAAGAACTGGAGAAAGTAGAGAAGTATGCTGGTATGGTGTACAGGGGATATAGACTAGATTTCTTGATAGAGCGTTGATCCAGGGAACTAGTCTGATTGCCTGCCGTACGTGGAGTCAGGAAGGAATTTTTTTCCCCAATGTGGCGCTGTTTGGGTTTTTTTTGCCTTCCTCTGGATCAACATGTTAGGCTATAGGTTGAACTAGATGGACGTAAAGTCTCCCTTCAACCTTAAATACTATGTTACTATGCTAAATAGTCACACACAGAAAAAGCCCACCCCACTGTACATAGGCAACATACAGACACCCCGTATACTGTACTCATAGGCACACTGTATACTTTACACATAAATGTTATTTTTTCACACTTGTATTTTATAGTGGTGACCTCCCTTAGTATGCCCAGAGGAAGGGCAGTAGTACAGCAGCCATGGTTTCCCTACAGGCTTCCACCACTGGGGGTTTTTTCCTGTCCTGAGTGTTGCTGTATGCTCTTTGTGAGTGATGGAAGGTGACCAGCATATAATAAATAATAATAATATAGTTTAATATAATAATAATAATCTTTATTTTTATATAGCGCTAACATATTCCACAGCGCTTTACAGTTTTTGCATACATTTTCATCACTGTCCCCGATGGGGCTCACAATCTAAATTCCCTATCAGTATGTCTTTGGAGTGTGGGAGGAAACCCACGCAAACACGGGGAGAACATACAAACTCCTTGCAGATAAATATATAATATAATAAATATATAATATAAATATAATATGCTAAATATATAATATATTAATACATATATTAAATATATATAATATGATAAATATATAATATATAAATATAATAATATATATATATAATATAAATATAATATGTTAAATATATAATATATTAATATATACTAAATCAATATATAATATAATAAATATATAAATATAATATAATATAATAAATATAAAATATAAATATAATGTTAAATATATAATACATTAATATATAATATAATAAATATCTAAATGTAACATAATATAATAAATAATATATAATAAACTTCCCACTATTTATAAACTTTCCATGATGTGTCTGAGTCTTTATTTTATACTTTTATGCGTGGACAGGACCGCCGTCAGAGCATTACTGTCCTCACTGTTGTGAGGGACCCAGTGAGCAGAAGCACAAGAGAGGGAGCCTAGACTCAGTCTGTTCCCCCTCTCTTGTGATTTTGCTCACTTCCACGTAATCTTGCTCTGGCTCTTCCAGTCAAGATTTCGTCACGAAGATTTAGCCTTTGTAAGACAGAGTACAACACAGAGTACAACAGCGCCTAAGCATTCACCCTCTGCTCCTCAGACTTTCTATCTGCACAGTGACTGCCTCTAGGCAGAAGATGATGATGACGGTGGTAGCAGATGGAGCATTTAACACAGTCATGAAGCTGCCATAACAACTTTAACCCCTTCACACCCGAGCCTGTTTTTGCCTTCGTGACCGGGCCAATTTTTTCAATTCTGACCAGTGTCAATTAATGAGGTCATAACTCTAGAACGCTTCAACGGATCCTACTGATTCTGACACTGTTTTCTCATGACATATTGTACTTCATGATGGTGGTAAAATTTTTTAGATATGAGCTGCGCTTATTTGTTAAAAAAAATCAAAATGTGGCGAAAATTTTGCAATTTTCAAACTTTTAATTTTTATGCCCTTAAATCAGAGAGTGATATCGCACAAAATAGTTAATAAATAACATTTCCCACATGTCTACTTTACATCTGCACAATTTTGGAAACATAATTTTTTTTTTTAGGAAGTTATAAGGGTTAAAAGTTACCAGCGATTTCTCATTTTTACAACAAAATTTGCAACACCATTTTTTTTAGGGACCCAAAAGTGACACCACTCTAAAAACTGCACCTCTCAATGTACTCAAAACCACATTCAAGAAGTTTATTAACCCTTCAGGTGCTTCACATGAATGAATGGAATATGGAAGGAAAAAATAAACATTTAACTTTTTTTCACAAACATTTTACTTCAAAACCATTTTTTTTTATTTTCACAAGTGTAAAAAGAGAAAATGAACCATAAAATTTTTTGTGCAATTTCTCCCGAATACGCAGATACCCCGTATGTGGGGCTAAACCACTGTTTGAGCACACGGCAGAGCTCAGAACGGAAGGAGCGCCGTTTGACTTTTTCAATGCAGAATTGGCAGGAATTGAGATCGGATGCCATGTCGCATTTGGAGAGCCCCTGATGTACCTAAACAGTGGAAACCCCCCACAAGTGACCCCATTTTGGAAACTAGACCCCTTAAAGAACTTATCTAGATGTGTTGTGAACACTTTGAACCCCCAAGTGCTTCACAGAAGTTTATAACGTAGAGCCATGAAAATAAAAAATCATTTTTTTTTCCACAAAATGACCTTTTAGCCCCCAATTTTTATTTTCACAAGGGTAACAGGAGAAATTGGACCCCAAAAGTTGTTGTCCAATTTGTCCTGAGTACGCTGATACCCCATATGTGGAAGAAATCTACTGTTTGGGCACACGGTGGGGCTCGGAAGGGAAGTAGTGACGTTCTGAAATGCAGACTTTGATGGAATGGTCTGCGGGTGTCATGTGCGTTTGCAGAGCTCCTGATGTACCTAAACAGTGGAAATCCCCCACAAGTGACCCCATTTTGGAAACTAGACCCCCCAAGGAACTTATCTAGATGTGTGGTGAGCACTTTGAACCCCCAAGTGTTTCAGTAAAGTTTATAATGTAGAGGCGCGAAAATAAAAAAATCATTTTTTTTCCACAAAAATGATCTTTTAGCCCCCAATTTTTATTTTTACAAGGGTAACAGGAGAAATTGGACCCTAAGAGTTGTTGTCCAATTTGTCCTGAGTACGCTGGTACCCCATATGTGGGAGAAAACTACTGTTTGGGCTCACGGTGGGGCTCGGAAGGGAAGTAGTGACGTTCTGAAATGCAGACTTTGATGGAATGGTCTGCGGGCGTCATATTGCATTTACAGAGCCCCTGATGTATGACACGTGTCACAGATATACCACACTGTAAAATATATATATATATATATTTATTGGATAGAAAAGAGTGCTGGATATAACGAGAGTGACAGACTGGCAAAAAAAGGGAATTTAGGCCAAAAATGCCACAATTTTTGAGACACGGATGTATGAGGCATGTCACAGATATACCCCACTGTAAAATGTGAGCTGGTTTTTAAAATAATGTAACATAGTGCTGCATCTAAGCCCAGTGACACCCCAGACAAAAAAAGAAAACAGACGTAAACTGGCCAAACTTTGAGCACACACAGATATGAGCTGGCACGAAGATACCACACCGAAAAATGTGTGGCCTGTTTTTTCAAATTTTTTTGGTTAATTAGTGCTGTATATAAGTACAGTGACAGACAGCAAAAAAAAAAAGAATTTAGAGCTAAAAAGACCAAAATTTTTAGCAGACGGATGGATGAGGCATGTCACAGATGTACCACACTGTAAAATATGTGGCCTGTCTGTATTTTTTGGGGTGTTCAGAAAAATAGTGTCAAGAAATTGTGTAAGAATGTTGCTGACCCAGTCTGCAGGGCGCAAAGGACAGGATTCTATTGATGCAAAAAATTCTTCATTTATTAAAAAACAATAGTTATATAAAAGAGTCCACAACGCATTTAACCCCTTCACGACCAATGACGCCACGTAGGCGTCATGAAGACTAGTGCAAATCTGACCAGTGACGCCTATGTGGCGTCATGACTTTAAAGCCCCCCTGCGGGTCGGGTGACCTAGGTCACTGAAAGGTCAACCGACCCGCAGATACAGGGGGCTTTGTTCTTCAGCATAGGGGCCGTGGCTTAGCCCCCACGCGACTACGATCGCTCTGATTGGCTGTTAACAGTGAAACAGCCAATCGGAGCGATAGTAATATTTCATCAATGAAAATTGCTGAAATATTACAATCCAGCCATGTCCGACGCTGCTGTAGCATCGGACATGGCTGGTGACAGCGATCCGACCCGCCCCACCCGTTAACGGGGGCGATCTGGCCCCTGCCACTGAATGACAGCGGCGATGTGCCGCCGCTGTCATCATCTCCCCCCCGCCTTCCCTCAGCTCTCCCCCGGCTTCCGATTGCCCCCCCTCCCACCTCCCGGTACTCACCGAGTGCCGTTATGGCTCCCGGTGTCCCGCGGTCCCGGACCATGGGCGCCGCCATATTGGAAAATGGCGGGCGCACGCGTAGTGCGCCCGCCGGCTCCAATTTCCATTCATTCATTTTGATCATTTTCACAGTGATCAAAATAGAATGAAATGTAAATAAACCCCCCATTTATCACCCCCATAGGCAGGATCAACTGATAAAATAAAGAAATTATTATTTTTCCGTTAGGGTTAGGGTTGGAAAGAGGGTTAGGGTTGGAATTAGGGTTAGGGTTGGAATTAGGGTTAGAATTAGGGTTAGGGTTGGAATTAGGGTTAGCGTTGGAATTAGGGTTAGGGTTATGGTTAGGGTTGGGATTAGGGTTAGGGGTGTGTTGGGGTTAGGGTTATGGTTAGGGTTGGGATTAGGGTTAGGGATGTGTTGGGGTTAGGGCTGTGGTTAGGGGTGTGTTGGGGTTAGGGTTAAAGTTAGAATCGTGGGGTTTCCACTGTTTAGGCACATCAGGGGGTCGCCAAACGCGACATGGTGCAACCATTGATTCCAGCCAATTTTGCGTTCAAAAAGTTAAACGGTGCTCCCTCCCTTCCAAGCCCCGACGTGTGCCCAAACAGTGGTTTACCCCAACATATGGGGTATCAGTGTACTCAGGAAAAATTGCACATCAACTTTGGGGGTCTAATTTCTCCTGGTACCCTTGGGAGAATAAAAAATTGGGGGCTAAAAAAATATTTTTGTGGAAAATGTTTTATTTTTTTATTTTCACGTCTCTGCGTTATAAACTTCTGTGCAGCACTAGGGGGTTCAAAGTGCTCACCAGGCATCTAGATAAGTTCCTTTGGAGGTCTAGTTTCCAAAATGGGGACACTTGTGGGGGGTTTCTATTGTTTAGGCACATCAGGGGCTCTGCAAACGTAACGACGACCGCAGACCATTCCATCAAAGTCTGCATTTCAAAACGTCATTACTTCCATTCCGAGCCCTTATATGTGCCCAAACAATGGTTCCCCCCCATATATGGGGCACCAGCGTACTCAGGACAAACTGTACAACAGCTTTTGGGGTCCAATATATCCTGCTACCCCTGTGAAAATAAAAAATTGCTGGCTGAAAATCTTTTTTTTGAGGAAAAAAAAATATTTTTTATTTTCACGGCTCTAAGTTATAAACTTCTGTGACGCGCTTGGGGGTTCAAGGTGCTCACCACACATCTAGATAAGTTCCTTGGGGTGTCTAGTTTCCAAAATGGGGTCACTTGTGGGGGTGTTCCACAGTTGAGGTACATCAGGGGCTCTGCAAATGTTACATGATGCCCGCAGACCATTCCATCAAAGTCAGCATTTCATAGTGTCACTACTTCCCTTCCGAGCCCCAACGTGTACCCAAACAGTGGTCCCCACCCACATATGGGGTACCAGTGTATTCAGGACAAACTGGACAACCACTTTTGGGGTCTAATTTATCCTGGTACCCTTGTGAAAATAAAAAATTGCGCACTAAAAAATAATTTTTTGAGGAAAAAAAATATTTTTTATTTTCACTGCTCGGCGTTATAAACTTCTGTGAAGTGCTTGGGGGTTCAAGGTGCTCACCACACATCTAGATAAGTTCCTTTGGGGGTCTAGTCTACAAAATGGGGTCACTTGTGGGGGGGTCCACAGTTTAGGTACATCAGGGGCTCTGCAAATGTAACATGATGCCCGCAGACCATTCCATCAAAGTCAGCATCTCAAAATGTCACTACTTCCCTTCCGAGCCCCGACATGTGCCCAAACAGTGGTTCCCCCCCACATATGGGGTACCAGCGTACTCAGGACAAACTGGACAACAACTTTTGGGGTCTAATTTATCCTGGTACCCTTGTGAAAATAAAAAAATTGCGCACTAAAAAATAATTTTTTGAGGAAAAAAAATATTTTTTATTTTGATGGCTCTGCGTTATAAACTTTTGTGAAGCACTTGGGGGTTCAAAGTGCGCACTATGCATCAAGATAAGTTCCTTAGGGGGTCTAGTTTCCAAAATGGGGTCATTTGTGGGGGTGCTCCAATGTTTAGATACACAGGGGCTCTCCATACACGACATGGTGTCTGATAACGATTGGAGCTAATTTTCCATTCAAAAAGTCAAATGTGCTCCTTCCCTTCCGGACCCTGCCGTGCGCTCAAGCAGTGGTTTATGACCACATATGAGGTATCAGTGTACTCAGGAGAAATTTTTTTAACAAATTTTAGGATCCATTTTATCCTGTTGCCCATGTGAAAATGAAAAAACTGAGGCTAAAAGAAAATTTTTGTGAAAAAAAGTATTTTTTTTTTACAGATCAATTTGTGAAGTACCTGGGGGTTCAAAGTGATCACTATGCATCTAGATAAGTTCCTTGGGGGGTCTAGTTTCCAAAATGGGGTCACTTGTGGAGGAGCTCCAATGTTTATGCACAGAGGGGCTCTCCAAACGTGACATGGCAACCGCTAAATATTCCAGCATGTTTTCCATTCAAAAAGTCAAATGGTGCTCCTTCCCTTCTGAGCCCTGCCGTGCGCCCAAACAGTGGTTTATGACCACATATGAGGTATCGGTGTACTCAGGAGAAATTGCCCAACAATTTTTAGGATCCATTTTATCCTGTTGCCCATGTGAAAATGAAAAAATTGATGCTAAATGAAAATTTTTGTTGGAAAAATTAAAATGTCCATTTTTTCTTTCCACGTTGCTTTAGTTCCTGTGAAACACCTGAAGGGTTAATAATCTTCTTGAATGTAGTTTTGAGTAGCTTGAGGGGTGCAGTTTTTAGAATGGTGTCACTTTTGGGTATTTTCTGCCATATAGACCCCTCAAAGTGACTTCAAATGTGAGGTGGTCCCTAAATAAAATGGTTTTGTAAATTTTATTGTAAAAATGAGAAATCGCTGGTCAACTTTCAACCCTTATAACTTCCTAACAAAAAAATATTTTGTTTCCAAAATTGTGCTGATGTAAAGTAGACATGTGGGAAATGTTATTTAGTAACTATTTTGTGTCACATAACTCTCTGGTTTAACAGAAAAAAATTCAAAATTTGAAAATTGCGATATTTTCTAAATTTTCGCCAAATTTCTGATTTTTCACAAATAAACGCAAAAATTATCGACCTAAATTTACCACTAACATGAAGCCCAATATGTCAGGAAAAAACATTCTCAGAATCGCTAGGATCTGTTGAAGCGTTCCTGAGTTATTACCTCATAAAGGGACACTGGTCAGAATTGCAAAAAATGGCCTGGTCATTAAGGTCAAAATAGGCTGGGTCATGAAGGGGTTAAACAGAGCATATTGGGTCGCCCTCACAGGTCCGTGGGGTACTCGATACCGGGCCGGTGTCAGGGGGATGTGTCAGCATCGGTGACCTGGTCCGTGGCCCTGGTCGCCCATGTAATGGGGGAATGGAAATGGTGGCTTATAGTTAATGGAATAGTTTGTGACGCCACCTGTGGTGTTCGGCAAGCGAGATGTTAAGCCGACGCTGCTTGCAGATCCTCTGGGGCTGGTGGTATGTTGCAGCCAAGATGGTGAAGCTCCCCACAGGTGAAGCTGTAGCCCCAGGGCAGTGTAGATGTGGAGTTAGAGGAGAGGCACAAGCGGTGTGGAAGTGGGTACCCAGATGTAGCAGTGCTGGGTGTGTGGACGCAAGAATCAATGGAGGACATCAGGGCTTGTAGTTCCAAAGCTTTACTCACAGTCTGTAGTACACACAGGTGCCTGCCTCCGTACTGTGTCCTCCGGGTCAGAGGCTCAATCAACCTCCAGATCAGATGGAATGCTCCCTTCCAACGCTCCGCCAATATGTACCTTTCTGAACGTCTCCTCTTATAGCGAATTTAAGTGTGAAGTACTCCTAGTACTGAGTTACACTGGAGTGCCTCCTGACTGATGTTCCCAAGATCTCTACTTGTACGGCAGACAGCTGTAGCCTGCTTCGGGGACTCCTCACTCCTGAGTCCCGGCTCACTATCCAAGTCTTAGATGGGAGTAGTGCATTTACAGCCCACTACTACACCGGTGTCTGCTGCAGGACCATTAGCATCCATACATCCTCAGGGACCGGGCCCCGGCCTTGCGCTTAGAACTTCTAGGCAGGGTTCTCTCCTAACCCACGTCCTCTGTTCCCTTTTGCTCCTTCGTTCCGTACTAATCTCTCCTTCTCCTGGAAGATTAGGAATCAGTTAAATGTCTTTCTCCTTCTTTCCTGTGCCAGCAGACCCAGGTCACTGAGGTCTGCTGCAGCACCTCCTTCCTCCATCCCTCTCTCAGGGATCTTCTTTTCTCACTCCTCTCTGAGTGGCTTCCTCTCTCAGACTCCCTACTGTCTGACTGACCTGTAATTCTAAACCTTCCCGCTCTTTTATGTATTCTCAACTCCACCCGCCTCCCAGCACGTTTAGTGTGGCAAGCAGGGAGCCACCAAAGGTGCTCTGCTACACTCCAAGCAGGGAGCCGCAATGTAGCTTTGCTGAACTACTCTCTTGTGTGGAGTGCGAGTGTTGGAGCGTGGTCAGGAGCCTCCAACCTACCTGGATGGTGGGGCACCACACCTTAGGAGGAGGTGCATTACCTCTGTGGCGAATGAGCCTCAGGGACGCCACAATATCCGTCTTCCTCAGGTGGCATCTGAGGAAGACGGATATACTCCCTTTTGAAACGTGTTGTGGACTCTTTTATATAACTATTGTTTTTTAATAAATGAAGAATTTTTTGCATCAATAGAATCCTGTCCTTTGCGCCCTGCAGACCGGGTCTTTCAGCAACATTCCTACAATTGTTCCTCTTTTGAGGCACCCGGCTGGAGCAGCATCGGGCCCCAATCTGTTTACTTACACCCACGCCTAGCTGGCGCTCCCACAGACCGTCTCATCGGACGTTCTTGCAAGAAATTGTGTAAGACACTCAAAGAAAACCTATTCAACCGTACCACATAAAAAATAAATATTTCTCTGCACACTCAAAAGGGATGTTTGGGACCCCTTTGAAATTGCTGGATTTTCACGCTGTGCTAGGAAAAGGATCTGGCTGTATTGTGCACTGTCAAAAAACAAATGGGGAAAAAAAAATGTTTCTGGATTGCCTTGCAATAAAAAATGCTCTATTAGCCCTGGCCCAGCAAATTTTCAAAGCCAATTACACCTGTGGCTAGGTACATAGGGCCAATATATCCCATAGGTAGCAGCAGCAGCACTAGAACACAGGGCCCTCTTGATATATGCAATGATATGTATATACACACAGTGCCTGCAGGCCTTGCACTGATGTGTATACAGCAACGTGCACTACCCTGCCTGCCTAACAATGGAACCTATATACTCCGGAATTAGTCCTTAGAAGGACTGTTGGTTTAGCTGGATTTGAGTTGTTTAGGATGGTAGACCCCACTCTCACTAATAAATCCCCAATTCTGACCCTGTCTCGGCAGCAGCTCTCCCTACACTATCTCAATCCGGAGCTGAATGCGGCGAGCAGGGCGTCATCCAGTCTCTAATACCTCTGATGATGCTGTGCGGCCAGCCAATCACTGCACGACCACAACAAAGATGGCTGCGGCGTTTCATTGCCTGGCAGACAATCCCTGCATTGTGATTGGTTCTGTAAAGTCCGCCACAAAAGCTGGATGGAGAACCGAGTTCCCACCGAGTAATCCCGGAAATGCTCGGTGCTCACCGAGTACACTGAGTACAGTGATACTCAGGCGAGTAGTGGCGAACACGTTCGCTCAACAGTACTCTGGACCATAGACATGGCCGATGGTTCCCCTTCCAACAAGACAATGACCCTAAGCACACAGCTAAAATAACAAAGGAGTGACTTCAGAACAACTCTTGACTGGCCCAGCCAGAACCCTGGCCTAAGCCCAATTGAGGATCTCTGGAGACCTGAAAATGCCTGTCCACCAACGCTCACCATCCAACCTGACGGAACTGGAGAGGATCTGTAAGGAAGAATGGCAGAGGATCCCAAATCCAGGGGTGAAAAACATCATTCCCAAGAAGACTCATGGCTGTACTAGCTGAAAAGGTGCTTCTACTCAATACTGAGCAAAGGGTCTGAATACTTATGACCATGTGATATTTCAGTTTTTCTTTTTTTATAAATTTGCAAAAATTCCTACATTTCTGTCTTTTTTTCAGTCAAGATGGAGTGCAGAGTGTACATTATTGAGAAAAAAAAATAACTTTTTTGAATTTACCAAATGGCTGAAATGAAACAAAGAGTTAAAAATTTAAAGGGGTCTGAATACTTTCCTTACACACTGTATATCTACCTATTCTTTGTGTATTTACTGTATGTAATCCATCTCTTATATCCTGTCGGCTCCTGCTGTGATTTCACACTACGTGGCTGCTGAACTTACAGCTTTTATTCTATCTATCTATCTATATCTATCATCTACTTTAAATTACTTTATTGTCAGCACAATTATTTTCCTGCACTGTTACCGACTTTTTCCGATTTTAAGAGAAATGCTCGAGTTACCAATCACCAATCCGAATTTACCATATTCGTGCCAAATTTATGTTTGGTGATCGTTTTCCAATCATATTCACTCATCTCTAATGTGGATATTGTGTCAATGAGACGCGATTTTAATCTATATTACACTTTTATATACAGTAGTGCTTTATAATTGAGGAGATAAAAAATAAGTGAAATGACGAGCCATAGAAACAAATTACCAAATAATGAGACAAAAGAACGTGGTACATCCAGTAGGTGCAAGGTTCAGTTCTAAACGACCAAAGGAGCATCCACTTGTGAAGGCAAAAGGATTATATATAACACTAAATTAACTTATCACAAGCTATTGAGTCAATATGGATATAAACTGTGCAGTGATACTGGGTCGCCCTCCCAGGGCTGCGGGGTACTCAGTACCGGGCCGGAAACGGCAGGATGTGTCACAGCAGTGGTGACCCGGACCGTGGCCCTGGGCGCCCAAGTAATGGGGGAATGTAGTGAAGTTTTAAATGAATAGTTCGTGACGCCACCTGTGGTGTTCGGCAAGGGAGGTGTTAAGCCGATGCTGCATGCAGATCCGCAGGGACTGATGGTGTGGTGCAGCCAAGATGGTGTAGCTCCGCACAGGCAGAGCTGTAGTCCCAGGGCAGTGTAGGTGTAATGGATGCAGAGAGGCGCAGAAGGAAGGGAGGACACCGTGGCTTGCAGTTCCAAAGCTTTACTCACAGTCTGTAGCACACACAGTTGCCTGCCTCTGGGCCGTGTCCTCTGGGTCAGAGACTCAGTCAACCTCCAGGCCAGAAGGGATGCTCCTCTCCAACACTCCGCCAACATGTACCTTTCTGAACGTCTCCTCTATAGCGCCTTAAAGTGTGAAGATCTCCTAGCACTAAGTTATCCTGGAGTTCCTCCGGACAGTTGTTCCCAAGAACCCTCCTTGTATGGCAGACAGCTGTAGCCTGCTTTGGGGACTCTCTTCTCCTGAATCCCGGCTCTCTATCCAATTGCTGTTGTGCCCCAAGTCTTAGATGGGAGTAGTGCATTTACAGCCAACTACTCCACCGGTGTCTGCTGCAGAACCATAAGTGTCCATACAACCTCGGGGACCGGGCCCCGGCCTTGCGCTTAGAACCGATATGCAGGGTGCTTCCTTCGTGTTACCTTGACGTTGGTGAGGCAGCTTGGTATACATTTTTTTGCAAAAAAACGTATCGACTAAATACCCTGTGTTTGTTATTACCTTTTATCAGCACTTGCTGACTACTGTTATATGTCTTATTGCAAGGTATTTTTGCACATTTGTCATTCTGTGCTTTTTGTTTGTGTTAGAACCGATATGCAGGGTGCTTCCTTCCAACCCATGTCCTCTCTGTTCTATTCTCCTTCGTTCCGTACTGGTCTCTCTTTCTGATGGATGCTTAGGTTACAGATCAATGCCCTTCTTCCTTCTTTCCTTCTCCCATGCCAGCTGGCTCAGGTCACTGAGGCAGCTGCAGCACTCCTTCCTCCATCCCTTTTCCAGGGATCCCCACTCCTCACCTAGTGGCTTCCTTCTCCCCGTCCTGAAGGACCGACCTCATGGTCTGCCCTCACGGACTCCCCTAAGGGACTGACTGACCTCCAATTCTAAACCTTCCCACTCTTTTATGTCTCTAAACTACACCCACCTCCCAACACATCCAGTGTTCCAAGCAGGGAACCACCAGAGGTGCTCTGCTACTCTCTAAGCACTGAGCCGCAATGTGGTTGTGCAGAACTACCCTGTTGTGTGGGGTGCGAGTGTTGAAGTGTGGAAAGGAGCTCCCACCTTACCTGGATGGTGGTGCACTACACCTTAGGAGAAGGTGCAGTACCTCTGTGGCGGCTGAGCCTCAGGGGCGCCACATACCCCCCCATAACTCCTCCAAATTTTTGAGTTTCCGCTCTTTGGCTATCTACCCGACGTATTTTTCAGGTGCATACAGCTTATCAAAATATGGACAAATTGCTGTCCACATGTTCAAAATTTTGTTGCTAAAGAGTTCAATATCCTGGAGCAGATAAAACAAGAGGAGACTTAATAGCTGTCTACAAATATCTAAAGGGCTGTCACATTGTAGAAGGATCAACTTTATTCTCATTTGCACAAGGAAAGACTAGAAGCAATGGGATGAAACTGAAGGGGAGGAGACACAGATTAGATATTAGAAAAAACTTTTTGACAGTTAGAGTGATCAATGAGTGGAACAGGCTGCCACGAGAAGTGGTGAGTTCTCCTTCAATGGAAGCCTTCAAACAGAGGCTGGACAGACATCTGACTGGGATGATTTAGTGAATCCTGCTTTGATCAGGGGGTTGGACCAGATGGCCCAGGAGGTCCCTTCCAACTCTACGATTCTATGATTCTATGATTCTAAGTGACATGTTCATTCTTCAGGTGGCTGGATGTCGAATAACTTAATATTTTTGGACTAGTCTTTACATTTTCAGTTCAATACTGATTGAAAAGGTATTCCGTAAATTTTACAAATACCTCCTCTTTCCCCTTCCAGAACTTTTGCAGTATGGCAATATTTTGTGGAGCAGACCAATTTTTGGTAGATTGTGAGCACTTCCACTTCTCGATTTCAGAAACTGTCAACAAAATATTAAAAACAGTGCTTTTTTTAATTCCGTAACTGTGGGATCTTGTTAGCTAACACGAGATCTCTTTGGATAGGGTTAAAGCAGCACATTTATAATCTATGGTGGTAATGAAGCTTGTGGGAGTATGGTGTGCTGTCATCTTTTATTTGTGTGGCTTTTGGGTGTTCTCATGACCTTAACATGAATGCGTCAGCAGTTTCTTTCTATTTAAACAGAGAGCAGCATAATGTAGGGGCTGAGACCCTGATTCCTGCGATGTGTCACTTACTGATCTGTGTGCTGTAGTTTCAATACAATCAGTAACAGCAGGAGATTAACATTGCAGGACTAGGTGTCACATGCCAGACAGTCCAGCTAATCTGTGTAACCCGGCCCCCACTGTTGATTGGCTACTCGCTGACAGGGTACACAAGAAGCTGCCAATCAGCGGTGTGGGCGGGGTTATACAGGGCTCTCCATTCCGAGCACTGCTACATCTATACTAGAAAAACAGTTACAGATAGAGTCGAGGACGCAGGACCTCTCAGTAACCAAAGTGCAAATTTTCTCCATAAAGAAACTGGAGACTCTACAAACCAAAAACTGTACGACATAGATGAAAAAGGCAAAAGTCTTGATTCCTGCTCTGAGTTGTGGTAATGTTCATATGAACTACAGCAAATGTTTTTCCAAATTTCTTGTACAAAGATGTCCTTTGGTTATTCTAACTGAACAATAATATGGAATATGACAAGTCTCATGAAAATAAAGAAGACAAAGGGACACTGCTGCGCATGGATACATTGGAAAAGAGCAGGACCTAAAATGTGCACCCCCACTGATCAATAAGTGATAACGTATCCTAATGATATGACATTACTTACCATGGTGGGAAACCGCTAAGAAATGAGTGCTACTGTGAGAAGTCAGTGGTTTATGTGCTATAATTAAGGAACACACCATTTCTAAGCCTCCAGGTTTACTGCTTGTCCGGGGGTGGTGCGCTACTGAATGATTAACAGTTTGGACTAGCGGCATGGCTGCACAGCTAATCTGAACGGTGATCTCTCAGATGCTGCAAACAGAAGCAGCTTAGACTCTGCAGGAACAGAGGAACACAAAGTCAGCGATGCTAGCCGCTTCCAGACAGCTTTGGAGCAGCGCTTACAATCCTTACAGCAAAGAGCTTGTAAGCACTATGCTCCTTGCCTAGGAGACCAGCCATTGCTGCAGCACTGCCTGGTTTCCTATGCAGCTGTAAACTATGAAATAAAAAAAACAACTGTTCTTGAGGGCAAATGATTTATAAAAGGCTTTTCCAGGAGCAAAAAAACAAATTTATCTGGCTGTCCCTGTAATTTTGCAGGGCTGTCCATGCTGTCACAATCCCGTCGCTCACAGTGTCCTAGGGACTGCAGGGGCGTGCCGAGCTGTCAGCATTGTGAGTGATAGATTGGCCTCCTATAGTATGCAGAGGGGTGCTGGGCTGTCAGTTTTGTGTATGGGATTTCCTTCAGCCCGATAAGGCTGGATCTGCTGGAAATCATCCAAGTGTCGCTCTTTCAGGGTGATTGCTTGGACTTTTAACTGGCTGGCTTATGCTAGGACTATTGCCAGCCGTAGTTTTCAGATCAGAGTTGTGTTTTTCTGTGCTCTGAACTCTCATTTTGTGATCTTTGTTGCCGGATCTTGAATGTGCCTTTTGTCTATCTGTTTGTATTACGTCTTTTGTCTTGACGCACTTGACATTGGAGTTTTGACCTGGGACTGTAACCTGACTATGCCTTTGTCTCTTCCTTTTGTTTATGTTGTACCTTTCTGGCTCTTGACCCCAGACTCCTTGACTTCACTGACTCACGGCTTGTCCGCGAGAAGTGACTCAGCTACAATTTTTTGTCTCCTATTTAGCCTCTAGCAGACATCTTTGTGGTCTGTTATTGTATATGTACTCAACTTCTCAGTTCTTCCTTTGTTCTTCTAGACTACTATTCCCAAAGGTACATCTACCTATAGAGCACCATACTGAGGCTCCTATAAAGTCTCAAGATGGATATAGCATTGCACACACAGATTTTTCTTCCTAACATTGCTCCCACTTCAGCTAATGTGTGTAATTGCATAATGGAGTCATTCATTCTGATGTAACCAAGAACTCTAGAATAATTTTATAGTTTCAGACTATGGAATGCCGTACTATAGTGGTAGTAGTGGCAGACACTATAATAGTATTTAGAGAAGGTATGGATGCTTTCCTACTAACTAATGACATTGAGGGTTATAAAAGATCTAATGGGTAATTATTTGGTTGAGAGAAACTGAACTTGATGGACCTGTCTTTCTTAAACCTGTGGAACGTTCATCTCACCGGTCTAAATTCACAACCTGATACGATTACTTGTTCTGTACAGAGCCTGCAATGTACTCTTCATTCTCTCTTCCTCCCTGTACACATCCCAAGTCACTGTAAACTTACTCAGGATCATAGGCCATACCCCCTATGACTTTACCTCTCACTCCCTCCCTGTGCACATCCCCAGTCACTGTAAACTTGATCAAGATCACAGGTCACGCCCACAATGGCATCACCAAAGCACAGACAGGAATTCTCTCTATTTTGTGCTTTGAATGGAGCAGGAAGTAAGGAGCTCGAGGTCACATCACCAAATGTTACAGCTCAGGAACTAGGCAGAATATTAATAGGAAGTCAATTATGAGGTTTTTAAATTTCTGACAGGCTTTAAAAATTTGCATGTCAAGAAAATCTCTTTAATAAAAAGTAAATAGTAAACTTGGTTATTTTTCCAAGCACTTTGCAATTTTATCCATTAAGCCCTTTCTGACATCAGACGTACTATCCCGTTCATGGGACCCGGGCCCCTATGCCCATGGACGGGATAGTACGTCTAGCACGATCAGCGGCGCCCACATGGTGAGCGCCGCTGATCGCGGCTGGGTGTCAGCTGATTATCACAGCTGACACCCGGCACAATGTGTCAGGGGCGGTCACGGACCGCCCCCGACACGTTAACCCCTTGCACACCGTGATCAAACACGATCGCAGTGTACCGGGGGTTAAAGGGAAGCATGGGCAGGGATGGGGCTCCCTCCGTGCTTCCCTGAGCCCCCCACAGCAGCGCAATGTGCAGCGCTGCTGCGGGGATCTCTTTCCCTACAGGCCCCCGAATCCAAGATGGCGACGGGGGCCTTCGGGGGCCTGCAGGGAGCTGGCTTCCTCAGTGCCTGCAAAGCGCAGGCATGAGGAAGTCTGCAGTAGTGCCTGTGACAGATCGCTGATCTGTCACAGTGATCTGTCACAGGACAATGAAGTCCCACCTGGGACTATGTAATAAAGTTAAAAAAAATAAAAAAGTGTTAAAATAATTTAAAAAAAAATCGCCAAATAAATTAGAAAAAAAAAATATTCCCCCAATAAATCCATTTTTTGGAAATAAAAAAAAAAAAACAATAAAAGTACACATATTAGGTATCGCCGCGTCCGTAACGACCCGTCCTATAAAACTGTCCCATTAGTTAACCCCTTTAGTGAACCCCTTAAAAAATAAAAATAAAAAAACGAAGCAAAAAATAATGATTTATTATCATACCGCCAAACAAAAAGTGTAATAACGCGCGATCAAAAAGATGCATATATATATCCATGGTACTGCTGAAAACATCATCTTGTCCTGCAAAAAACGAGCTGCCATACAGCATCATCAGCGAAAAAATAAAAAAGTTATAGCTTGCAGAATAAACCGATGCAAAAATAATTATTTTTTAAATAAAATAGTTTTCATTGCATAAAACCGACAAAACATAAAAAAATGACCTAAATGAGGTATCGCTGTAACCGTACTGACCCGAAGAATAAAACCGCTTTATCAATTTTACCGCACGCGGAACAGTGTAAACACCCCCCCCAAAAGAAATTCATGAAACGCTGGTTTTTGTTCATTCTGCGTCCCAAAAATCGGAATAAAAAGCGATCAAAAAATATCACGTGCCCGAACGTGATACCAATAGAAAAGTCAACTCGTCCCGCAAAAAATAAGACCTCGCATGACTCAGTGGGACAAAATACGGAAAAATTATAGCTCTCAATATGTGGTGATACAAAAACTATTTTTACAATAAAAAGCGTCTTTTAGCGTATGACAGCTGCCAAACATAAAAACCGCCATAAATAGTAAATCAAACCCCCCGTTATCACCCCCTTAGTAAGGGAAAAATAAACTTAAAAGAAAATGTATTTATTTCCATTTTCCCATTAGGGTTAGGGCTAGGGTTAGGTCCAGGGCTAGGGCTAGGGTTAGGGCTGAGATTAGAGTTAGGGGTGTGTTAGGGTTCGGGTTGGAGTTAGAATTGGGGGTTTCCACTGTTTGGGCACATCAGGGGCTCTCCAAATGCAACAAGGTGTCTGATCTCAATTCCAGCCAATTCAAAGTTGAAAAAGTCAAATGGTGCTCCTTCCCTTCCAAGCTCTGCCATGCGCCCAAACAGTGTTTTACCCCCACATGTAGGGTATCAGCCTACTCAGGACAAATTGCAAAACAACTTTTGGGGTCCAATTTCTCCTGTTACCCTTAGGAAAATAAAAAATTGGGGGCAAAAATATCATTTTTGTGGAAAAAAATGATTTTTTTATTTTCACGTCCGAGCGTTATAAACTTCTGTGGAGCACTTGGGGGTTCAAAGTGCTCACCACACATCTAGATAAGTTCCGTGGGGGGTCTAGTGTCCAAAATGGGGTGACTTGTGGGGAGTTTCAATAGTTTAGGTACATCAGGGGCTCTCCAAACGCACATGACACCCGCAGACCATTCCATCAAAGTCTGCATTCCAAAACGTCACTATTTTCATGCCCGGGCACTATTTTCATGCCCGTTATTTTCATGCCCGGGCATTATAAACTTCTGTGAAGCCCTTGGGGGTTCAAAGTGCCTACCGCACATCTAGATAAGTTCCTTGGGGGGTCTAGTTTCCAAAATGGTGTCATTTGTGGGGGGTTTCCACTGTTTTGGTACATCAGGGGTTTTCCAATCGCGAAATGGTGTCCAATCTCAATTCCAGCCAAAAACGTCAAATGGCGCTGCTTCCCTTCCGAGCTCTGCCATGCGCCCAAATAGTCATTTACACCCACATATGGGGAATCAGCGTACTCAGGACAAATTGCTCAATAACTTTTAGGGTCCTGTTACCCTTGGAAAAATAAAAATTGGGGGTGAAAAGATCATTTTTGTGGAAAAAATATGATTTTTTATTGTACCGCTGTACGTTATAAACTTCTGTGAAGCCCTTGTGGGTTAAAAGTTCTCACCACATATCTAGATAAGTTTCTTGGGGGGTCTAGTTTCCAAAATGGGGTCATTTGTGGGGAGTTTCAATAGTATAGGTACATCAGGGGCTCTCCAAACGCACATGACACCCGCAGACCATTCCATCAAAGTCTGCATTCCAAAATGTCACTACTTCCCTTCCGAGCCACGACGTGTGCCCATACAATAGTTTTCTCCCACATATGGGGTATCAGTGTACTCAGGACAAATTGGACAACAACTTTTGGGGTCCAATTTCTTCTGTTACCCTTGGGAAAATGAAAAAATTGGGGACTAATTGATCATGTTTGTGGAAAAAAAACGATTTTTTTATTTTCATGCCCGGGCATTATAAACTTCTGTGAAGCCCTTGGGGGTTCAAAGTGCTTACCACACATCTAGATAAGTTCCTTAGGGGGTCTAGTTTCCAAAATGGGGTCATTTGTGGGGGGTTTCTACTGTTTAGGTACATTAGGGGCTCTCCAAAGGCAACATGACACCCGCAGAATATTCCCTCAAAGTATGCATTCCAAAACGTCACTACTTCCCTTCTGATCCCCGACGTGTGTCAATACAGTAGTTTTCTCCCACATATGGGGTGTCAGCGTACTCAGGACAAATTGGACAACAACTTTTGGGGTTCAATTTCTCCTGTTACCCTTGGGAAAATAAAAAAATTGGGGACTAATTGATCATGTTTGTGGAAAAAATACGATTTTTTTATTTTCATGCCCTGCCATTATAAACTTCTGTGAAGCCCTTGGGGGTTCAAAGTGCTCACCTCACATCTAGATAAGTTCCTTAGGGGGTCTAGTTTGCAAAATGGGGTCATTTGTGGGGGGTTTCCACTGTTTAGGTACATTAGGGGCTCTCCAAAGGCAACATGACACCCGCAGACCATTCCATCAAAGTCTGCATTCCAAAACGTCACTACTTCCCTTCCGAGCCCCGACGTGTGCCCATACAGTAGTTTTCTCCAACATATGGGGTATCAGCATACTCAGGACAAATTGGACAACAACTTTTGGGGTCCAATTTCTCCTGTTACCCTTGGGAAAATAAAAAAAAATGGTGACTAAAAGATCATGTTTGTGGAATAAATATGAATTTTTTATTTTCATGCCCGGGCGTTATAAACTTCTGTGAAGCACTGGGGGGTTCAAAGTGCTCACCACACATCTAGATAAGTTGCTTGGGGGGTCTAGTTTACAAAATGGTGTCATTTGTGGGGGGTTTCCACTGTTTAGGTACATCAGGGGTTTTCCAATCGCGACATGGTGTCCGATCTCAATTCCAGCCAAAAACGTCAAATGGCGCTGCTTCCCTTCCGAGCTCTGCCATGCGCCCAAATAGTGGTTTACCCCCACATGTGGGGTATCAGCGTACTCAGGACAAATTGCACAATAACTTTTAGGGTCCTGTTACCCTTGGGAAAATAAAAATTGGGGGTGAAAAGATCATTTTTGTGGAAAAAATATGATTTTTTAATTGTACCGCTGTACGTTATAAACTTCTGTGAAGCCCTTGTGGGTTCAAAGTTCTCACCACATATCTAGATAAGTTCCTTGGGGGGTCTAGTTTCCAAAATGGGGTCACTTGTAGGGGGTTTCCACTGTTTAGGTACATCAGGGGCTCTCCAAACGTGACATGGCGTCCGATCTGAATTCCAGCTAATTTTGCATTGAAAAAGTCAAACGGCGCTTTTTCTATTCTGAGCTCCGAAACAGTCGTTCCCCCAACATATCAGGTATCAGCGTACTCAGGACAAATTACACAATAACTTTTGCAGTCCAATTTCTCCTGTTACCCTTGGTAAAATAAAAAAATTGAACCTGAACCTGTGAAAAAAGTTAGATGTTCATTTTTTTTTTAAATATTCAAAAAAAATTCTTGTGACGCACCTAAAGGGTTAATAAACTTCTTAAATGTGGTTTTGAGCACCTTGAGGGGTGCAGTTTTTAGAATGGTGTCACTTTTGGGTATTTTCTATCATATAGACCCCTCAAAGTGGCTTCAAATGTGATGTGGTCCGTAAAAATAAAATGGTGTTGCAAAAATGAGAAATCGCTGGTCAATTTTTAACCCTTATAACTTCCTAACAAAAAAAAATTTTGGTTCCAAAATTGTGCTGATGTAAAGTAAACATGTGGGAAATGTTAGTTATCAAGTTTTTTGTGTGCCGTATCTCTGATTTAAGGGCATAAAAATTCAAAGTTGGAAAATTGCGAAATTTTCAACATTTTCGCCAAATTTCCGTTTTTTTCACAAATAAACGCAAGTTATTTGAATGAAATTTTACCACTATCATGAAGTACAATATGTCACGAGAAAACATTGTCAGAATCACCGGGATCCAGAGTTATGACCTCATAAAGGGACAGTGGTCAGAATTGTAAAAATTGGCCCGGTCATGAACATGCAAACCACCCTTGGGGTGAAGGGGTAAAGAACTTGAGAACAACCCATTAATAGCAAAAATATTTGAAGTGTTAAGCTATAACCCGGTTGGCCCACAATACATGGCCATAGATCCTATATAAGGAGTCTGTGGAGGGATGGGGAAGATGATGTGTCCGAGGAAGGCAGTGGGGTGGAGATATTTTGATTTTTGTATTTGTAAATATTTAAAGCTACTCACCGCTTCTTTCCTCTACTAATCCAGCGTTGGCACTCCGATGGTCGTTTGATCTTTATTTGCAAATGCTAAGCCTGGGACTGCTGCTGTCAATCAGTGTCCACAGCGGTCACTACAGGCATCAGCAGGGCCGGAATGGGACTGAAAATCATCCCTGGCACACAAACCAAAGCAACCCACATACAAATCGCTATTCTTAAATAGTAAATAAATGTATCTTCCATGCAACCTTTACTGTACAGCTTGTAGGTGAGAACAGTAAGGCCTCTTTCACACTTCAGTTGTTTGACGTCAGTCAAAATCCGCCAGGTTTATAAAAAAACGGATCTGCCTTTTTTTTTTGGAGGATCTTTTTTTTTTTTTCCCATAGACTTGCATTAGCGGCGGATTATGACTGATGGTCGTCCGTTGCATCTGTTTTTTGACGGATCTGTTTGTTTTTTAGCATCTGCCATCTGGAGTAGAGAGACTAGGGAACGGTTTTTTTCAGCGGCGCACCCACTATTTTAGACTGTGCATGCCCGGAACATTTATTCTGTCATGCATTTTAACCCCAAATGCCGTTCTGGCAGTGGCGAAGCTCTCTCCTCTCTCTTCCGGTGCATTCTTTTTTTGCATAGCGGAAACGGATCTGTTTTTTCACACTTTGGGGGTTTGCAACTGACGTCAAACAACTGAAGTGTGAAACAGGCCCAAGGGAGTTCAATAGTTGAAAAATGACTTTTTCTTTAAAAGTTGGGAGATACAGCATTCTGTGACCGCGCCTATGCCCCGTGACCCTGCTGGCAATTTTTGGTTTTGGAAGGGGGAATCATAATTAAGACATCCTCAATGCCTTCCCTAAGTGCAGGAGGACCTAACGTCACTACATATTATTTATACACTCAGCCCATACTCCAATATTGTTAAAGGGGTTTTCCAATCTGTGCACGTTGTTAGCAGTGTAGCTTGCTGAATACTAACAGAGTGTAATGTTGGGATTCGGCTTTACCAGGTGGTGTAGGCAGTTGTTACGTAACTGGGTCGCTCTCCCAGGGCTGTGGGGTGCTCGGTACCGGGCCGGTGTCAGCGGGATGTGTCACAGCAGCGGTGACCCTGTCCATGGCCCTGGGCGCCCAAGTAATGGGGGGAATGTAATAGTGGAATGTAGTTAGATGAATAGTTCGTGACGCCACCTGTGGTGTTCGGCAAGGGAGGTGTTAAGCCGACGCTGCATGCAGATCCGCCGGGACTGATGGTAAGGTGCAGCAAAGGCAGTGTAGATGTGGTTGGCACGGGGATGTAGTAGTGCCGGAAAGATAGGAAGCAGACAAGACACAGCGGGGTGCAATTTCTGTTCCTTTACTTGGTAACTGCAGTCCAAGGTCCTGATTACAGATGGTATTGGAGCAGGCTAGCCTGGAAGCAACTCAGGGATTCTCTCTCAGCAGAAGGGCTGTGCAGTCTCCTTCCTAGCGCTTGTTTGAATGAAGTACTCCTAGTACTGAGTTACACTGAAGTTCCTCTCAATTCTCTTCTACTCTCCCTCCTCGTATGGCAGACAGCTGTAGCCGCTATTCTTCTCTAGGCTCACTCCGTGCTGTTGTGCCTTCGAGTCTTAGATGGGGGTAGGGCATTTACAGCCTCCTACTCCTCTGGTATCTGTTGCAGGATCCTTAGTGTTAGGGACGGTGGAACGCACCAAATATAAATAGTAGAAGGTGCGTTCGCCGCCCGGGGTCCACCGTGCGATAGATGTAAGGACCGCTGCTGGATAATGGCAGACTAGGTAGGTGGCGAAGTACTGCGCTCGGGTTAACGTCACCCGAGGTGCTTAGGGCAGACTCTGTTAAGTACACAGAGGCGCCCTAGAATAAATAAGGCGTAGACGCCGGTCCTGTTAACTCAACAGGACCAGCCGATAAGTCTACACTAGCGCATGGCCGAGCCACCATGCAGGCTTTTTATAGCCATGTGTGGCGCCCCTGAGGCTCAGTCGCCACAGAGGTACTATACCTTCTCCTAAGGTATGGTGCCCAACCGTCTGGGTAAGTTTGGAGCTCCTTTCTGCGCTCCAACACTCACACCCCACACAACAGGGTAGTTCTGCACAACCACATTGCGGCTCAGTGCTTAGAGAGTAGCAGAACACCTCTGGTGGTTCCCTGCTTGGAACACTAGATGTGTTGGGAGGTGGGTGGAGTTTAGATCCATATAAAAGATTGGGAAGGTTTAGAATTACAGGTCAGTCTGACAGGAGGTCAGTCGGGAGAAGGACAGTCAGTCAGGAGAATCTGAGGACGGGTCAGAGCAGAAGGGGCTCCCTGGGAAAGGGAAGAGAAAGACGTAGAACTGTAACCTAAGCATCCATAGGAATTAGAGACAAGTACAGAACGAAGGAGTAGAGAGAACAGAGAGGAGACGTGGGTTGGAAGAGGAACCCTGCCTATAGGTTCTCAGCGCAAGGCCGGGGCCCGGTCCCCGAGGTTGTATGGACACTTATGGTTCTGCAGCAGACACTTGTGGAGTAGTTGGCTGTAAATGCATTACTCCCATCTAAGACTTGAGGCACAACAGCGACACAGATAGAGAGCCGGGAGTGAGGCATCCCCGAAGCAGGCTACAGCTGTCTGCCGTGCAAGTAGGGTTCTAGGAACATCTGTTAGGAGGCATTCCAGGGTTACTAAGTACTGGAGTGCTTTACACCACAAGGCGCATTGGCGGAGTCATTCAGGAAGGTACATGTTGGCGGAGTGTTGGAGAGGAGAGCCCTGACTTGCCTGGGAGGTTGATTGAGTCTTTGCCCCGGAGGACACGTCATGGAGGCAGGCACCAGTGTGCACCACAAACTGTGAGTAAAGCTTTGAAACTGCAAGCTCTGGTGTCCTCCATTCATTTGTGCGCTAACACCTTCAGCACCGCTACATCTGGGTACCAGCATCCATACCATCCTGCGCCTCTCCTCATCCATAGCACCTACACTGCCCTGGTACTACAGCTCCGCCTGTGGGGAGCGACACCATCTTTGCTGCACCACACCATCAGTCCCAGAGGATCTGCATGCAGCGTCGGCTTAACACCTCCCTTGCCGAACACCACAGGTGGCGTCACAAACTATTCCATTAACTACAAAAACATTGATTTGGATGCCCATTGACATGGACCGGGTCACCGCCGCTGTGACACGTCCCCCTGACACCGGCCCGGCACCGAGCACCCCGCAGCCCTGGGAGGGCCACCCACATGCGCTTCTGGGACCTTCCAGTCCTCTGAGAAGGACCAATCAGATCCGACACAGGACCTGAGCATGTGACCCCCGATCTCCACTGAGAGGTCGTCCTGCGGGCATGCCCAGTAGCACGGTGAGAGGACTTAGGCTCTGGACCGATCCCCTGCAAAGCAGGTTGCGCTACCATTGCTGGACCAGAGGTGGCAGCAACATCCAGACCCAGAGAGCGGGTCTGAGCAGAGCAGCTGGATTGCCGATAGTGCTGTGCAGGTCCCAGAGCGGTTGGAGAGGAATGTGAGACCGCTGGATGTACGGCTCTGGATTCCTGTCGTGCAGTCTCAGGAATCCGACGTCTAACATTACCCCCCTCCTAGGGCCCCCCCTGAGCCTCACTATGCTCAAAGGCTGCAATCAGGAGCGGGGCATGGATGTTCTCCACCGGTTCCCAGGTCCAAGCCTCCGGCCCATGACCCTTCCAATCCACCAAATAAAACTTTTTGCCACGGACAATTCTGCGCCCCACAATGGCGTTAACCTCGAACTCGTCAGATGACAAGTCTGATGACCTGGCAGATGACTCGGAAAACCGGGCCATATGAACTGGTTAGAGGAGGGACACATGGAAAACGTCCGAAATGACTAAATGTGGAGGAAGAGCCAGGCGGTAGATGTTAAATATTAATAATCCGTTAATTTCTTATTACACCCAGTTCTGTAGAATGCTTTAGCTTACACGACATAGGCTATTTTTAAGCTTGGCTCATGGTAGAAAGACAGCTCCATATATGTAGAGACCATGTGCTTTAGGAGACGTATATAATTCATGGCTAACTGTAGAGGGCGTCTCTTCTTCCCTCACCATCATGAGAGACAGACGCAAGATGACATAACTCAACAGCTGGTATGTTACTTTAGTACGAAGAAGTCGAACAGAGAGACAGACGCCATTTGCCATGTGGGTTCCCGGAGAGTAAGAAGAATACATGCTGCTTTGCTATGAACAATGGACAATATCTCACCTCTTTTTATTCACCTGTTTTTCTGTAATAACCTTTCTTTGATGGAAGAAACCAAATAAACCACTATATTTTTATCTGGTAACTAGTCCTGAGTATTTTACAGGATATGCATTATTTTACATTGGAGAGCCAGCCAGATCTGAATTTTTGTACTTTTTTTGCGGATTTCCCTCAACTTGCACACACGGGGGATTGGACTTTGCTAACGTCAAATCATATGTGCAAGTTATCGCGAATTCCACTACTTACAAGAATCACATAGAACCTAGAAGTAAGAAGTACCAGATAGATTGAGAAGTACTACAAGTGCCAAAAGTACCAGACGTAAGCCAGACGTGTGAAGACAGGAACCCAGCGTTGTCCATCAAAGGAGCTGAGACATTTCAAGGTAAGATAAAATGGATGTCATTAATTGTCTTGCTAAGCAGAGTAAATTAAAATTTAAGTCTGTAGACAATTCTAATTCAGAAGTTTTATGGTTAAGTTTATATGCCGAGTGTGAACTCGAGAATCAGAGGTTAGATTCTAAGTTTTTCAATAGAGAAAGAGAGAGATTAAAAAATATTCTACAGATGGTAGATATATTTCATAGATCTGTGTCAGAGAAATCTAAAAATGATTGTGTAGAGGATAGTGATATTCCCGAGATTCACTGTAATGTGGAGAAACAGTTACAAGTAGCAGTCATTGAAGGTGACCTTGCAGACGTGGAACAAGATGGAGACGTAGGAGGAGACTTCAGAACTGACGTAGAGGACGTACAAGGGAAAGACGTACCACTAAAAATAGAAGACTCACAGGCCCAAATCCGAAGTAGCGTGAGGAGGAATTTGATAAAGATATGCCAAATAATTCCTGCTTATGACAACAAAATAGATGTTTATAGAAACTCTGAGATCTTTGAAAGTTGTACTGATAACTTTGATTTATCTAACGAGGAGAAGAATCAGTTGTTCAAAATGTGGATCCCTGTAAATTTTGCAAGGAGATTGTCTTTAAAGTTATCTGGTGAAACACATGAGAATTTAACTGATAAGGACAGATTAAAAATTCTCATTTTTTGTTCATCAAATGAAAATCATCCAGATATTGATATTCTTCAAAAATTAAGAATTGGTCGGAAGGAATGTATTTTTACGTTCATGTCCATATATGAACGTTTGTACAAAATGCTGAGTGAGAATGTCAAAACACCGTCCCTCATAAGGAGTTTTGTAAGCAAATTTTGGTTTCTAAATCCTGCATCTCGTGTTATTGCGTCACAAAAAGATTCTTTGTTTGAATGTGCGCAATCCCTCGATTTTGCCAGAAAACACGAGAATCGTGAAAGGAAAGTAAATTGTGCTAATTTTGTGAAGACAGGCAGAGTAAAATCTTATCAGAAGCCTGTATTAGCAAAACCTTCTAAAATGAGTTTTCCCCAAAATCAAATCTACGAAGAAAGAAAAAGAAAATCACATGTTTGTTATAAACCATATGGAATGATGCAAAAGAACACCGAAAAGACACAAATTGAATTAAGAAAAATGATGAGTTCTGATTTTCTTTCTGTAACAAAGATGGCCGAATTTAACAGACAGAAACAGGTGGTGAGTGACATCATGGCCTGTAAACTGAATACTCTGCTCCAAGAATCTATCAGCTTTAAAATGGCAAGAACCTTTCAGGATATTTTTTGCAGAGAAATAAGTATGGGTGTAGGAATTGGCTAGAAAAAGTAATTATATATATTGTGTAAAAGTGTTATACAATTAGTGAGTTATAGAGTATAATCCTGTAGTTTTATGGTTTGTGGATATATACATAGTCATACAGTATATATATAGAGTGTTTGTAGAAGTAGAAATAGTAGAACTGTATTTTTTTAATGAAAATTAAAATCTACATCAGTAATAATATTTAGAATATGAATATGATATTAACCTTATTTTTTATGTTTCCTTAGAATTTTCATTTCAAAGCAGGACTTAATCGAGAAAAATTCTCTTCCAAGGATTTATGCCTTTATTTACACAGGATGTTGCAATAATTGCATGATTTTATATATATCTAACCCTTAAAAGGAAATAACTAATTGCTTTTTAAAATGTTCTGGGTGTGTGTTTTTTTTCTTTTTACTGCATGGTTTGAATGACAACCACAGCAGGGGAATTTGAACCTTGTTCTAATAATACAAGTATACCAGTATACTATGTCCCTGTTCCTTAGGAAAAGAATTTTAAAGGGGGAATATTCAAAGAAATATTAAGAGACTAAATTGAAATAGTTTACAATGCATTGATAATTAGGATAATTTGGGTTAAAATACGTGTATTAAAGTTAATATGTGACACAGTCTGAGTGACAGTGACTGAGTGTATGAGCAGCTGCTGAGCGAGTAATGTGATACGTTTGTGAGACCTCAGGATCCTGAATGCATGAGAAAAAAAAAAAAAACCCCAAAGCTTTTATCTTTAGGAGGAAATATGCAGATCAGTTAGATTATTAGAATATTAGGATACATAATGAAATATTATCTATACAACATATATTTCTATATTTCTATAGTAATTATTATTTCTTGATTTAGTTAATTGTGGATAAGTGCAATCGCACAACAAAATAGAAAATAGTTTAGGAAGAAAATCTATTCTTTCCTTATCAGCTTTAGCTCTTTTAAACAGGCACCAGCACAGAGCCTGGTATTCACCAGCTGCATCTGGGAATAGTGGACCTTCCTTCTCTGTCCAAGTGTGTTACATTTAAATTAATTTTTCCAAAGGATAATTTTATGATATGGTTTAATTTTGATGGTTACACATCTTCAGACAAATAATGGTATAAGCAAGTATAAATTCACATAATTTATACATTAATTATTTTTAATTTTGGTTTTGATAAATGAATTATTTCATGAAACAATATTTTTTGGTATTAAGGGAGAAATATGTTTTTTATCCTGACTACATAATCACATTTGATTAATACTTCTTCTTCACACATTTTAATAGGAAAAAATATTAATAAGGTACAATGGTATAAGTATTGGGTATAATAACAAGTATTATAAAGAGTCATTTCTTTACACTAAGAGGAATTACATGCAAAGTTGCATGATTTGAATATTTTGATAACACAAGTTTATGACAATTATGAAATAATCCAGATCATGGAAATATTAAGGGTATATGTTACTGAAGACATAACTACTCTGCATCAACATAAAGGCCTTATTCTTATTCTTATTTTTCATTCTTATTTTTCATTATTTTTAATTCTTTCACCAATATTTAGTAAAGTAATATCTACTGAGAATATTGCTTCATTAAATATAGCAATTATATGGTTCTATTACTAAGGAAAATGTTTCACTTCTGAGTTATATGCAACAATTCTTTTATTCATTCATTCGCTCACTCATATATTCTTATTTTGGTTCATGGCTATACATTCCTACATATTATTAGTATAATAAATATATTCCTTATTAATAAAGATGAAAACACTGGTTACATAAAACACAGTGACACCTATGGGTTGAAAAAGGTAATTACACCTATGACATAAAAATGTTCTATCACATGAAAAAAATGGATAATAATGTATTATCACTTATTATTGGTTTATTATTTCAAATATTGAAATCCATATACAGTACAAATTCTGATAATAATTATATGGATATTACTGATTGCTATGGTACGCTGTGATATTATGGGATAGGGAAATTACCAGATTTGGTATAGAATAGGGAATGAAGACTTCAAGCAAGATACTGAAATTATATTAATAAAGACTTTTCACATTTCTAAACTTCATTGATTTTTATCAGTTGCAAGAAGAAGAATGCCGCGATCCAGAAGTCCCAGAAGGTAACAAAGCTATGATTACTGAGTAATAGACTGTGTTAATTACAAATGCAGTATCCACCACTGACAGTCACAAGTGCAGTATCCACCACTGACAGTCACAAGTGCAGTATCCACCACCAACAGTCACAATTAAAGTGTCTAACCTGACAACCAGAGGACGATGATCCTATGATGCTGAGATGAACGGTGTTATCACGTTCTTATCAAGTTCCAGAGGTTTTCAATCACCTGAAAAGCTTCGATGAAAGCTGGTGAACAATGAAGGTAATTATCAGGAAGCTACAACCCTGACATATGTCCTGTGCATCAGGACAAGGACTGGTTATGGTGCTATGTTTAGCAAGGAAGAGTCATTTTAACCCTTGCTTTGCTGACCAAAGACGTCACACCTGTTCAAAGACCAGTACCGATGGAGGATTCCAGAATATCCAAGGCGAGCCAATGTAAGCCCAGGTTTTTAAAGATAACACTGCACAGATATTAAAGCTGCATAGACTTTGTTTTCGTATTAACATTTGAAATTATGGACTTTGATTTGATACACAACACATCTATATGCTATAAGAAAACTGTATTTTTAAAAGAACCAAGAAGAAGACAGAAGACATCAAAATGAAGACCAGATGACATCAGATGATGATGACTGGACCTGAGATGCTTCAATTTAGACTTAGGGAAGTATAATTATACATATTTTATATGAATATTGTTCACGGCTTACCATAACATGAATTCACATCAATTATGTCATTGAGTACTTATAACGGTAATCTAATATTATTATTATTATTATTATTATTATTATTGATATTAAATTATTTTGTCAAAGAAGAAGAAAAGAAGAAAGAAGATCTTGTTATATTTGAGGGTTCCAATTAATGTCTGTCTCCCTCAAAAGGGGGAATTGTTAAATATTAATAATCCGTTAATTTCTTATTACACCCAGTTCTGTAGAATGCTTTAGCTTACACGACATAGGCTATTTTTAAGCTTGGCTCATGGTAGAAAGACAGCTCCATATATGTAGAGACCATGTGCTTTAGGAGACGTATATAATTCATGGCTAACTGTAGAGGGCGTCTCTTCTTCCCTCACCATCATGAGAGACAGACGCAAGATGACATAACTCAACAGCTGGTATGTTACTTTAGTACGAAGAAGTCGAACAGAGAGACAGACGCCATTTGCCATGTGGGTTCCCGGAGAGTAAGAAGAATACATGCTGCTTTGCTATGAACAATGGACAATATCTCACCTCTTTTTATTCACCTGTTTTTCTGTAATAACCTTTCTTTGATGGAAGAAACCAAATAAACCACTATATTTTTATCTGGTAACTAGTCCTGAGTATTTTACAGGATATGCATTATTTTACAGTAGACCACCGAGCAAATCCGCTCGAGAACCTTGAAAGGTCCAATGTATCGCAGCGCGAACTTGGTGGACTGGACTCGCAGCTTGATGTTTCGAGTAGAGAGCCACACCATGTCGCCGGGGGGAGAAACTTGGAGCGGGTCGCCGATGCATGTCGGCGGACGCCCTCATCCTTTCTTTAGAGGCACGGATAGCATCCTGAGTGCGATCCCAAATGTCACGAGCCTCCACTGCCCAGTCTGCCACCCTGGAGTCAGCGGAGGACACAGGCATCGGGACAGGGGCGCGTGGATGTTGGCCGTAGTTTAGAAGAAAGGGCGTCTGTCAGGGCAAATTCAGCCTATGGTAGCAAGGATGCCCAGTCATCCTGCCTGGCAGAGACAAAATGACGCAGGTATGTGACCAAGGTTTGGTTGGCTCTATCAACCAAGCCGTTTGTCTCGGGATGGTAAGCGGAGGACAGGTTTAGCTCAATGCTGAGTAGACTGCAGAGCTCCCTCCAAAACCGAGAGGCGAACTGGGGACCTCGATCACTAACAATTTTGTCCGGCATGCCATGTAGACGGAATACATGTTTTATGAACAGTATGGCAAGACCACGAGCGGAAGGCAACCGTGCAAGTGGCACCAGATGCACCATTTTAGAAAAATGGTCGGTGACCTCCCAAATGACTGTACTGCCACCAGACTTGGGCAGACCAAATACGAAGTCCATGCCAACCATCTCCCAAGGCCTATCCGCCACTGGCAGGGGATACAATAACCCAGCCGGCCTCTGTCTAGAGGATCTGTTCCGTGCACACGAGACGCATGCCTGTATGTATTCCTTAATGTCTCGAGCCATGTGCAGCCACCAATATGACCTTGCCAGGAGCGCTGTGGTCCGCTTATTGCCAAAGTGACCACCCACCCTGGAGGCGTGTGCCCAGGCGAGAACCTCAGGCCGTAGCCGAGGAGGCACCAGGGTCTTGCCTGGTGGCACTGACTCGAGCACAACTGGAGCCACAGTCGTAAAGCTCTCCGATGGGAGAATTAGCCGTGGCTCAGCCTCTCCTGTCTCCGCTGAAGCCACAGAGCGCGAGAGAGCATCCGCACGGACGTTCTTCTCTCCTGAGAGGTAGTGCAAGGTGAAGCGGAAGCGGGAAAAGAAGAGCGACCACCTAGCTTGACGAGAGTTCAAGCACTGGGCCGATGTAAATAGACCAGATTCTTATGGTCCGCATACACCTGGAAGGGAAACCGAGCTCCCTCCAGGAGGTGTCTCCACTCGGAAAAGACCAACTTCATTGCTAGCAGCTTCCTGTCACCGATGGAGTAATTCTTCTCCGCCGGTGAGAAGGTCTTAGAGAAGAAGCAAGGGTGCTTCCGACCTTGAGCATCCTTCTGAAAAAGGACTGCTCCTGCACCAACGGAAGAGGCATCTACCTCCAGGATAAATGGTTTATCCACATCGGGACGATGTAAGATCGGATCGCCAGCAAAGTGAGACTTTATAGACGAGAAGGCCTTGGAGACCTGTTCAGACTAAGCATTAGGGTTAGCTCCTTTCTTCGTGAGAGCAACGAAAGGAGCTACCAGTGTGGAAAAATGAGGTATAAACTGATGGTAATAATTGATGAACCCCAAAAAGCGCTGCACTGCTTTGAGTGAATGGGTTCCTGCCAGTCCATTACCGCTTGCAGTTTGGCCGGGTCCATAGCCAACCCCTGGGCTGAGATAATGTAGCCCAGGAACGGCAAGGAATCCTGCTCAAACTGACACATCTCCAGCTTGGCAAAAAGAGTGTTCGCCCGCAGACGGTCGAAGACCCTGCAGACGTCTCTCCGGTGGTTGGTCAAATCGGGCGAGAAGATGAGGATATCATCCAGATAGACCACCACTGAGGTAGAGAGCATGTCGTGGAAGACATCGTTGATGAAATCCTGGAAGACAGCGGGAGCATTACAAAGGCCGAAGGGCATGACCAAATATTCGTAGTGGCCATCCCTGGTATTAAAGGCTGTCTTCCACTCGTCTCCTTCGCGAATGCGGATCAGGTTGTACGCCCCTCGCAGATCTAATTTTGCAAAGATCCGGGCCCCTCCTAACCTGTCAAATAGCTCAGACAGCAGCGGGAGAGGGTATTTGTTTTTGACCCTTATGGCATTGAGACCTCTGTAGTCAATGCAGGGACGTAACTCTCCGTTCTTCTTCTGTACGAAGAAGAACACTGCACCAGCTGGCGACACCGACTTTCTGATAAAACCTCTAGCCAGGTTCTCCCGGATATATTGAGACATAGCCTCCATCTCAGGGAGTGATAGCGGATACACACAGCCCCTCGGAGGTTCTGTGCCTGGCAGAAGATCTATCGGGCAATCGTAAGGATGGTGCGGCGGGAGCGTCTCCGCAGATTTTTTAGAGAAGACGTCCGCATACTGGTGGTAGGGTTTAGGCAGCGCGGAGAGATCCACGGGCTCTTCAGTGGAAGCTACCTGAACACTGCCCCACAGGCATCTTCCCTCACAGGCCTTGCTCCAACCCAGTATCTTCCCTGAAGCCCAATCAATATGAGGGGAGTGGCAACAGAACCAGGGAACCCCGAGAAGCACCTGGTCAATGCCATCTGGTAAAATGAGCAGGGACAGAGTCTCACGATGAGAAGGTGAGATTGAGAGCCCGAGTGGGACTGTCTGGTGGGTCACCTGAGATGGTAAAGATGCACCATTAACCACCCTGATGGTCAGAGTTTGGGGCAGTAACACCAGTGGAACAGCGTGTTCCTGGGCGAAGGTCGAGGACTTAAAGTTCCCCTCAGCCCCGGAATCCAAGGTAACCTCTACCTCCCAGGTGGAGGCCCCGCTATCTAATGTCACACGGAATACCGGTTTGGGTGAATAGGGTTCTCTATTGGACTGACCACCACCTACGGCCACTGGACGTGGTCGTTTTTTCGACCGCTGAGGGCATGTGCTGGCCGGGTGACCAAACTGTTGGCACTGGTAACAACGCACGGAGCTTCGCATTAGTCGTGGCTTAGAACCGGTGCGAGACACCTCCATAGGTTCGGAGGATGAGAGCTCCTGTGCGGGATATCTCAGCAGCTCGGTGAAGGTGGGAGCCAAGTTAACCCTACGTCTGGATTGTGCACGTTCCAGCCCGCGCTCCGTAAACCGGAGGTCACTGCGGGTGGACACAGCAATCAGTTCCTCCAGACTCGTGGGAACCTCTCTGGTAGCTAGAGCATCTTTTACATGCTCTGCTAATCCTCTCCAAAACACTGGGACTAATGCTTTGTCCGGCCACTCTAACTCGGAAGCCAGAGTCCGGAAGCGGACGGCATAATGGCTGATCGAGAGGGACTCTTGTGTTAGGGATAATAATTGGAAAGAGGTATCGTGCGTGATCCGTGGTCCCAAAAAGACCTGCTTCAGGGTCGCGAGGAACTGAGCAGCAACCTGAACCACGGGATCATCACGTTCCCACAATGGCATAGCCCATTCTAGTGCCCTGCCAAACAAAAGGGAGACAATAAACCCCACCTTAGCCTGCTCTGTAGGAAACCATGCAGCCAGTAACTGGAGCTGAATAGAGCACTGGCTCACGAATCCCCTACAGGTGGCACTGTCACCCGAAAATTTGTCGGGAAGTGGGAGGCGAGAAATTGTCGGCGTGGGCGTAAGTGCGGGCACGTGTGAGACAGCCTCTGCGACTGTCTGAGCAGCGGCTAGCGCAGCATTCGCGGCTGAGGTGGTGCTCTCAATAGCCGCCAACCTGTTCTCCAGCTGCCGAAAGTAGCGCTGCAGCTGCTGCAGGTCTGCCATTACCAGCCAGACCCTGGCGCTAGTGTAATGTTAGGGATGGCGGAACGCACCAAATATAAAGAGTAGAAGGTGCGTTCGCCGCCCGGGGTCCACCATGCGGTAGATGTAAGGACCGTTGCTGGATAATGGCAGACTAGGTAGGTGGCGAAGTACTACGCTCGAGTTAACGTCACCCGAGGTGCTTAGGGCAGACTCTGTTAAGTACACAGAGGCGCCCTAGAATAAATAAGGCGTAGACGCCAGGCCTGTTAACTCCACAGGACCAGCTGGCGTGTGGCGTTGCAGTCGCGAACGCCAATAGGTGCTGCAGAGAGCAGCGCGGCGGAAACTACGGCCGCTAAACGACAGCGCCGGAGAACCGGACACCGTCGGATGCTAGCATAAGGTGCGGTGAGCACAGTGGCGCATAGCTAGCCACAACCTGGCACTGACTGAAACAACACTCTGTCACCATTCGTATTATCAGAGGGTAGGGGTTTCCAATGAGTCAAGTCACCAGACACATGCATCCATCACCGTACATACATAGCAGATAAGTCTACACTAGCGCATGGCCGAGCCGCCATGCAGGATTTTTATAGCCATGCACTTCCGGGACCTTCCAGTCCTCTGAGAAGGACCAATCAGATCCGACACAGGACCTGAGCATGTGACCCCCGATCTCCACTGAGAGGTCGTCCTGCAGGCATGCCCAGTAGCACGGTGAGAGGACTTAGGCTCTGGAGCGATCCCCTGCAAAGCAGGTTGCGCTACCATTGCTGGATCAGAGGTGGCAGCAACATCCAGACCCAGAGAGCGGGTCTGAGCAGAGCAGCTGGATCGCCGATATTGCTGTGCAGGTCCCAGAGCGGTCGGAGTGGAATGGGAGACCGCTGGATGTACGGCTCTGGATTCCTGTCGTGTAGTCTCAGGAATCCGACGCCTAACATTTAGCATCCATACAACCGTGGAGACCAGGCTCCAGTTCATGTGCTCTCACTGTGAGGGAGCTCTCCTTCCTCAGCTCAACCCCCAGCTTCCCTCAGCACACTTCACCCTCCGCAGACTAACTAACCACTCCTTCCTCTCGGCCCTCAGGGAGCACTCCTCTCCTTAATTTCGGTTCAGAGTTCCCCCTGCTGGCCTGGAGTGGAACTGTGTTGCATGCATAGGTAAACTGCGAGAGAGACCCTTCACTGCCTCCAAGCCTGACATTACCCTCCCCTGGAGGAAAGCAAAGCCAGTGTGGCGACCATACTCCTGGGGGCGCCACATTCCCCCCTAGTGAAAGTCAGCATTCCTGGGCTGAACAAAAACATGAAACAAATATACAGTTGAACAATAATAATTGTACAAGATTTAAAAATAAAAAGTTACAAAAACCAAGTGCTTCAAAAATGGTCCTATGATGATAATTCCAAGCATCAATGTCAATTCCTGGGCAAATGGTGAATTATACAGTATCTAACTTCGAAAAGACTTCTTACAGGTTACCTGTAGGCACAAACTTGAAAAACAGTTACATATATACACATACAATTTCAACATTTACATTATCTTTACTTTATACGATATCTAATGGATGGTATACCCTGTGTGGTACAGGTAGACCTGCGTAATACTGGTGTAGTGGGTAATGTCCTGGATACACTACTGGGGGTTCTATGTAACACAGGGATTCTAGACTGTCTAGGAACTCTTGGACTCACCAGGGGCAGGGCGAGTGTTCTCTGGCTCCACTGCTGGTGTGGCTTCTGCTGCCTGATTTTCCTGATCCTCAGGATTTTCTTGAGTCACGTTTTCGTGTGCTACCACTTGGGGAAATATCAACACTGGTACCACTATAGCATCATTCACTTTAGTCCAATTCGCAGGGAATTCTCAAAGTATTGTGCCGACCTTCTCTTCTTTCTCTATGGGTTGCATGTTATTTGGTTCTTCTTTTCTTTTTTTTTAACTGGTCAGGACATAGCTTCAAATGATCCCACGATACCGCTGCTGAGGTCTCTCCTCCATCTTTACTAACAAGGCATACCTTGGTATTATCAAAATTTGAGGGCAGAATGGAATAAGGTTCAGCTTCCCATTGATCATCCAATTTGTGCAATCTTCTCTTCCTTTTTAAGACTTGCTCTCCCGGTGACAAAGGAACGGCAGGTGCATTTTGGTTGTAAAGCTTCTCCTGCTTTTGTCTTGCCCGGGCTAGACTCCTCTCCACACACTCTTGAACTCTTCTGTACTGCTGTTGTCTTTCTGTATCCCAGTCAGCATCTGGTGACGTAACTTCAGGCGTAAGGACTCCCATGTCCAAATCAACAGGCAGTTTACCAGGTCTTGCTCTCATTAAGTAGGCTGGGGTACAGTTGGTGGAGTTCACTGGAATATGGTTGTAGAGGTCCACCAGATCTGGCAACTTCTCTGGCCACAGATTTCTCTCCTCTAAAGTCTTCAGTAGGTCAATCACTACCTGGTTCATCTTCTCACACATGCCATTGGTCTGTGGGTGATACGGTGTTGTCCGGATCTTCTTACAACCATTCAAGCTACAGAATTCCTGGAACACTTCTGCCTCGAAAGCTGGACCTTGGTCTGTAAGCACTCTTTCAGGATATCCATGTGGTCTACTGAAGTGCTGTTGGAATGTTCTGGCTGCGGTCCTGGCTGTCTGATCTTTGACAGGCACAACTACCAGGAATCTTGAGTAGTGGTCCACAATGGTAAGAGCGTAGATGTAGACCAACCAGCTTGGAACCAGCTTCACATGGTCCAGAGCTACCAACTCAAGCGGCTGTTTGGTGATGATTGGCTGCAGAGGAGCCCTCTGGCTGTCTCGATCCTTTCTACGCAGGTTACATTGTCCACACTCCCGGCACCACCTCTCAATGGCTTTCCTCATACCAGCCCAGTAGAACCTCTCCCGGAGCAATGCTTCCAACTTCTTCCATCCGAAGTGTCCAGCTCCATTGTGGTATGCTTCCAGGACCATTGATGCCTCTCTCTTTGGGACTATCACCTGCCAGACCAGCTCATGAGTGCGGGCATTGATTCTCCTCCGACACAGCTTTCCTTCATAGATGAACAGCCGGCCTCTCTCCTTCCACAACTGCTGGATTTCTTCAGGAGCATCCGATTCTGGGCGTGAGTCAGCTTGTGACAGTAGCTCCTTCACCAGGCGGACTGCAGGGTCACTATCTTGCATTTCTGCCCAGTCATGATGGGGCAATGGATTCAGGGTGACCTCCTTCAAGCCAGACCGTCAGTTTCTCACTCCTTGAGCACGTTGGGCCGCAAGTGCCCGGTGGAAGGGAGGCAACTCTATTTCCTCAAGAGCCTCAGGGTCTTCTCCTGCATCTGGTGGATTAGGCATCCTGGACAGCGCGTCAGCAATGGCATTCTTGTGCCCCGCACAAGCCGAGCCATCCATCGCTGCTCCAGTGCGCCTAATTTTGCAGTGTTCAAGTGGGTCAACGGATTGTTGTCCGTGAAGATAGTAAACTTGGCGGAGGATAGGTAATGTCTGAACCTTTCGGTGACAGCCCAGACTATGGCAAGGAACTCCAGCTTGAAAGAACTGTAGTTGTCAGGGTTCCTTTCAGTGGGACGCAGCTTCCTGCTGGCGTAGATCACTCTTTCTGTTCCATTCTGTACCTGCAACAGTACTGCTCCTAGCCCCACATTGCTAGCATCAGTGTACAGCACAAAGGGTTTGTCATAATCTGGGTAGGCCAGAAGTTCGTCACCTGTGAGAGCCATCTTCAACCGAGTGAAAGATCTCTCCAACTCTTCAGTCCATTCAAAGGTGGAACTTTTCTGCTTGTACTGCCCCACCAGAAGATTTTGCATAGGGGTGCCTATTTCAGTAAAGCCTTTGATGAATCTTTGGTAGTAGCCTACCAGTCCAAGGAATTGGCATACTTCATGGAGGTTGCTGGGCTTTTTCCAGTCCCGGATGACTGTGACCTTGTCAGGATCTGGTGCCACAACTTCTGCACTGACTACATGACCGAGGTACTGTACCTTGGGCTTCAGGAGGTGGCATTTGGACGGCTTCACCTTCAGGCCAAAATTGGACAAAGCTTCAAACACCTCAGCCAGGTGCTCCAGATGATCTTCATAGGTTTTGGAGAAGACAATGACATCATCCAGGTACAACAGGACCGTCTCAAAATTCATGTGTCCCAGGCAGCACTCCATCAGCCATTGAAATGTTCCTGGAGCGGTGCAGAGCCCAAATGGCATATAATTGAACTCACAGAGACCCACTGGAGTGGTAAATGCTGTTTTCTCTTTGTCTGCCTCTGCCACGGGAACCTGCCAATACCCACTAATGAGATCCAAGGTGGAAAAGTAGTTAGCAGTTTTAAGTGCAGCTAAGGACTCTTCAGTTCTAGGTAATGGGTAGGCATCTTTATGTGTAATGCTGTTAATTTTCCTGTAATCAACACACATTCTCATGGTACCATCCTTTTTCTTTACAAAAACTATTGGAGCTGCCCAGTGGCTACAATTGTCTCTGATAACCCCAGCTTCCTTCATTTCTCTCAACATACTCTTAGCACATTGGTATTGTGTTGGGGGTATAGGCCTGTACCTCTCCTTTATGGGTGGATGGTCTCCAGTGGGGATATGATGTTGAACCCCTTTTGCCTGCCCAAAATCTAGTGGGTGTTTGCTGAATACCCGCTCATACTCTTGTGTCACTCTGTAAACCCCATTTTTGTGGTATGAAGGTGTAGAGTCAGTTCCCACCTGCAGTTGCTGACACCACTCCTCTGGCTGCTTCACAGAACCATTATCCTCCACCTGATCGGATGAGACCAAGGGCTCTGCTGCCTGCAAAGAGTTGTTATTAACAGTGAGCAGCTTAGCAACTGTGGCGTACCGAGGTGTTGTAGCCTCTTCCTCCCCACAATTCAAAAGGCGTACAGGTACTCACCCTTTACGTACATCAACCACCCCTCTGGCAGTCAGGACAGTGGGCCTGCTATCAGAATATATGGGCTCTACCAATGCCTGGTAATCCTTCCCTGTGAGACCTATAGCTGCCCGACACCAAACCAACATTTCACATCTGGAACTGGAGAAGTGGGCAGCAACTAACAGAATGGTTTTTAACAGGGAAAAATGCAAAGTACTACATCTGGGCAATAAAAATGAAAAAAGCATATACAGAATAGGAGGAATAGGCCTAAGCAACAGCACATGTGAAAAAGACTTGGGTATACTAATAGATCACAGACTGAATATGAGTCAACAGTGTGATGCAGCAGCAAAAAAGGCAAATGCAATTCTAGGATGCATTAACAGAAGCATACAGTCTAGATCACGTGAAGTCATTATTTCCCTCTACTCCTCTTTGGTCAGACCTCATCTGGAATATTGTGTCCAGTTTTGGGCACCACATTTTAAAAAAGACATCAACAAACTGGAGCAAGTTCAGAAAAGAGCAACCAGAATGGTGACCGGTCTGCAAACCCTATCTTATGAGAAAAGGTTGCAGAATTTGGGATTGTTTAGTTTGCAAAAGAGAAGACTGAGAGGAGACTTAATAGCTGTCTACAAATATCTAAAGGGCTGTCACATTGTAGAAGGATCAACTTTATTCTCATTTGCACAAGGACAGACTAGAAGCAATGGGATGAAACTGAATGGGAGGAGACACAGATTAGATATTAGAAAAAACTTTTTGACAGTTAGTGATCAATGAGTGGAACAAGCTGCCACGAGAAGTGGTGAGTTCTCCTTCAATGGAAGCCTTCAAACAGAGGCTGGACAGACATCTGACTGGGATGATTTAGCGAATCCTGCTTTGAGCAGGGGGTTGGACCAGATGGCCCAGGAGGTCCCTTCCAACTCTGATTCTATGATCTGGGGGGTATTGCAAAGGGGAAAGCATCACTCCCTCTGACGCTGCCAATCTCTCCGCCAGGGAGTTCTACCTGTTGTCTTTGCACCAGGGCTCTGATCTCCTTCTGCAGGACTCGTTGTTCACTGGAACCAGCAGTGTCAGCCACCTGTTGCAACAAGACAATAACCTCGGTAAGACAATTTTCAATTACATTTGTACCAAGAGTCATCATGGGGTTACATTCACGTTGATCAATATCAACAACTATCAGACCTTGAGATTTTAGCTCTACCCGACCCACTTTAACAGTAATCTCTTTACATCCAATCTGCGGCAAAGACTGACCATTACTAGCAACTACTGTCAGTTCATCAGTGGGGCCACGGGTAAGTTCAGAATCAGCCCAATACCTCTTGTAAAGGATATAGGGCATAGTGGTCACCTGGGAGCCAGTGTCCTGCAAAGCGTTCATAGGGATGCCATCAATCACCACAGGGAGGATTGGTCTCCCTCCAACATAACATACTTGGCTCTCCAGTTCTTTGGACCTGATGATCCTATTCCTGGGGGTTGGCCCTCTGCCCCATGGGTTGCTCGTTTAAAGGACAGTATCTTGCAAGATGACCTGCCTTGTAGCAGCGACGACAGATGGGACGTCCGTCCTATTCACAGCGCCAAATTGGGTCGCCCTCCCAGGGCTGTGGAGTACTCGGTACCGGGCCAGTGTCAGCGGGATGTGTCACAGCAGCGGTGACCCGGTCCATGGCCCTGGGCGCCCAAGTAATGGGGGGAATGTAATAGTGGAATGTAGTTAGATGAATAGTTTGTGACGCCACCTGTGGTGTTCGGCAAGGGAGGTGTTAAGCCGACGCTGCATGCAGATCCGCCGGGACTGATGGTAAGGTGCAGCAAAGGCAGTGTAGATGTGGTTGGCACGGGGATGTAGTAGTGACGGAAAGGTAGGAAGCAGACAAGACACAGCGGGGTGCAATTTCTGTACCTTTACTTGGTAACTGCAGTCCAGGGTCCTGATTACAGATGGTATTGGAGCAGGCTAGCCTGGAAGCAACTCAGAGTTTCTCTCTCAGCAGAAGGGCTGTGCAGTCTCCTTCCTAGCGCTTGTTTGAATGAAGTACTCCTAGTACTGAGTTACACTGAAGTTCCTCTCAATTCTCTTCTACTCTCACTCCTCGTATGGCAGACAGCTGTAGCCGCTATTCTTCTCTAGGCTCACTCCGTGCTGTTGTGCCTCCAAGTCTTAGATGGGGGTAGGGCATTTACAGCCTCCTACTCCTCTGGTATCTGTTGCAGGATCCTTAGCATCCATACAACCGTGGAGACCAGGCTCCAGTTCATGCGCTCTCACTGTGAGGGAGCTCTCCTTCCTCAGCTCAACCTCCAGCTTCCCTATACACGTCTGCACACTTCGAACTAACCACTCCTTCCTATCGGCCCTCAGGGAGCACTCCTCCCCTTAATTTCGGTTCAGAGTTCCCCCTGCTGGCCTGGAGTGGAACTGTGTTGCACGCATAGGTAAACTGCGAGAGAGACCCTTCACTGCCTCCAAGCCTGGCATTACCCTCCCCTGGAGGAAGGCAAAGCCAGTGTGGCGACCATACTCCTGGGGGCGCCACATAACCATAACTTTGTGATTTGCCAAACACATTATCATTACTTCTCCTCCAATTCTCTTACTTTTCTATTGATGGAGGCAGACGAGAACTTGTTTGGCGCAGCGAGGGCTCGCTCACACTGGCGTATAATACGGCAGAGTGCTGTGTGATGGTTTATCAGATGGCACTCAGCCCAATGTTATACTATGGGCTCTGGCAGATCTGCGTTATTTTCTTCAGTCCAAATAGGTCTGAAATTTGCAGCATGCTGCGAGTGACTTCGCAATTTGCATCACCCGTACAAGTCTATGGGTGCGTGTGACACATTGGACTTCACTCTGATGTCATTCAACTACAGTCTGATTTAAGCTGACATAGACAATGGAGAAGGTGGCAACATTAAGTTCTCCGTCTCCTCCACACCTGTGATGCCATACTCTCATGTGAGAGAAGCAGATCACAGTAAACTGACACTGATCAGATGCGGATCAGAGTGTGACCAAAGTCATTACCATAATCAATCCGATTCTCTGGCAATCAGCAATCATGTGAACAAGCCCTTAATGTTATCACCACAAAGAAAATTAAAGCAGTTGTCGCCCTACTAAAAACGGACAGTCCTCCAGCCAGACCTCCACCAGGAGCTTATTTGGCCTAAAAGATCTGATTTATATAGGGACTGATTGTCCAGCACTGATAGAAATCATATGTTCTTGGCCAAATAAGCTCCTGGTGCAAAACCGGTTGGAGGACTGGCCATTTTAGTAGGGAGAAAACGTAATTATCATCAGCACCAAAAGTTAGCGACGAGCCAGGTTTGTACCAGAGGAGGGAAACATGAGTATTTAAAGGGGTTGCCCACTACTTTAACACTGATGACCTATCCTTAGGACAGGTGATCAATGTCTGACCAGCGTTGCTGCGACACTTGGCACCATTGGCAGATCAGCTGTTCTCAGTGCCGGTGGGAACTGCTCAGTTACAGAACTGCACAGCAAAGCTCAATCTACTGTAAAGTGGCCACAACCGGGTTCTGCACATCCGCCCCTTATTGATTTGAATAGGTCACGAATGTGCAGTACGCGGCTGTGGCCAGTATACAGTAGGCAGCTGTGCCGTAACTGAGCAGTTCCTGTCATCACCGAGAACAGCCAATCGACAGGGATGCAAGGAGTCACACCCACACAGATCAGACATTGATGAGATAAGGATAGGTCATCAATGTTAAAATAGTGGACATTCTCTTTAAATTTACTAAATTTGTCTCTGGAATGGGATAGAATCCTAACTCATCCAGTGACCCAGATTGCTGCAGATTGGGGCAGGAACGACAACATACTGCAGCTGACTGATGGTCTGGAGCTACATGGGGTCCCAGAGCAAAAGTCCTAATAGTCCTGCAAATACTATGATAGCCCCACATATAATAGCATCACATTCAGTACGATGGCCCCAGATATAATTGCATCACATACAGTATGATAGCCCCACATATAATGGCATCACATTCAGTACGATGGCCCCACATATAATGACATCACATAGAGTGCGATGGCCCCCCATATCATGGCATCACATACAGTACACTGGCCCCACCTGTAATCCCCCATATAGTAAGCTGGCCCCACCTGTATTCACCCATATAGTACGCTGGAGCCACCTGTCATCCCTCATAAAGTACACTGTGTCATTCCCCATATAGTATGCTGGACCCTGATGTAGTCTCCCATATAGTAGACTGGCCCCACATGTCATCCTCCATACAGTTCACTGGCCCCATATGTCATCCCCCATACAGTACACTGGCCCCACATGTCATGCCCCATACAGTACACTGGCCCCGCATGCCATCCCCCATACAATACACTGGCCCCAAATGTCATCCCCCATACAGTACACTGGTCCCACGTGTCATGCCCCATACCGTACACTGGCCCCACATGTCATCCCCCATACAGTACAGTGGCCCCACTTGTTATCCCCCATACAGTACACTAGCCCCACATGTGGTCCCCTACATAATACTGTTTGATTTATAAAAAAGGAATTAAAAAAAGACACTCGCCTTGTTCCCTCCTTCTCTGGCTCAGCCACGGCTGCAGCGCAACCAGAGCCGTGGCTGCAGCGTCACCAGGGCCGCAGCTCCTGCGTTACAAGGGCCGTGGCTGCAGCTTCACCAGGGCCGCGGCTGCAGCATCACCAGGGCCACGGCTGCGGCATCACCAAGGTTGCGGGCAGGACAGCAGAGTGTGCGTTCTCTGCCCACAGAATGTGGGTCGCCCTCCCAGGGCTGTGGGGTACTCGGTACCGGGCCGGTGTCAAGGGGATGTCACAGCAGCAGAGACCCGGTCCGTGGCCCTGGGCGCCCAAGTAATAGGGTGGTGGAAATGGTGGAATGTAGTTAAATGGAAGAGTTCATGACGCCACCTGTGGTGTTCGGCAATGGAGATGTTAAGCCTACGCTGCATGCAGATCCGCTGGGACTGATGTTGTGGTGCAGTAAAGATGGTGTAGCTCCCCACAGGTGGAGCTGTAGTGCCAGGACAGTGTAGCTGTGTGGTTAGAGGAGAAGCGCAGAATGGTGTGGATGCTGGTACTCAGATGTAGCAGTGCTGAAGGTAGGACACCAGGGCTTGCAGTTTCAAAGCTTTACTCACAGTCCGTGGTACACACTGGTGCCCACCTCAGTGCAGTGTCCTCCGGGGCAGAAACTCAATCAACCTCCCGGGCAAGTCAGGGCTCTCCTCTCCAACACTCCGCCAACATGTATCCTTCTGAACGACTCCTCTATAGCGCCTTGTGGTGTGAAGCACCCCAGTACTTAGTTACCCTGGAATGCCTCTTACTAGATGTTCCCTTGAACTCTCCTTGTACGGCAGACAGCTGTAGCCTACTTCGGGGACTCCCTTCTCCTGAGTCCCGGCTTTCTATACAATTGCTGTTGTGCCCCAAGTCTTGGATGGGAGTAGTGCACTTACAGCCAACTACTCCACCGGTGTCTGCTGCAGAACCATAAGCGTCCATACAACCTCGGGGACCGGGCCCCAGCCTTGCGCTGAGAACCTATAGGCAGGGTTCCTCTTCCAACCCACGTCTCCTCTCTGTTCTCTCTACTCCTTCATTCCGTACTTGTCTCTCCTTCCTATGGATGCTTAGGTTACAGTTCTACGTCTTTCTCCTTCTCTTCGCCTTCCCAGGGAGCTCCTTCTCCTAGGACCCTTCCTCAGTCTCTCCTGACTGACTGTCCTTCTCCCGACTGACCTCTCGTCAGACTCCTCCGAGACTGACCTGTAATTCTAAACCTTCCCAATCTTTTATATGGATCTCAACTCCACCCACCTCCCAGCAATTCCAGTGTTCCAAGCAGGGAACCACCAGAGGTGCTCTGCTACTCTCTAAGCACTGAGCTACAATGTGGTTGTGCAGAACTACCCTGTTGTGTGGGGTGCGAGTGTTGGAGCGCGGAAAGGAGCTCCTAACTTACCCAGACGGTGGGGCACCACACCTTAGGAGAAGGTGCAGTACCTCTGTGGCGACTGAGCCTCAGGGGCGCCACAAATGCGCTGTCACAACAGAATCATTGCGTTCCTGGCTCCAGACACGCGTGCGCCGTGCCGCCCCCGTTTATGCCAAAGCAGGCACCCGATAAATTAAAGGGCCCAGCAGCCATAAAAGCTGACTGGCGGCCCCCAAAACAGTGCCACACTGCGGCCCACTGGGCAAGTGCCCGGAAGGGCAGATTAGCAGTCCGGGCCTGCCACTAATGTGAATGCTTCCCATGCGGTCTTTCCTACAACAAATGGAGAAACTCCTCAGCTTGAAGAAGCTTATGAATCTGAGGTCCAATAAAGACTCCCTCCTTTATCGTTGCTTCATTCAACCTTGGAAATTTATCAGTGAGACACTTGAATGCTTTTGCATTTTTATCCATTGCCTTTACAAAGTTCTTCATTAAACCCAACTTGATATGCAACGGTGGTAACAAAATCTCATGTGTGTCAAATGCAGGACATTTCTACTCCCTGGCTAAAGTGAATGTCAGAGAGGTCAGTCTCTATCAATGTAGTGATATTCGGTTGTACGACTATCACTCACACAGAAAGCAGCAGTGCTTTGTGTATCCTCCCTGGAAACCAAGTAAGAGGGCAATCAACTTTAAGTCATCACAGAGGAGCCACAAATGTTGGTCATTGTTCAGGCACCTCATCAGCTGTTTCATGTGGTCATAGGTTTATTTCATATGGACTGCACAACCAACTGGAATTGGACCTAGTGCATTGCCATTATACTGTGAAGTCCATGTCTTCTTCCTTGAAACTGCTTTCCTAATGGGGGGCACCAAGCAGAAATAGCAATTGGTAGTGTGATCGGTTGGCTCTCTCCAGATCCTTAGGATTGCAAAAGGTATAGATTGCCTCTTCCCATACACATCTATTGCAGCATATGTGTGGAGCCCAACACAGTCAAGTTTCATCTTTGTGACACAAAAGTGATTTCTCCCCATATGTAGCAAAGACTATCTGCTTTGTTAATCCAAGAACAAGGCATATCTGAAAAAGAAACACATAGAAACATGTTAATACGCTAAGAAACTGAGCTAAGAAATCATAAAACTGTATACCTTACACAGAGAGCATTTATAAAAGTAGGTGATGGACCTGTGATTAGGAATATGTCATCAGAGCTGAGTTGGCATTTTTTGATAGGTCACCCTAAGATGATAAAATATTGAATGCGCAATAGACTAAGTAGATGATGTGATAGACGAGTTACTAACAATAAAAAACAAATCTGAACTGAGACAAGTAAGTTAAAGTGTATGCACAATGTAAGTGCATTTTAACACATGACCATTAACCAGAGAAAACAGAAAGCAAAAAACACAAATATCCTGAACTAAAAGTAAAAAATATACTGCAAATAATGCATAAAGGTAATAATAATAATAAGGGTATTTAGTAAACATAATTTTGATCAAAATAATGTACAAGCCATCCCGCCACGTCACGGCAACCCTTGTGGGACAGTCCCTACTCTAGTATTTAAAACCTTATCACTTGCCAAGTGGCGTGAATGTGAATAAGGGTTGAGCGGCTGAACCACTTGTAACAGCTTAGGCCAGACTGGATGGCTTTCCCAGCTCAGAAAAAGGGCGGTCACACCCATATATGCACTGAATGCACAATGAAATGAATAAAAAACAAATCTTTTTCTGAGCTGGGAAAGCCATCCAGTCTGGCCTAAGCTGTTACAAGTGGTTCAGCCGCTCAACCCTTATTCACATTCACGCCACTTGGCAAGTGATAAGGTTTTAAATACTAGAGTAGGGACTGTCCCACAAGGGTTGCCGTGACGTGGCGGGATGGCTTGTACATTATTTTGATCAAAATTATGTTTACTAAATACCCTTATTATTATTATTACCTTTATGCATTATTTGCAGTATATTTTTTACTTTTAGTTCAGGATATTTGTGTTTTTTGCTTTCTGTTTTCTCTGGTTAATGGTCATGTGTTAAAATGCACTTACATTGTGCATACACTTTAACTTACTTGTCTCAGTTCAGATTTGTTTTTTATTCATTTCATTGTGCATTCAGTGCATATAGGGGTGTGACCGCCCTTTTTCTGAGCTGGGAAAGCCATCCAGTCTGGCCTAAGCTGTTACAAGTGGTTCAGCCGCTCGACCCTTATTCACATTCACGCCACTTGGCAAGTGATAAGGTTTTAAATACTAGAGTAGGGACTGTCCCACAAGGGTTGCCGTGACGTGGCGGGATGGCTTGTACATTATTTTGATCAAAATTATGTTTACTAAATACCCTTATTATTATTATTACCGTTATGCATTATTTGCAGTATATTTTTTACTTTTAGTTCAGGATATTTGTGTTTTTTGCTTTCTGTTTTCTCGAGTTACTAACAATGCAATAATGATGATGAAAGAATAAAGACGCAATTTTTCAATAAGCCTGCATGAAAGATGTCTTAAGTAATTACAATCTCCTCTGGATCTTGGAAATTAGAGTCAATCAGTACATTTAAGCATCATATTCGTTTTCAGCAGTTCAAAATTAGGGTCACCTATTGTTGTCTCTCAACCAATTTGGCTGTAGAACAGTGTATTATTATTGGTATCATATGATGGCCTTGATATTTTTTCTTTTAGTTCTTTTATTGGCGTAAAGGAAAGGAAATGCCAACCTCTGCCGGGCCATTGGGAGGGCTGGTGCCAGACCGGGACTGAACAACAACCAGTATTAAATCAGTATTTAATTATCAAACAGTTACTATACAGCTTTTGTTTTGCCTTTTATGCAAGTTATACTAGTACTCAAAGGAATACTATCAGTTTAAACCAGAGGCGTAGCTAGTGGTTTGGTTCATGGGGGAAGAAAACGGAGCCTATGACCCAAAGAACACACTGTCAAGCATGGAGGTGGAAACATTATGTTTTGGGGGTGTTTCTCTGCTAAGGCCAGTGTTTCTCTTCCTCCAAACACCACAAGTTGAATCAATGCCAAAGACCTCAGTTTTTGTCTCAACTGACTACAGCACCTTCTCCCAATCACTCACAGAATCATCCAGGTGTTCATTGGCAAACTTCAGACGGGCCTGCACATGTGTCTTCTTGAGCAGGGGGACATTGCCAGCACTGCAGGATTTGAAACCTTTACGGCGTAATGTGTTACCAATGCTTTTCTTGGTGACTGTGGTCCCAGCTGCCTTGAGATCAATAACAAGTTCCCCCCGTGTAGTTTTAGGCTGATCTCTCACCTTCCTCATGATTAAGGATACCCCACGAGGTGAGATTTTGCATGGTGCCCCAGATCGATGTCGATTGAAGGTTATTTTGTATTTCTTCCATTTTCTTACTATTGCACCAACAGTTGTCTCCTTCTCACCCAGCGTCTTACTTATGGTTTTTTTTTAGCCCATTCCAGCTTTTTCAGGCCTATGATCTTGTCCCTGACATCCTTATAAAGCTCTTTGGTATTGCCCATGTTGTAGAGGTTAAAGTCTGACTGATTGAGTCAGTGGACAGGAGTCTTTTATAAAGGTGACTATGTAAGACAGCTGTCTTTAATGCAAGTAACGAGTTTATTTGGAGCATCTAACAGGTCTGTAAGAGCCAGAACCAATGGTTGGTAGGGTATCAAATACTTATTTCTCACTGCAAAATGCAAATTAAATTATACAATTTAGGCTAGTTTCACATTAGCGTTTTTTTGCGCAGCGCATCGTGCGCATAAAAAACGCAAAGAAAAACGCAAAACAAATGTGCGTTTTTTTTTCTTCATGCGCACGCTGATGCGTCAAAATAACGCAGTGTTACTTGCGTTTTACATGCGTTTTTGCATGCGGTTGCGTTTTTTATGCGCATGCGTTTTTAGGTGTGACATTTCACAATAGAAAAATCCTTGACCACCAATGGGTCACCAGTGGGCGTGTGTCATTGGAATGTTTTATAGACCCTGTACTGCTGAATTCATCAGATTTTGCTGCTGTTTCCGGTGTCAAGATGGACCTGCGTCTGGATAATTTCCGCTTCAAGCTGGATCTTGACATTGCGCTGTCTCAGGCGTATGTCTTTTGTTG